>NC_057415.1:19144628-19477134 GCF_019320065.1 Cervus canadensis
ATTCTAGAATATAATTACCCCCATTAAGCCAATAAGGAGAATGGAAGGTTTGTATGTGAAACTCAGAACCTCCCCCAAGCAGTTCCTAGAAGGCGCCCTAGGGAAGCCCTTTCTGCCGTTCTCACTGACATTTGCTCTTCTTTGACTCTTCTCCTTTGCAGGGTACTTTCTGAATTTTCTGGAGCCAGTTAACAATATCACCATCGTCCAAGGCCAGACAGCGATTCTGCACTGCAAGGTGGCCGGAAACCCGCCACCCAGTGTGCGGTGGCTGAAGAACGACGCCCCAGTGGTGCAGGAGCCGCGGCGCGTCATCATCCGCAAGACGGAGTACGGTTCCCGGCTGCGGATCCAGGACCTGGACACGACGGACACCGGCTACTACCAGTGCGTGGCCACCAACGGGGTGAAGACCATCACTGCCACCGGCGTCCTGTTTGTGCGACTCGGTGAGTGGGCACGGCCCCAGGCCCATTGCTTATCAAATAGGAAGGTCCCCAGCCACCGAGCACAGATTAATGTGCAGTTTGAAACTGAACACACACAAGCAACAGAGAGGAAATCAATAAAACCCTTCCCTGAGGCCTTTCCCATTGTGCATGAGGTCCCCAGCTTAACCTGTTACCCATTTACTAGTAATAAAAGAAAATAGACACAGATGGAGGGGTCTATAAACCTGCAGTGCAGAAAATAATGCCAGACATGTTGCGTGTCAGGAGGTCACCCCCACGGGGGAGGCCCAGGCGATCCAGACAGGCACCCACCCACCCAGGGTAACCCGACCCAGCCCAGAGGATGGGTGGGGAACAGCAGGTGAGGGCGATTCTGTACTCTTGTGCTTATCACAGGTGATGCAAAGCAATCAACTGGCAGACAGAAATGTATCCCTTTCATCCTAGTTATGAGGAGGTCCCTACAATGCCCCAGCCATTTTGTCACCAGTGAGTAAGACAGATCTTGTGAATCAAGGTTAGATGAGAAGAAAGAAAAGACAGCAAAAATTCCGAAAATATCTCCTGATGTTTCTGCATCAACAGAGAGCGCCCCTTCCATCCTCAGTGGTTTTTGCCATCCCTGGCATATAATCTTGGGCAGGGGCAGAGCTAGAGGCTGAAGATGGCTCACCACAAATGAGCACCCTGGGCTGCGGTTGCCTTTACCACGGGCCAGATTGGAAAAAAAATTTATTCCAAATCATGAAGTATTAATAACTTGTCTTTTTTTTTTTTTCCTTTTAGGTCCAACACACAGCCCAAATCATAACTTTCAGTAAGTATCTGCTTTCCTCAAACCATTTTCTCATTCTTTGTGGGCTTCCGTTATGTAAGAATCCAGGCTATAAATTGGGCAAACATATGTCTTTGCTGAATTTGCTGGAAGTTGGCTAGACTTCACACAGGGATGGCAATGTGCTTGCTTTGGGCTGGAAAACGGTTGTATTTTCCATGTTGAGTGTTAGGGAAAAAGCCATAAAAACATTGATAGTTGCTTTCAGAGATTATGACCTTACAGGACAACAGGAGGCAGTGTAAGTGTACAGACTATTCTGCTGGGGCTGCCAGGACCCTGATGTCCCAAGAACATTTGAAACAGGGAAGTGGGTGCATGTGTGCTAAGTCACTTCAGTCGTGTCCAACTCTTTGCAACCCATGGACTGTAGCCTGCCAGGCTCCTGTGTCCATGGGATTCTCCAGGCAAGAATACTGCAGTGGATTGGCATGCCCTCCTCCAGGGGATCTTCCCAACCCAGGGATTGAACCCATGTCTCTTACATCTCCTGCATTGACAGGTGGGTTTTTTTACCCCTAGTGCCACCTGGGAAGCCCAAACAGGGAGGTAGTTACCCTGAAATCTCAGCACCACCCATAACTGCATCACCAGCTACAGTCTATGAAATGTATGTTCATGGAGCCTTGGGGACCCTCCACCATGGAGTGGGGAGGGGTGTCTTAGACCCACTTCAGAGATGAGGAAACTGAGGCTCAGAACCCGGCTCACTGGCCTTCGCCTAGCTGCCGGCAAGTTCTGGCTGTGAACTCAGGCCTCTCTTTTGCTGATGCAGCATCTTTTCTCCTCTGGACCTCACAGGTCCATGATAATCACTCTTTTCAGCCCCTGTGTTTGAGGTTAGCAGTGGCTGTGGATTCCTCATTTCCTGGACAGGCCGTTGCTCCATGTCCCAAAGTTCTGAGCAGTGGCACAGACCCTGTGTTGGTCAGCCAAGCAGTGTCTGCTTATCCATGTCCCCCTGCAGCCTCATAAACACTGGCCATGGCGCTGAGGTAGGGAAACGCACCGTCTCACTTTTGTTCACTTTTTCACATAAATTAATATTGAACTTGACATGTTTAATTAACAGTGTCAGTGTGTTTTACATTTCCCTGATGGTCTTTCTCCTGCTGTCTGTCTGCGGGAATTCCTGTTGTTTCCCACATCCACAGTGGCCGCTTTGTTAGGCTGGTGGACGGTTTCTCTAGGGGAGATTCTGGGGAGTAGGACAGGCGGGGACACAGGAGGCACCTCTCGTAAGAGAAAACCTGCCAGTGGCGGGTGAATGGGGGCGGGCACGAAGGTCACATCCCTGCCACAGTGTGAGGACCCATTTCTCTTATATTCCAAGATGACTCTCACATCCATTCATTTCTGCTGCTCGGAAGGAGGAAAACTGATACTGGCTGCTTTGCTCTCCCTTTCTGTCGCCAGTGAGGCCATGATAGACATTTCCTAGCCTATGGCGCTTCTTTGTCAGCTGGTTCTTCATAGTCTTTGCCTGTGATCCTCACATTGTTTGTTTCTTAATTATTTTTAATAATTATATCTTATTTCTTGCTGGAGAGGATGTAGAGGAAATGGAATCCTCCTACACTGCTGGTGGGAATGTAAATTGGTACAGCCACTATGGAGAACGGTATGGAGATTCCTTAAAAAACTAACAACAGTTACCATATCATTCTGCAGTCCCACTCCTGGGTGTATATTCAGAGAAAATCATAATTTGAAAAAGACACCTGCACCCCTGTGTTCATAGCAGCACTATTTGCAATAGCCAAGACATGGAAGAAGCCTAAATGTCCACTGACAGATGAATGGATAAGATGTGTGGTGTATATACAATGGAATTAATCAGCTGTAAAAATAAATGAAACACTGTCATTTGCGGCAACATGGATGAACCTAGAGATTATCATATTAAGTGAAGTAATTCTGACAAAGACAAATACGAAACAATATCACTTATATGTGAAACCAAAAAAGATGATACAAATGAACTTATTTACAAAACTTATTTACATAAAGAATAGACTTATGATTATCAAAGTGGATAATGGGGTAGAGAGGGGAGAGATAAATTAGGAGTTTCAGATTAACAGATATACGCTACTATATATAAAATAGGTAAACAAGGCCCTACTATATAGCAGAGGGAACTATACTCAATATTTTGTAATAACCTATAAGGGAAAAGAATCTGAAAAAGAACATATATGTGTAACTGAATTGCTTTGCTGTACACTTGAAACTTACACAAATTGTAAATTAAGTATATTTCAATAAAAAAGAAGTGATTAAAACATTGAAAAAATAAAAATCACAGAAATTGATGACAAAAATTAATGTCTTATTTCTTGATTATGTAGAAGTTAATATTTTTCTGTCATCTAATAATTGCCAGTAATTATATGGGTGTTTATGTTGTCTTGTTAAAGAACACACTAATTTCCTTGAAAAATTCTGATGTTATTTTGATTAGAATTACAATGAATTTTTAGATAAGTTTGGTTGAAAATTAGTATCTAAATCAAATTGTCCTATGAAGGACCACTTTCTTTGTGTTTTAAGATATTCTTTTCCATGACATTTTATTATGAAAAATTCAACCACACGAAAAAGTAGAAAGAATTTTATGGTGGACATCCAATCCATATACCTGCCAATGAGATCCTGCCATTTATATTTTACTGTGCTAGCCTATGTTTACATACAGTTCCATTCTTCAGTCATCTAATTTTTTATTCATTTCAATAAGTTGCAGATATTTGTACACTTATCCTGAAATATTTTACATACCATTATGGATTATGATATCACTTAGAGATATTATGGGAATCATTAACAAGAGTTCAACATCTGTGTACTTAGTATTCTCGTCTCTTCTTTTTGAGTTAAAACTTGCATACAATGAAATGCACAGTACTTATGTATTCTATTCATAAGCTCCAAAAGTGCAAAAACCTCTGCACTCTAACCCTTATCCAGGCACAGAACATTCCTATTATTCTAGAAAGTTCCAAGATGCAGCTTCTGAATCACTACTCCCCCACCCCAGGCAACGACTGTCCTGACCTTTTCTACCATGAGCTACTTTACATGTTTTACAACTGCATAGACATGAAATCCTGCAGCACGTAGACACTTGAATCTGGTTGCCTTCAATTCAGTTCAGTTCAGTCGCTCAGTCGTGTCCAACTGTTTGTGATCCCATGAACCGCAGCACGCCAGGCCTCCCTGTCTATCACCAGCTTCTAGCTTACCCAAACTCATGTCCATTGAGTCGTTGATGCCATCTAACCATCTCATCCTCTGTCGTCCCCTTCTCTTCCTGCCCTCAATCTTTCCCAACATCAGGGTCTTTTCAGATAAGTCAGATATTTGTATCAGGTGGCCAAAATATTGATATTTCAGCTTCAACATCAGTCCTTCCAATGAACACCCAGGACTGATCTCCTTTAGGACGGACTGGTTGGAACTCCTTGCAGTCCAGGGGACTCTCAAGAGTCTTCTCCAACACCACAGTTCAAAAGCATCAATTCTGCAATCAGCTTTCTTTATATGGCCTTGATTAGATGGACCTTTGTTGACAAAGTAATGTCTCTGCTTTTTAATATGCTGTCTAGGTTGGTCATAACTTTCCTTACAAGGAGTAAGCGTCTTTTAATTTCCTGACTGCAATCACCATCTGCAGTGATTTTGGAGCCCCAAAAAAATAAAGTCAGCCACTGTTTCCACTGTTTCCCCATCTATTTGCCATGAAGTGATGGGACCGGATGCCATGATCTTAGTTTTCTGAATGTTGAGCTTTCAGCCAACTTTTCCACTCTCCTGTTTCACTTTTATCAAGAGGCTCTTTAGTTCTTCTTCACTTTCTGCCATAAGGGTGGTGTCATCTGCATATCTGAGGTTATTGATATTTCTACCAACAATCTTGATTCCAGCTTGTGCCTCATCCAGCCCAGCATTTCTCATGATGTACTCTACATATAAGTTAAATAAGCAGGGTGACAATATACAGCCTTGACGTACTCTTTTTTTGATTTGGAACCAGTCTGTTGTTCCATGTCCAGTTCTAACTGTTGCTTCCTGACCTGCATGCAGATTTCTCAGGAGGCAGCTAAGGTGGTCTGGTATTCCCATCTCTTTCGAATTTTCCGAAGTTTATTGTGATCCAGATAGTCAAAGGCTTTGGCATAGTCAAAAAAACAGAAATAGATGTTTTTCTGGAACCCTCTTGCTTTTTTGATGATCCAGAGGATGTTGGCAATTTGATCTCTGGTTCCCCTGCCTTTTCTAAAACCAGCTTGAATATCTGGAAGTTCACAGTTCACGTATTGCTGAAGCCTGGCTTGGAGAATTTTGAGAATTACTTTACTAGCATGTGAGATGAGTGCAATTGTGTGGTAGTTTGAGCATTCTTTGGCATTGCCTTTCTTTGGGATTGGAATGAAAACTGACCTTTACCAGTCTTGTGGCCACTGCTGAGTTTTCCAAATTTGCTGACCTATTGAGCTTAGCACTTTCACAGCATCATCTTTCAGGATTTGAAATAGCTCAACTGGAATTCCATCACCTCCACTAGCTTTGTTTGTAGTGATACTTCCTAAGGCCCACTTGACTTCACATTCCAGGATGTCTTGCTCTAGGTGAGTGATCACACCATCGTGATTATCTGGGTCATGAAGATCTTTTTTGTACAGTTCTTCTGTGTATTCTTGCCACCTCTTCTTAATATCCTCTGCTTCTGTTAGGTCCACACCATTTCTGTCTTTTATTGAGCCCATCTTTGCATGAAATGTTCCCTTGGTATCTCTAATTTTCTTGAAGAGATCTCTAGTCTTTCCCATTCTATTGTTTTCCTCTATTTTTGCATTGATCGCTGAGGCATTGATCGCTGAGGCATTGATCACTGAGGAAGGCTTTCTTATCTCTCCTTGCTATTCTTTGGAACTCTGTATTCAAACGGGTTTATCTTTCCTTTTCTCCTTTGCTTTTCACTTCTCTTCTTTTCTCAGCTATTTGTAAGGCCTCCTCAGACAGCCATTTTGCTTTTTTGCATTTGTTTTTCTTGGGAATGGTCTTGATCCCTCTCTCCTGTACAATATCACAAACCTGCATTCATAGTTTATCAGGCTCTCTGTCTATCAGATCTAGTCCCTTAAATCTATTTGTTACTTCCACTGTATAATCATAAGGGATTTGATTTAGGTCATACCTGAAAGGTCCAGTGGTTTTTCCCCCACTTTCTTCAGTTTAAGTCTGAATTTGCTAATAAGGAATTCATGATCTGAGCCCCAGTCAGCCCCCTGTCTTGTTTTTGCTGACTGTATAGAGCTTCTCCATCTTTGGCTGCAAAGAATATAATCAACCTGATTTCGGTGTCAACCATCTGGTGATGTCCATGTGTAGAGTCTTCTCTTGTGTTGTTGGAAGAGGGTGTTTGCTATGACCAGTGCGTTCTCTTGGCAAAACTCTATTAGCCTTTGCCTTGCTTCATTCTGTACTCTAAGGCCAAATTTGCCTGTTACTCTAGGTATTTCTTGACTTCCTACTTTTGCATTCCACAGTGCATTTAAATATGCATTCCATAATGAAAAGGACATCTTTTTGGATTGTTAGTTCTAAAAGGTCTTGTAGGTCTTCTTAAAACCTTTCAGCTTCTTCAGCATTACTGTTCAGGGCATAGACTTGGATTACCGTGATATTGAATGGTTTGCCTTAGAAACGAACATAGATCATTCTGTCATTTTTGAGATTGCATCCAAGTACTGCATTTTGGACTCTCTTGTTGACTATGATGGCTATTCCATTTCTTCTAAGGGATTCCTGCTCACAGCAGTAGATATAATGGTCATCCGAGTTAAATGTCAAGTGGTTTCCTTCACTTGACATAGTATTCTCAAAATTGTCTATGCTGTACATGTTTTGGTAGATGGCTGCTTTTTATTGCTGAATAGCATTCCATTGTGTGACTATTTCATTTGATTTATCCATTTTCCTGTTGATGGACACTTGAGAAGTTTGCACCTTTTCATGTTGATGAATATTTTCATTTCTGTTAGATAAATTTCCAGAAGTCAGAGTGCTGACTTATCAGATATGTATATGCTGAGCTTTGTAAGAAATACCAGACCTTTTCCTAAGGTAGTTGTACCACTCTGTACTCCCACCACCAGGTAGGAGAATTCTGCTTACTACAATGTTTACCAGCATTTGATCTGGTTGGTCTTTCTATAATAAATTGAGCCATCTTTATGTGTATGTAGTGGTTCCAGTGATCTTTGTTATTCTGACTTCTTAAAAAAGGAATTTCTTTATTAGTCATATTAAATTTTCAAACAAGTGCATTTAAAACAATGAAGTTTCCTCTAAATATCATTTTTGCTACATCTTTTTCCCCTCCAGGTATATAAGCTTTTGCTTTTTGTTGTCTTCTGACTTTTGTTGTATTATTATCAGTGAATTTGTGATGTATTTTACACTTGGTAATTGATGAAGATTTTCTTTGTAGTTAACTATTGTTCTTTAGTTGCTCAGTTGTGTCCGACTCTTGCAATCCCATGAACTGTAGCCTGCCAGGCTCCTCGGTCTATAGGATTCTCAGGCAAGCATACTGGAGTGGGTTGTCATTTCCTTCTCCAAGGTATGGCACGATTGTCCCAAAAGTAATAAAGAATTTCATAGTCCCACTGGCAAAGCATAAGTTCTTATTTTCTTATTTCCTCATGTTTCCCAGCACATGGTATTATCAGAACTCAAAACTGTGCCAATGTCTTGGGTGTCAGTGATAATTTATAGTAGTTTTACATTAGATTTCACCAGTAAATAGTGAAGTTGAACATATTTGTATTGGTTTAATAGCCATTGGATTGCCAATTTAAATACAGTCTATTCTCCTTATTTATGGATTCAATACTTGCAAATTTTCTTACTCAGTAAAATTTCTTCGTAACCCCTAAATTAATAATCAGGATGATTTCATGGTCACTCATGGATATGTACAGAGCAGTGAAAAATTTGAGTTGCCCAATGCATTTGCAGCTGAGGTCTGCCATCTGTTTCAGCTGTCCTACTGTGCACACACGTCTTTTTTTGAGTCTGTTTACGTTTGTGCTTTTTATTGGTGAGTTTGCTGTTTAGAGTGGCCCCAACACAGCATGAAGTGCTTTCTTGTGTTCCTAAGCACCAGAAGGCTGTGATGTGCCTTATGGAGGAAATACATTAGATAAGCTTCATTTAGGCATGAGTTACAGTGCTGTTGGCTGAGAGCTCATTATTAATGAATCATTAACCACATTAAATAAGATGTCTTTAAACAGAAACACACATAAAACAACATTATGTATTGATGGGTTGATGAAAATGTCATGATCACAGACTTGTGAAAAACTATCTCTGTATTTGCCTTAGGGACAATGGCTTGGTATTTACTAGTTCAGTGTTTGTGGTGACTTTATAGAAAATAACCATCATAGATAACCAGAATCAACTGTATTTTGTCCAGTTTCATTGGGATATTTGTTTTTCCTTATTGCTTTGTAAGAGTTTACAGTTATAGTTTTTACATAGTTCCTACTTCATCTAGAATTGATTTTTATGCTGATATAAGCCAGGGTTCTACCGTAATGTTTTCCTATCTCAATGGTCTACTGCCTTGGCATCATATAATGAATAGCCCCATCTGTAATCATTAAATTTAATATCACTTTTGTCATCTGTGAAATTTCTATACGTGTAGATCTGCTTCTAGATTCTGTTCTAGTAGCTTTTGTGCCTGGAATAAATACCACAATATTCTAACATTATATCTTTATTCCATATGTAGAGAAATAGTCTCACTTATTGCTGTGGATTAAATTGTGCTCCCCTCCACCAAATTCAGATATTGAAGCCTTAATCCCCCTTCATGTGACTGTATTGGAGACAGCATCTTAAAGGATGTTATTAAGGTTAAATGAAGTCATCAGGGTGAGGCTCTGACCTAACAGGACTTGAGTCCTTATAGGAAGAGGAAGAAACATTAGAGATCACTGTCTCTTTTCTCTGCCATGTGGGGACACAGCGAGAAGGTAGCCATCTGAAAGCTGGGAACTAAATAGGGTGACACTTTGATATCAAACTTCTCAGTCTCTAGAACTGTGAGAAATCAGTGTGTAGTGTTTAAGCATCCAAATCTGTGCTATTTTGTTATGGCAGCCTGAGCTGGCTAATCTAGCTACCCCGGCTCAGCTGGTAAAGAATCCACCTGCAATTCTGGAGACCTGGGTTTGATCCCTTGGTTGGGAAGATTCCCCTGGAGAAGGGAATGGCTACCCACTCCAGTATTCTGGCCTGGAGAATTCCATGGACATGTGACATGGGGTTGCAAAAAGTCAGACACAACTGAGTGACTTTCAATATTACTATACCAATGCTTCTAAATTATCTTAACTGTTAACTTTTATTCTTCCATCTGAATTTTATCAGTTTGTATGTTTATCAGAATTGCTTGGCGGTTTGATTTTGGCAGTTACTTTTTCAGATACAGAGGTGATTGTGTAGTTTTCTGCTTTCAACATATTAATGTGATGTTATATAACAGAGCTCCTATTATTGAGTAACTACAGTTCTAGAGTGAAATCCATTCGGTCAGAATGACATATTCTTTTAATATGCTGCTGAGTTGATCTGCTCACTTTGTGTTGGCAGATGACCCTCTATTCAGATACTTCATGGTCGAAGGCAGTTGTCTTTTTGTGGCCACTATTCTTTTCTTCCCATTTACTGTGATTGTGTTTAACCTCCTTTATAATATCTCTGCAACTTAACCAAAACAAAGACAAAAAAGAGGGAACATCAGTAGGCTTAAAACAGAATTATCCGTAAGTCCTCTGCTTTTGTCTCTGGAATATCTATAGCTTTTCCGATGCTCTGACTGTTCTCTTGGGCCCTTTCCTGAGAAAATGCACAGAAGTTAGAGCTCTTTTGCTGTTCGTCTGCTGGCATATCCTATACCTGCAAATGGAGAGCTTAGACAGTGAATAATCAGATAGCCCTGGTTGATCCCCGTGTACGGCATGTCAGCGTTGGGACACGCTGGTTCTGAACCGTGAACAAGGATGATCCCCTCCAGGCTCATCACTGTCTTCCCTGGACCACTGCCCTCACACATACACACACACGGACAGCAGCAGCTGCCTGGACATCAGTCTGTGTGTGTTGAAGGAGGTGAGGGGTGAGGTGGAAATCCTCAGAGGTTAAGGGATTTATTACCATCAAAACATTGTTTTCCTTTCATCCATTTGAAGGGAGGGTGAGGCGGGTGTGTATATGGAGAACAAAGGCTTTAAGAACAAGCTGTTTCTCCACAGATGTAGGTTCAAAGACCGAGTGATTATAGCTTACTCAGGTAGCAGTTTTGGTAATGTGAGGGGATTAATGTGAGGCTAGGTGTCTCACATTTCATGTATGGGTTTCAGTTCTCTCTGCTCTTTTAAAAAGTGCTTTATTTTCATGATGATAGACACATACATGCAGTGGTGGGGTAGCCTTGTGATACTGAAGTCAGGTGATGGGGTAGCAGGACAGTGGTCTTGGGGTGCTCCCCGAAGCCCGAGCTTTGGGGCTTTCATATTTCCTGGTTGGTTGTCCTGCGCCACCCTGATGATGGCCCACAAGTATGTGCATGCATAATGTGCTTCACCAAACATCTGCTTAAAGGAAAGTGTGTTGTTTTTTTTGAACAATTAAAAGTGATGTTAATTACTGGCCGCTGGGAAATCATTCTCCTTGAGGCCATTTCCTTAGCATTTATTGCTTCATAACCTGCAGATAATTCCAAGGATTCAGCCATTCTCCATCCATATGCTCATGACCCTGGCATCTCCACTTCCAAATCTGACTTATCTCTTTATCTCAGGCCCCCCAGTTTGGCCCCATCGTGGGCATCTCCAGGGGGATGATTCACAGGCACCTCACAATTTGCCTGTCTAAACAGAACTCAGCCATTTTGTACCTCAGAGTCCTTCCATTGCTATTTTGGGGAAGTTGTCATAAGCCTAGTTCAAACTTTATCCTAATTACAGGAAAATAGCACTATTAAAAAAAAAAAAAGAAAAGAAAACCCTGAAACTGCCTACTGACTAGCCAGTAATTAAAAAAACTCTGAAACTGCCAAACTGACTAGCCAGTAATTTAAAAATGACTTCGGGAGAAACCAAGCTGCCTTACTAACAAGTTGGTAAAAGTAAACTAACTCAGACAAAAGGCTAACGTTTAGTATTTGATGTTAAATGCATTAAACCACCAACTAATCAAATTGTGGGCTTTCCTGGTGGCTTAGATGGTAAAGAATTTGCCTGCAATGCAGGAGGTCTGGGTTCGATCCCTGGGTCAAGATCCCCTGGAGAAGGTAATGGCTACCCACTCCAGGATTCTTGCCTAAAGAATTCTATGGACAGGGGAGCCTGGCTGACTATAGTCCATGAGTCAGACATGACTGAAGTGACTTAGCATGCAATCAAATTGAGTTGGAAGGAGGAGAGAAGTCAACCTAATTTTTTTCTCTGTGACTTCTTGTGATAGGTTCTTTTTTTCTGGAAAATATAATTCTCTTTAAATCCCATAGTGCAGAACTTAAATAAAGGTAGAAACTTAATTCATTTTAAGATTAGTGGTAAGTGGCTAAACCCAATCACAGGTAAAGTAATCAGAGAATACACACACACTTTCCTTGATTCAGATCTCATAGTGACACAGATGAAAGTATTTGTGCTTTAGTAGTAATGATAATATTAGCAGTTGATGGTAGCAGCACATTGAATGTTCCCAGTAACTCTTTGTTTTCATTTGAATCCATGTATGGGCTTCCCTGGTAGCTCAGCTGGTAAAGAATCTGCCTGCAATGAAGACCCTGGTTCAATTTCTGGGTTGGGAAAATCCCCCGGAGAAAGGATAGACTACCCACTCCAGTATTCTTGGGCTTTCCTGGTGGCTCAGATGGTAAAGAATCCGCCTGCAATGTGGGAGACCTGGTTTGATCCCGGGGTTAGGAAGATCCCCTGGAGGAGGACATGGCAACCCACTCCAGTATTCTTGTTAGGAGCCTGGTGGGCTACAGTTCATGGGGTCATGAAGAATTGGACACAACCGAGCAATTAAGCGCATGAGCTAATATGCCCTGTTATGCATGGATGAGAACTTTTTACATACTGACTTCCAGATTCACCCAAAAGTTACCAGTCTTCCAAGGCTGATGTGAGAGGGACCAGCCCCCTGAACATGTTAGGAGAGAATAATGTTTACTTGCCAGTGAACTTTTAGTGTTGGAGCCACTGTGTCCCTGCCTCCCGTGATCCCAGTGTTAAGGGTAGACATTGCAAAATCCAGTGTTTCTGAAAGGTTCTGCTGACTTTGATTTCATGACATGATTGTTGGTGTTGATTTTATGAATGAATGTGTTCAGTTCACATTTTTGCCACATCAAATATGATATCAGTATAATTGGATGCTGTGTTTCATCTCAGAAGTAGAGAGGAATAAGGTAGGATGCCTAATTTTCAAGGAAATCATTAAATCATTTATTCATTTTTTTTAACAATTTTATATTGAGGATCAGTTATGTGCTAGGCCCTGTTTAAGTTATTGGGGCGGGAGGGGGCGCCCAATGAATGAAAAAAAAAACAGACACAAACTAAAATATCCTGCCTTCTGCTGCTTACTTAGAGTAAGAGTCTCTCCTGGGAGACTCTTATGTCTGGCTTTTTTCACAAAATATAGCATCTGAAAGATACTCTCTGTGATTTATTCTTTTTTATTCATAAGTATTCTGTTGTATGAAGATATTACAATGTGTTTATTACCTGTTGATGGACATTTGGGCTTCCAGTTTATTATAAATAATTATATAAATTTTTAATTTATATATAAATAATTATATAAATAAACTGCTATGGATGTTTAATTTTAGGGAGCATGTTTTCATTTTTCTAGGATAAATCCAAGGTATGAGATTGCTCAGTCAGATGGTATGTGTATATATAAACTGTATAAGAAATAACCAAACTCTTCCCCAAAGTGATCTTTCTCTTTTACACTGCCATCAGCAGTATATGAGAGTTTCAGTTGCTCCACATCCTTGCCAAAGTTTGATATTGTCATTTAATTGTAGCCATTCTAGTTCCTTTTGTTGCTATGATTCATCATGGTTCAGTTACATTTCCTCAATCACTGAAAATGGGACCATCTTCTAAGGACACACTTTTGTGGAGTATCTGTTAGTTCTTTTGTCCAATTTTTACTGTGTTGTATGCCTGCCTATTGAGTAATGGGAGTTCTTTTGTCACATATATAAAGTGTGTTCTCCCAGCTTGTGGCTTATCTTTTTTATTTTCTTAATGCTGTCTTTTGATGAGCAGGAAATTTTAATTCTGGTAAGTCTAACTTATCATTTTTTTCATTTAAGCCTCATGTCTAAGAAATCTTTGCTTTTGCCTATCTAAATACTATAAAGATACTTTCCTATGTATCCTCCTACTAGCTTTTAATTTTAGCTTCTATGTTTAAGTCTGTGATCCATCTTTAAAGCAATTTTTGTGTATGGTATGAGTTAATGGGTTTCAGTTTGTTTTTTTTTCCATACAAAAATCCAGTTGTTCTGACATCATTTTTGAAAAGACTATCCTGTCTTCTTTGAATACCTTAGTATATTTATTGAAATCACTTGACTACATATGAAGATACATTTGGAATTCTCTGTTATGTTCTATTGATCTATCCTTATATTCCAATACTATATCGTCTTGATAAATATGTCTTAAAATTAAGGTGTGAAATCTTCCATCATTCTTACTCTCTTTCGTGATTGTTTTGGCTGCTCTAGTACCCTCACATTTCCATTTAAATTCTAGATTTAGTTTGTCAATTTCTACCAAAGTGCCTACTAGGATGTTTTTAACTTTTGATTTTGAAATAACTTCAGACTTATAAAAACATTACAAGAATAGTAATAAGTAATCCCATATGTCTTTACCTAGGTTGACCAATTTTTGTCATTTTGCCATAGGCTTATCAATCCCTCTATAGCTGTCTGCCATTATTGTTTTATGAAACATCTGAGAGTAGGTTCCATTCATTATACTGCTTTGCCCTTTAACAATTCAGTGTATATTCCCTAAGACCAACAATGTTTCCTTACAGAAAAACAGCTTCATCTTAAGGGTGTCTGAATTGCCATTCATACTCCAATATCTTTCATTGTCCCAGTAATGCTCTTTAGATCCCCTACTCCTAGATATAGGCTCCTCACCATGCTACCTTAGTCCTCTTTACTCTGGAATAGTTCCCAGACCTTTCATGACACTAAGATTTTTGATAAGTGAAGAGATGTTTATTGTGTAGAATATCTCTAAATTTCAGTTTGACTGATGTTTACTCACAATTACATTCTGTTTATACATTTTTTTACTGAAATAAGATAAGTGATGTTTCCTTCTCAGGGTATCATATCTAAAAGTATATTACATCAGTTTGCCCCTTATTGGTGATGTTAATTTTCCTTGCTTGGTTAAGATACATTTTCTCATTATGTAGTTATTTTTTATTTTGTAATAAAAGGAAGTTTGTGAGGAAATCCTGCTAGCATTTTCATGGGATGATATTGCACTTTGCGAGGCTTGATTTCTTTAAACTACTGAGTGTTCCAATCTATGAACATGGTATGTATTTCTATTTATTTAGATTTTCTTTCCTTTCTCTCTGCAATGTGAAGTTTTATGTGTGGAAGTTTTGTACATATTTCGTTAGGTTTATTTCTAAATACTTTAAACATATTAAGTGCATAATTCAGCGGCATTGAGCACATATACATTGCTATGCAACCATCATCACATCCCTCTTGAACATTTTCATCTTTCCAAATTAAAACTCTGTATCCATTAAACAATAACCACCCCCATTTCCACCCTCCCCAGCCCTTGACAATCACCATTCTGTTTTCTTTCTATAATTTGACTACTCCTCCATATATTTTCAGTGTTATTGTAAATAATGTTTTTAAAAAATTTTATTTGCTAATTGTTGTTCAAATGTAAAAATATAATTGATTATATTGACCTTATCATGTGACTTTATGAAATCCCTAATAATTTTTATAGTTTTTAAATATATTCATTAGAATTTTCTATGTAAGTTGTGTCATCAATGACTGAAGACAGTTTTATTTCTTCATTTCTAATCTGTAAGCTATTTATCTATCTATCTACCATCTCTTTCTATCTATCTCCTTTTCGTAATGATTAGGACTTTCATAGTGATGTTGGGTAGAAAATGTAAGAGCAGATATCTTTGTCTTATATCTATGGGGAAAATATTCCTTATTTCACCATTAAGTAAGAAATTCATTATGGGTTTCTCATAGATGCTTCTTTATTAGAATGACAAAGTTATTTTCTTTGTTGAAAGTTTTGAAAATGAATGAGTATTGGTTTTGTCAACTGCCTTTTTTATATGAGGGCTTTCCTGATGGCTCAGATGGTAAAGAGTCTGCCTGCAATGTGGGAGACCGGGGTTTGATCCCTGTGTTCAGTCCCTGTGTTGGGAAGATCCCCTGGAGAAGGAAATGGCAACCCACTCCAGTATTCTTGCCTGGAAAATCCCAAGGATGGAGGAGCCTGGCAGGCTACAGTCCATGGGGTCACAAAGAGTCAGACGGGACCAAGTGACTAACACTCTTTTATATTAACTGAAGTTACTACATGGTTTCTCTCTTTGACTCTGTGTTTCCAGTAATTGTTTTTTAAATGTTTTTTTAAATGAAGTAACTTTGTGCTCCTGGATTAACCCATTTTGGCCCATTACCCATTTCTATATCATCTTTTTATTTTGCTCAGTCTAGTTTGTTAGTGTTTAGTGGATCCTGTTGCCCTTTTGATCAGGAGGCCTATAGTGTCCTTGGAACATACTTGTCAGCTGTTTGTATCTAGGTATGTTTGCCTTGTGAGATGAACTAGCAAGTACATCTTACTCTTTATCTTCTGAAAGAGTATATTTAAAATTGCTGAAGTTTCTTCTTTAAATACTAGATAGAATCCACCAGTTTCTTTTATTTTGGACTGGAGTTTTAATCTTGGGAAGGTTTCTGATTACAACTCCAAGTTCTCTAAGAGATTTGGGGCTAATCTGAGTTTTTACTCCTATTTGTACTTATTTTGATATATTGTCATTTATCATTTTTTTCTAAGTTGTTGGGTATGTGCATTTATCTCTTCATAAATTTCTTATTATCGTTAACATCTTCAAAGTCTTTGGCGAGTCCCCTTGTGCATTCCTGGTGTTGGTAATGTATGCTTTCTTTTAATCAGTTTTTTCTCAGTGTTAGTGATTTCGTCAATTTTTGAAGAATCAACTTTTGACTTTATTGATTTTTTTATTGTTTGTTTTCTATTTTATTGATTTCCTCTCTCACCATTAGTATTTTCTTCTAACTACTTCAGGCTCAACTTGACATTCTTTTTCCAACTTCTTAAGGTGTAAAATCTTATCTAATTTAAGCATTTAAGGCTATAAAGTTCTCTCTTAATTACTCTTTTAGCTACATCCCACAATTTGGGGTATCCTGTTTTCATTTCTCATATTTTATGTTCTCTTATTGCATTTAAAATACTATTTAATTTTTCTGACATTTTCTTTTTTGAGCACAAAGGTTATTTAGAAGTGTGCTACTTAATTTCCAAATAGTTGGAGAATTTCTAAATGTATTTTTGTTATTGGTTTCTAACTTAATTCTGTGTAATCAGAAATTTATGGTTTCACTTTTTAAAATGTATCGTGAGTTACTTTATGAAAAGCATATGGCCTGCCTGGGTGAACTGCCATGTACACCGACACATGAATGCTGTCTCATTGGGTGTGCTGTTCTGCAGATATATCCGAGGGTCAAGGGGGTCCTTAGTGTTCCTGTTGTTTCTTCACTAAATTTTGCCCAGTTCAGTTAATTGCTGAGAGACAGGTGTTAAAATTTCCAGCTGTAATTATGGATTTTTCTGTTTTGTCCTCTAATTCTGTTAATTCTTGTTCATATATTCTGAGACTCTGATAATTAGGTTCATTCATGTTACGTCTTTTGGTTAATAGGTCCTTTGATTTGGAAGATGTTTTTGCTGAGTATAGAATTCCAGATTCACATTTGATGTTTCTCTGCTAGTGCACTGAAGCTGCCATTCTCCCATCTTCGGTTTTGCATTGTTTCTGATGAGCAATCAGCCACTATTTTTTATTACCTCCCTTTTCTGTTTGTCCAAAGTTTTTAACAAGTTGACTGTGATATCAGCAGGCATGGTTTCCTTTGTATTTATTCTGCTCACTTTTCACTTGCGTTCTTTAATTGGTGTTACTGTATTTTAATCAAATTTGGGGAAATTTTGGCTATCATTTCTTCAAGCCTTTCTCCCAACTCTGTGTGTCTCCCTTCTCCTCCTGGAATTTGATTGTATGTGTTAAATCTCCTGTACTTTCCTATAACTTACTAAAGCTCCATTTAATTTTTTTGTAGATCTTTATGTCTCTCTTTGTTTCAGTTTGGAAATTTTACATTGACCTGTCAAGTTGACCAATTTTTTTTCTGATTTTATCCAATCTGTTGTTAGTATCATACCTTAAATGTTTTATTGGAGATTATATGTCTTAGTTCTTCTAGTTGATTCTTTTAGAGTTTCCATCTCTTCTGAGATTACCCATATCTTCATTATACTTTCTTTTGTATATCATTTGTCATACTTATGATTCCTTAAAGTCCTGGTCTTTTAAGTCTAACATCTGGGTTTGTTTCTCTTGACCATAGGTTATATTTTCCCATCTATTCACATGTGTTCATGGGTGATTTTTTATTGTACACCAGACATTGTGGTTTATACTCTAGATTTTGTTATCTCCTGCTGAAAAGTGTTTTGTTACATCAGCTTACTAGGTTACTAGCAGGTCATGTGAAGCTTATGGAGTTTAGGATCCATTTTTGTTAAAGATGTTGCTTCCTCTGCTTTCCTCAAGTAGGAAGCCTATTTATCACAGACGAACAGACCTTCTCATAATAACAGTAACAATTATGAAATTATTTAACCAGTTTCAACAAAAAAATTAAGGGGAAAAGTTACCTTCCTACACAATTTTTTTTCCTACACCTTTGAGTTTTGGTATTGATTACTTTTCAACTTCAAAGGAGCCTACTTTCCTTTAAAGATTATTCATTGTTTATAACAAGGAATTTTTCTAAGCTTTTCTTCAAACCAGTTTTTGTTTCTAGCAGGTACCATTACAGGGAAGGTGCTGACGGGGCCTACCATCTCCTAACCCCTTTGTGAAGAAGCCTTTTCTATCACAGTATAATGATTCCTTTTTCTTTTTCTTCCCAACCTCCAACTCCCTTCCCGTAGGTTTTTTGTCTTTAACCTAAAGTGAAAGTGAAAGTCGTTTCCGATTCTTTGCGGCCCCATGGACTGTAGCCTACCAGGCTCCTCCGTCCATGGGATTTTCCAGGCAAGAGTACTAGAGTGGGTTGCCATTTCCTTCTCCAGGGAATCTTCCCAACCCAGGGATCGAACCCGGGTCTCCCGCATTGTAGGCAGACACTTTACCATCTGAGCCACCAGGGAAGTCTTTTTTAACCTAAGATTGTAGTCATTTCTGTCTCTCTCCGCCTTTACTATGAACTTGTTGCTATAAAGGTTTCCTCTTCATCTGTGTCACGAGTGCCTGGCAGCATCAGGAATGAAGGAGATTTCCAAAACTTGAGTTTCTATCACATTGAAGTTCTGAGATTTGGTGAGCATGCTTGTTTCACTGGTGTGGTTTAAGGGATTTTACAGAAGACAGCTTCTGTGTCAGCATTTTTCTTTGGTCTCTGAATGACCGGTTTTACAGACTTTCTGCAGCTCTATCATTCTTCAGAGGACCCACACAATGCCAGGTGAAGATAAGACATAAGTGTTTGAGACTGACAAGTAAGTCTCACTTGTTCTCTCAAAGTTCAGAAGCCTGGAGGATGTCATTGTCCAAACGTTTCTGTTTGTGTTTCTGGACATTCTTTAACATTCAAATTAGAAGCCCATGAAAATGAGTGGGCTGTGGACGCGGTGTGATGCCTTACGCCCTTTCTCAGTATGTCTTGCCTGTACCCTTGTTGCTTCCCCAGTCCTGTGGGCACGTGACCAGTGGCCAAAGAGAAGCCCACAGTGACAGACCAGGCTTTCTAGTCCCTGACTCTTGAGGCAGAGAAAGGAAATGACTCGCTCTTGTGGGGTCACCCAAGGGACCAACCGAATCAAATCTCATATCCTCTGTAGAGCTGACGTTAAGAAGAAAAGGCACATCTTAATGCTTTTCCTGGCATAGCAGGCAAGCGCCCTAAACCCAGTCTGCAAATGGTGACATGGAACTCGAACACCAGGGCAAAGTTGACTTGTACTCGTGTTTTCGTATTTGGCAAGTGTAGGCATTAGTTTTAGTTTAATCAGCAGTTAACGCCAGCTCACAAAGAGAGAGAGAGAGAGGTGGGTTGGGTGTGTATTGTTAGCACATGTGCTTGCCTATTTAAACAATGTTTAAGGAATTCTTGACCCAAAGAAATAATGGCCCGTGAGCTTGAGAGAAAGGGCACCTGGCTCTCACTGACACCAGAATCTCCTGTTTTCGATTATTTATGGCTCCAAGTTCTTTTCTCTGAAAGAGAGATTTTCTTCAGGAAGACAGCAAACGAGGGAGAGAGCCAGAGGTGGCTGAAGAGACTGTGTCCTGCCAGACCCATTCTCTCCACTGTCACAAGCGTCCCGACTTTCCATCTGTGAGAAAGCTAAGATAGGGATTCTTAAGTCCATTTGGTTAATTTGGACACAACCCAGATTTCACTGGGGGATGGTTTACATCAATGTAGGGTGGATGACAGGTGTTGGGCTTATGGCAGGTTGCAGATTTGCTGGAAAACAAGCAGATTACAGGCCTGAGGCACTTGCTGAAGCTTGTTGTGGGAGCACAACACCCCATTTGCTCCAGAGTGGACGGCAGCCCTGATACATGTGCTTTAGCCCACTTTTCCTGTCTCCTTGGAGCATCCTCAGGGCTACTTTAAAAAGCATCTATCTGCCTAGAATGACTGATCTCATCGGCCGAAGGCAGGACTAACAGGTTTTACTGAAAATAATTTAGCACAGACTCCAAAGGGACATGTGCAGGCTATTCCCTCCAGGCTGGGAAGGTTGGACTGGGGGGCGAGAGGGAGGGCTGTGCTTGTGAGTCTCCTTCTCTGTCCCCCATATTTGCACACATGGTCTGTGCTGTGGAGCAATGATGAGGTCACTCCTCTGTCGTGTAATGAGCACTTCTGACTGTATAAACTCTTTGAGGTCCTGCCTGACTCTGGCATCCTCTCCATTGCCTTTCTCCATTTGAAAGAATTCTCTCCTAAAGCTTAATGGTAGAACGCAGTTTCCAAATGATCATCATCTTCATAGAAGCCTTGCTTGCAAACAATGGAAGTTAATAGAGGTGTAATGTTTCCAATGTAGTTTAAGACCAAGATGGAACACATCGACTGTTAATATTCTGTGTGTATTTGACCATAGGCATGAACATGTACACACCCATGTGTATACTTCACGTTTTTCAATCCATCTTTCATACTCAACTAGTCCTTCATACTCAACTAGTTCCATTCCCACCCCACCCCACCCTGCCTTAGAGATGCTGGATTTTTTTTTTTAATTAATAGGCTCTATAGTTTAGGTCAATTTTAAGTTTACAGAAAAATTGAACAGAAAGTATAGAGAAAGCTTAGGTATTTGTTCCCCCCATCTCCACATACAATTTCCGCTATCGGTAACATCTTATGTTAGTGTGGTGCATTTGTTACAGTTTGTAAGCCAGTTCAGTTCAGTTCAGTTCAGTTGCTAAGTCGTGTCCGGCTGTTTGTGACCCCATGGACTGCAGCATACCAGGCCTCCCTGTCTATCACCAACTCCCGAAGTTTACTCAAACTCATGTCCATTGAGTCAGTGATGCCATCCAACCATCTCATCCTCTGTCATCCCTTTCTCCTCCTGCCTTCAATCTTTCCCAGCATCAGGGTCTTTTCCAATGAGTCAGTTCTTTGCATCAGGTGGCCAAAGTATTGGAGTTTCAGCTTCAGCATCACTCCTTCCAATGAATATTCAGGACCGATTTCCTTTAGAATGGACTTATTGGATCTCCTTGCAGTCCAAGGGACTCTCGAAAGTCTTCTCCAACACCACAGCTATAAGCCAGTCAGTACTGATACATTATTATTAGCAGAAGTCAGAAGGATCCCCTGGAGGAGGGCATAGCAACCCACTCCAGTATTCTTGCCTGGAGAATCCCATGGACAGAGGAGCCTGGCCGGGCTATAGTCCACGGGGTCACAAAGAGTGGGACATGACTGAAGTGGCTGAGCAGTAGCAGCATGATTTGCGATAAAGTTTGTTCACTCTTGGTGTTGCGTATTCTCTGGTTTGCACGAATGTATAATGACATGTATCCGCCATTAAAATATCATGCAGAGTAGATCCACTGCCCTAAAAATCTCCTGTTTTCCTATTCACCAACCCCACCACCAACCCTTTGGCAGTCATCTATGTTCTTACTGCTCCATAATTTTGTTTCTTCTAGAATGTCATAGAACTGGGATCATACAGTATGCATGCAGCCATTTCAGATTGACTTCATTCACTTAGTAACGTGCATTTAAGTTGTCTCCATTTTTTTTTTCATATCTTTTCTTGATCGCTCTTTTCTTTTCACTGCTGAGTAATATTCTATTGCCTGGATGTACCACAGTTTTTTCATTCACTATGGACATTTTGGTTGCTTGAAGTTTTGGCAGTTATGGATTAAGCTGCTATAAATGTCTGTGTATGTGTTTTTGTGGGCTTCCCAGATGGTGCAGTGGTAAAGAATTCACCTGCCAAAGCAGGAGACACAAGAGATATGGGTTCAGTCCTTAGGTTGGGAAGATCCCCTGGAGTAGGAAATGGAAACCCACTCCAATAGTCTTGCCTTGGAAATCCCATGGACAGAGGAACCTGGTGGGCTACAGTCCATGGAGTCCCAAAGAGTCAGACATGACTGAGCATGCACACATAGGATTTTGTGTGGACAGAAGTTTTCAATTTATTCAGGTAGATGCCAAGGGACAAGATGGCTAGCTCACCAGACGCTGGATTTAAAAAGAGAAAAAATCATTGGGGATGATTTCAGTGTGCTCACAGATCGTGTGTTTTTCCCAGAGACGACTACCATGAGGATGGATTCTGCCAGCCTTACCGGGGAATTGCCTGTGCGCGTTTCATTGGGAACAGGACCATTTACGTGGACTCTCTCCAGATGCAGGGGGAGATTGAAAACCGAATCACAGGTAGGAGTGCAGGCCTTTGTTCTGAGACATTGAACATGCATGCAGCTGCCTGCCACCCCACTGGTGTGTTTTCAGCCCCATTTGTGTATTTTGTCTCTTACAACCACGGCCAGTGAATCCTTGTGCCATGTCTCTTGCAAGAGAAAATCAGAGGCCTTTATCAGAAGTGGGTTGCAGTTTATCCTAAAATAGTCCTATTTGTATATGCAAATTAGCAAGCGCAGTCTGCTTAGGGCGTACCAACGCACTGACTTCTGTCAGGGGAGCGGGTCCCAAGCCCTGCATTGTCTTGTTTGTTTCCACTACCCTCATGGCCAGGCCAGCACCTGTGATGTTCAATCTTGGTTCTGCCTTTCCTAGCTCTTGTGCCTTCTCAGAGTTACAAGGAAGCTGGCTTGGGTACAGAGTACCCGCACCGGATTTTAGCTATTGGGCACAGAGGTTCCAGGCCATAAGCGGTACCCTAGGGACATTGCAGTGAACTCAGACCCTCATCAGCCCTTGGTTTCTGGGCACAGTCAGGTCTTTGGTTACCTGCTCCACCATATGAGAAGTGGTTCAGATCCTTTAGGAGTGAAGGCGCTCGTTTTCTGTCATTTTAGAAGTTGATGTTAAGAACTTCCTGGGGGAAACTCCTTGAGAAGTGAGAAAATGAATTAAACCAAGGCCCTGAAATTCCTCCCCCTCCTGTCTCTGCTCTCCTCACAAACCCCTACATTTTCTCCTTAGACTCTTTAAGGAACAAGGAGAATCTTGTGAAGATGGTAGGTATGGGTTTAAAGCAGAACTAGGTTCTCTGCACAGTGATTCTTGACCCAGGCTGATCCCTGATGTGGGCTCCCTGGAGATTCTGGAAGGATTTGCAGAGGGGCTGGCAAAGCACTGCCCTGTGAGGGTACAAAGGAGGACCCCAGGTAGAAACTCACGCAGGTGTCACTGAATGTTCTTCTAAGTCCATTTTGACCCTGGCTTTGTCTTTCACCCTCAGTTTGGAGGGTCTAAGGTCTAACCTGCCTGGCCCATGGCTACAGAGGTCCCTGAGGACAGGGTCAGGTGTCCAGTGAGAAATGGAAGGGCAGTAATGGGACTCCGAGATCCTGGAAGATGCTGTCTTGGTCCAGTGGGCACATGTTTTGAACTTGTTCGTATCTCTCATTGGAAAAGCTCCCTATGCCATTTAAAGCAGAACTTCTTGAACTTTCTGACCGCGACCCATAGTATACAGTATACTTTACATCGTGACTTAGTATACATATATATCTGCTTCATAGAACTGAAATGGGTTACAGGAAACAGCATTCGCTTTAAGAAAGGCAGTGCAAGCTAATCTTTCCCTTCAGTTTTATTTCATTAAAGAAAAAACTTGGTTCCAGCCTTAATATAAACCATGCACGCTGACATCCTCTGTTCCATTCTAATCATCTTTTAAAATACTAGCCACAGACTCCAGAATTAATTGTGTATCCCACTAATTGGCAAACACGGATTCAAAGCACAGGAGGTTTAAAGGATAGCAACTCAGATATCTAAGCAGACTCCTTTTATAGCATTTTTTTAAAGATAAAAGTTTAGAATGAGGGTTCTCTAGAGTTGTGTATTTTTGAAAATGTAAATGTGAAGTTGCTCTAGACTGACTGACTTATGGTTTAGAAACTGTGTTGGTTGTGGAGACAGTCTGTTTGAAGAGAATGCTTGTCAGAACGAGTTCCAGGGACACGGGAAGCTTCCCAGGAATGAGCCCCAGAACCATCAAAGTGATGTGCTGGATGTAAACAAAAAAAGGTTATGAGTTGTTGGATCTCTGTGATGCCTAGAACCATCTTTCAGAAATAAGTCCTCATGTGATAGGTTCTGGGGCGGGCGGGGGAGAGGAACAATCCTGTAAGGGTCAGCCTTGACGTCCTCTTCGTTGATATCCCCAAAGTGATGCCACTTCTGGCTTTCTTAGGCCTTTCGCTGCCTGGGGGTAGAAGCCAAAATTGGTGACAGATCTTCTGGTAGTCAGTTGTCAGCTCACATGATGAGACTGGGTTCAAACCCAGTTCGCCAGCCAACCCTCAGAGACCCTGCACCTTAACCTCTTACCTGTCTGTTCCGCAATTTTAACATTGGCCAGAAGGGACCGGAGGCTAAGGATGACATGATGAGCACACTACGGAGTTCCCAGCACCCAGTGCTGCGTGCAGGACACGGAGACAGCCAGAGCCCCGCGGACCATTTACCTCCTGCGCTATTTTATAGGCTCCACGTGGGTTTCCATTTCCCAAAGTGTGGCCTCAACAGATCACTTGACAGATAGAGACCCAGGTACAGACAGGCCTGAGTGACTGCCAGTCCTGTGGTAAACGACAGGGCCGGGCCAGAACCAGGCTCCCTTGCCAGCTCACCTAACCCAGCGCCAGCCATGGGTACCTCTGGGTCTTTGGATGGAAATGGGCGCCAGCAGTGCCACCTGCTGGCCGCGCTGGGCACGGCACTACAAGTGATGGGTGGAGCTGACGTGTCCCAAGGACTAAATTCCAACCTCTCTTTCTCTAGGCACAGGGCACCTCTCTTTCTCTAGCTGGCCAGGATCAGATCCTTACAGTCAGGTCCTCCACAGGTCAAAGTGGGGTGGGCACAGGTGGGGCAGCGGATGCTTTCCTTTGAGTGCTGACTGCCACAACCCGGAGGAGAGGGCCCTGGAGTGCACATCTTCCCTCCTGCCGCTGGCAGCTCTGCTCCCATCCACCTGCCCAGATGTGGTCTCTGCAGCCCCCACCCCTTTCCTTTGTCCATATCAGGTGTCAATTCTTCCCATCAAGCCCCATCCTTTGATGTCTCACGCCCAAAGCAAGCCAGCCGACCTGGGTTCCAGACACTCCTGTGATGGCTTGCTTCTCTGCTGTCCTTTATCACAAAGCCCTGCCCCCCTCCCCACTTTGAACCTCCTCTGGTTGTTTCTTGGCTCTCCCCAGACTCCACCTGAAGGAATGCCTACTGTCCACTCCCATTGTCAAGTACTCCTTCTTGGGCTGCAGGCCACAGGGCTGATCATGCATCTTTCTGGCTCTGTTCATACCCTGGGTGGTCCATTCCCTGCCAGGCCTCCCCTCTGCACACGGGCTCCAAGATGTCAGGAAGACCAAAGCTCCGTCCTTGGGCCTCTTCTCCAAACTCTCTTTCTAGAAGCCACTCAGCCCGTGGCTTCACCTATCCCCGTGTTGGCAGAGCCAGTTCATAACAGGACCTTAGGAGGTCGTTTTGAGTCTGGTACCAGAATCTTTCTGCCTTGGAAGTGGTATCTAGGTGGATGCGATCTGGGGCCTGGTTTTCCTCCTTTCTTGTTTCATTTTTGATATTTGTAAGGGACGCCCTAGGACCAGGGCCTTTCTGTGTTAGGTGCAAATCGAGGCAGCCCATGTGCTTCCTGGGGTGCTGGCTCTCCTGAGAGCCACTCTGGGCCCGCAGAAGTCAAGCCGGAGGGCTGGGGGTGGGACAAGAGATGGGGGCTGGGGTGCGGGGCAGGGTCGAGGGCCTGGACAGGAAGTGGGAGCAGGGGCCTCGGGCAGAGCACGGATCCTGGGCCGAAGATGGGACCAGGGGCGCTGGGCAGGGGTGGCCGCGCAGGGTGTTTGCCTCGAAGCAGGGCCCACCCCACCCTAACTCTGGCCTCGCCTCCTCCGCAGCCGCCTTCACCATGATCGGCACCTCCACGCACCTATCGGACCAGTGCTCTCAGTTTGCCATCCCGTCCTTCTGCCACTTCGTGTTCCCGCTGTGCGACGCGCGCTCCCGGGCGCCCAAGCCGCGCGAACTGTGCCGGGACGAGTGCGAGGTGCTGGAGAGCGACCTGTGCCGCCAGGAGTACACGATCGCGCGCTCCAACCCGCTCATCCTCATGCGGCTGCAGCTGCCCAAGTGCGAGGCGCTGCCCATGCCCGAGAGCCCCGACGCCGCCAACTGCATGCGCATTGGCATCCCAGCTGAGAGGCTGGGCCGCTGTGAGTCCCCACGCATCCTCCCCCAGGACCTGGGTCCTGCCTCTTAGAACCTGGGGACCCCATTCCAGCCGTCCAGGAAAGTCTCACAGACCCGCCCCATGCGGGCAGGGCAGCCCCGGGGGCAGATTCCCTGTCTTCTAGTTCTGAGCGCACAGCCCTCCTGACCCTGCCTGTTTGTGGGTCCCTAGTAAGTCACTCTATCCCAGTGAGCCCCACACTTGGCTTCTCCAAGACGGGAGGACTCTGGGCTTACCGCCAAGGCTGAAAGGAGCTTAGGGGAAGACAGAGCCCCCCTTCCAAGCCTTCCCTGTGGTGCACAAGCATCTCTCAGCCGCTGACTGAGGATGGTATAGTGGTGCTCCTTGAGGGGAGCCGACCCAGAAAAGAGGTCGACTTCCCCCCAGGCTTGGGAAATATTCACTTCCTTGGTGAAGCCGGGCTTCCCTAGAGCAGCAGGGCTCCTCACCAGGGTGGCCAGAGCCTGCTCTCCAGACCCACTGCACCATCCAAAGCCTGGCAACTCAGCTGACATCATGAACCTCCTGGCAAGTTGCTTAAATATCAGTTTCCTCATATTACACCACGATAATAACTACTAACCTCAGGAGCTGGAACGAAGATTAAATGAGTTAGTATTTAGAAAGTTCTTAACACAGTGCCTGCACACAACAAGCACAGTGTAACTGGTATTCAACAAACACACAGCCCAGGTGTGGCTCAAAGAGGCCCTGGGTCTCCCCTGGGAGTGGAGGGAGCCTGGGTCTCCGCTCACAGCAGGCTGAGCCCGGTCCTCACTGGGGTTGGGAGTCAGGTCTGGAAGTTTCTCATCCCTCCTGTATAGTCTGGTTTTGTTTCTAATGCAAGTGAACGTGAGGTTAGGGTTGACATCGTCATTGTAGAGTGGGGGTGCCTGCTATTTCAGGGTCATAAACTTCTGACCAGGTTCTTCCCCACATGTGTCCCTGGTGCATCCATCCATTTAATTTGTGGGCTTGGGCACTTCTTTTCTTGGATGTTACCTCCAATCCCTTGGTCTTTTGGCACTTCCGACTTGGCGAGGTGGTTTGGTTATTCCTTCTTGGAATAGTTGAAGACGGGTGCTCCCTGGACCCACAGAGGAGGGCTGCTGCTTCCTCTTCATTTTCGGGCCTCCTGACAAACCTTCTCTCTCAGACCATCAGTGCTACAACGGCTCAGGCACGGATTACAGAGGGACAGCGAGCACCACCAAGTCGGGGCACCAGTGCCAGCCTTGGGCCCTGCAGCACCCCCACAGCCACCACCTGACAAGCGCCGACTTCCCGGAGCTCGGAGGGGGGCACGCCTACTGCCGGAACCCTGGCGGGCAGATGGAAGGCCCCTGGTGCTTCACGCAGAATAAAAACGTACGCATGGAACTGTGTGACGTACCCTCTTGTAGTATGTATTCTCTCTTTTTTTTTCAAATGTTAACTGGGGGGTGTACTCTGTGATGAGATGGTACCAGGAGGCTGGTAGCTCTGGGATCCCCCACCCACTGTGTTTCACCACCATGATTATTTGTTTTATGTAAAGTCGTGGCTGGCTATAAAAGTAATACCTGGTCATTACAGGACTTTTTAAATTATAGAAGGAAAAAAACTAAAGAAGAATGTGCAAATCACCTCTAATTTCACCACTCAGCAGAGACTACTGTTTACATTTGGGGGCCCTTCTGTCAGCCCTCTTTCCCTGTGTGGTCTTGGGATATTAAATTTCGCATCTTGTTTCTCAATGAACATTGTCAAGCATTTCCCACTATTAGTGAATATGCTTCCCATTACAGTTAAAACCAGCTTCTCAGACCAGCATCTGTGGTTGGGGCGCAGGCCTCCTCTTCCTCCTCCCACACCTCCCACTCTGCTGAACTGTTACATGTAGACTTAGCAGAGTGAGGAGAAAATAGAACTTAAGTCTCTTTAATTGTTTTCCCTGAAGTTTTTCTCTTAAATTATGACTAGAAGAAAAATGTGTAGTTTATGGTTGCAGATTTTACAGACATCGTTATCTCTGGGCTTTCCAGGTGGTTGAGTGGTAAAGAATCCGCCTGCCAACTCAGGAGCCACAGGGGATGTGGGTTCAGTTCCTGGGTTGGGAAGATCCCCTGGAGAAGGGAATGGCAACCCACTCCAGTATTCTTGCCTGGAGAATTCCATGGATAGAGGAGCCTGGCAGGTCACAGTCTCAAAGAGTTGGACACTACTGAAGTGACTTAGCACACTTGCAAGATGTTTTTACAATGAGCAGTTATTATTTTTGTAATTAAAATTTAATCAAGAGATAAAGAAATATGCATGTTCTTTCCTCTGGCAATTTCACTTTGCAGAAATATTTGCACTTAAAAGGGCAGAAATGCAAGGATATTTGTTGCAGAATCACTTCTGATAGCTAAATAAACAGGCAATTATTTACCAACGAGGGATTAGACAGAAGTTCATCTGTGCCGTGGGACAGTGTGCAGTTCTTGATGAATGGCTGGCATTGTGTGTTCTTCAAGAAACACAGTCTGGTATATTGTGTTGTTGTTGTTTAGTTGCTAATTTGTGTCCGACTCTTATGTGACCCCAGGACTGTAGCCCGCCAGGTTCCTCTGTCCATGGTATTTCCCAGGCAAGAATACTGGAATGGGCTGCCATTTCCTCCTCCAGGGGATCTTCCCAACCCAGGGAATGAACTTGCATCTCCTGCATTGGTAGGCAGATTCTTTACCACTGAGCCACCAGGGAAGCCCTTATAGTCTAGTATATTATTCTGCCACAAAACCAGGAGCAGGAAAATATGGATGATATAATTCTATTTTAAATGAGTTCTTTTTAAATTCTATTCTTAAAAATTGTATGAGCTGCCTCTTCTATGTCAAATTAGTTGAATATTGGTTATTTCATGTTCAACTTAAACATACACATCAAAAAATAAGTGAATACCAACCTGTTAATAGTATAAAGTGAAAAGGGTTCATGCTTAGTTGTGTCTGACTCTGTGACCCAATGGACTGTAGCCTGCCAGGCTCCTCTGCCCATGGAATTTTCTAGTCAAGAATATTAGAGTGGATTGCCATTTGCAAATTACCTATTAAGAATATTCAATTTTCCCTAATACTATAATTATTAATAAGCATGTATTCTGTTAGTGATTTTTAAAAGATAATGATAAAATAAATGGATATACAAAACTATGGATAGTGCTCGCATCTCATCTTGGCTTGAGGATCATGAAATTTCCCTCTTAACCCTTAATCAGGAAAAATGACCCAGAATCCCCACTGCCCCTGAGGCTTTGAGAACATCTGCCTCCAGAGTGGGACCAGGAGGGTTTTGTGTGTGGTTGTATTTGATTTTTATCTTCTTTTGGAGACTAGGGAACAAGACTGGGTTTGAGACAATGCTGGTGATAGTGGTGATTTTTAGAACTGAATTAGCTCTTTAAGGGACCACATGGACCAGAAATCACTTGTTTGCTTTCTGATGGAAAGCTCATTACCACTGGTTATAGGGAAGCCCAAGTTCCCGTGTAATTAATTATTCACAAGGTTAAGATGAAAACTGCTGGGGGCAGTCGGGGGCGGGGTTTTGGAAAACATGCTTTCCACATCACAGAGAAGAAGCCTTAACTCTCCCTCAGGGGGCAGCACTGAGGTGCTTGAACCTTGCAGCCCAATGCCCTCTGTGCTTTCCTGTAAATCCTGTAGGGGTAGACAGTGCGTTGCTCTTCACCATAAGGCGGGAAAAAAGAGGAAAAAAAAGAGAGAGAGAAAAAAAAAAAAGAGAGAAAAAAAAGAAAAAAAAATCCTGAAGCCTCAGTGTTTGTACATCTTAAACCACTGTTTTTCAAGAATTTGTGTGCTCCTGCTGCATAAGAGCCAGTGCTCTTTTAAATCATATGCACTTCTAATGATTGTCTTTTAAGAATATATGTTCATTGTACAAAAAATGAGGAAAACCCTAAAATGTTCAGTGAAGTCAAGGATCATTTCTAATCCCAATATCCAGTTCCTTTCACTGAGGATAAACATGAAACTTGTGTTTCATCAAGTTTAGTCAACTCATCAAGTTTAGTCAACACGAAAAGGTCAGAGCATCTATGTCCAACAGGATTCAAATTAGGAAGCAACATGTTGGTGGTTGATTGCTACTGTAAGACCTTTAGAGTCTGTTGTTTGTGCTCTGTATTCTGAGTTGCTCCCCTGGCAGGGAGTTCTAGGTCATGCCTCACAAGGTGTACATTTTGGGGTACATAATGTTTTTTGAGGTTTGGGTTGTAATTTTGTCCCTTCATGCAGTTTACATAACTATCTACTAGTGTTTAAATATTTTAGTTGGAGGTGGGGGTGGGCTGGTGGAGAACTCTGAGTTGAAAAGGGGGGGTATTTTCAGAAAAACCATGGATGCCTTGCTGTTCACAGGTCCCCAAGACAGCAGCAGGATGGGAATTCTGTACATCTTGGTTCCAAGCATCGCCATTCCCCTTGTCATCGCGTGCCTTTTCTTCTTGGTCTGCATGTGCCGGAATAAACAGAAGGCTTCTGCCTCTACACCACAGCGGCGGCAGCTGATGGCCTCGCCCAGCCAGGATGTGGAAATGCCTCTTATCAACCAGCACAAGCAGGTCTCTGTACCAGTATTTATTTAAAGAGGCTGCTCCCCCAGGCTTAACCTCTACCTGGAGACTGGTTAACCCCAGTACTCACTTTCTTTATTTGCTTGATTCACAACACATGATTCTTTTAAACTGGCCTTCTTTTTTGCCATTTCTTCTCTAAAATATACCAGGACATTTGCCTCCTTAGGGGATATATGGCAGGTGAGTTTGGAATTCACTGTTTTGCCTCGACAGAGGCCCGCTCTGTTATCACGGACTGGGAATGAGCTTTCCTCATTCTGCAGGGCTTCAGCTGTCCCCTCCGGAGGACACACAAAAGATGGGCTCAGATTGGCCCCCACAACTCGAGGGTCGAATATCGCATTTTTAAGGAATGAGGGCCTGTCTTCTGGTCAGTCTGGGCTTGGGCTGACTTTGTTTTGTTTTCAGGGAAGGACAGAGCAACAGTCCTATAGAGATGGTAGTGGGGACAGCTCACCCCAAACCTGGGTTCCTAGGATGGCGAGAACGAACTGAAATGTGTAGCACAGGAGAAGGGCTCCCCAGGCTCACCCAGCCTCAGTGAAGCGACATTTACAGTATTTGCAAGTTTTGGGGGAAAATCATTTCAATCTGGTCTTTGAAGTGGAGGAGGCTGGACTTATTCAGTTCTGTAGCCAGGCATCACTGAATGTTTTCAGGGGGTGGCGGGGTGGAAGGGGGTTCAGCAGGTGAGGACACAGATTCCCCCGGGTTCAGACAGCCTCTGAGGACAGGGCTGGGCACACAGAAGGGGCAGGAAGTTGTAGAGGCTGAGAGATGCAAGACCTGAATCAATTTCACCAGTGTGGTGCTTCTGTCACGTGGCATCTAATGAAGAATCTAGTCAAGAGGAAGCAGCAAGACAGGCCCTTTGAGGCGCATCTGGAGAGCAGCTGGCCTGGACTCTAAAAATGACTCAGATCGTGGGAAACACACCTCAGGGTTCAAGAGAAATAGACACCAGGGCCTTGCTGATGAGCAGAGGCGGCTGGGCCTGTTGATGGGCACATAGCAGGGAGCGGCAGCAAAGGCCCTTAGTGGGGACACAGCTGGGAGGGCGTCCTGGGACAGCTGGAGCTCGCGGTGCACACACACACCCTCACCCACAGACTTTGCAATGTGTCTTGGGGTGGCGGTGTTGTTTGCAGCCTGGTTGGGACCATTTGAAGGTTTCAGGCAATCCCACGGCATTGAAGCGCATTTAAGAGCAGAGAGCAGTGGGTGATGCAGGCTGAAACTGAGCCTGGTAGGGCTAGGGAGTGGCTCTAGGAGCCACTCCCCCGACCCCTTCTCCAGCTGTTTGGCTCTGCCTTCTGGTGTCTTGGTGGCAGAAATGTTTCACTGGGGCTTTTCTTCTTGGCAGGCCAAACTCAAGGAGATCAGCTTGTCCACCGTGAGGTTCATGGAGGAGCTTGGGGAGGGCCGGTTCGGGAAGGTCTACAAAGGCCATCTGTTTGGCCCGGCGCCGGGTGAGCAGACCCAGGCCGTGGCCATCAAGACGCTGAAGGACAAAGCCGAGGGTCCGCTCCGGGAGGAGTTCCGGCACGAGGCCCTGCTGCGGGCGCGCCTACAGCACCCCAACATCGTCTGCCTGCTGGGCGTGGTGACCAAGGACCAACCCCTGAGCATGATCTTCAGCTACTGCCCGCACGGTGACCTGCACGAGTTCCTGGTCATGCGCTCGCCGCATTCGGACGTGGGCAGCACAGACGACGACCGCACGGTGAAGTCCGCCCTGGAGCCCCCAGACTTCGTGCATGTGGTGGCGCAGATCGCCGCGGGCATGGAGTACCTGTCCGGCCACCACGTGGTGCACAAAGACCTGGCCACCCGCAACGTCCTGGTGTATGACAAGCTGACCGTGAAGATCTCGGACTTGGGGCTCTTCCGCGAAGTGTACTCGGCAGACTACTACAAGCTGACGGGCAGCGCGCTGCTGCCCATCCGCTGGATGTCCCCCGAGGCCATCATGTACGGCAAGTTTTCCGTGGACTCTGACATCTGGTCCTACGGCGTGGTCCTGTGGGAGGTGTTCAGCTATGGCCTGCAGCCCTATTGCGGCCACTCCAACCAGGACGTGGTGGAGATGGTCCGGAGCCGGCAGGTGCTGCCCTGCCCGGACGACTGCCCCGCCTGGGTGTACGCGCTGATGATCGAGTGCTGGCACGAGTTCCCCAGCCGCCGGCCCCGCTTCAAGGACATCCACAGCCGGCTGCGCGCCTGGGGCAACCTGTCCACCTACAACAGTTCGGCCCAGACCTCGGGCGCCAGCAACGCCACGCAGACCAGCTCGCTGAGCACCAGCCCGGTCAGCAACGTCAGCAACGCCCGCTACGGGGGACCCAAGCAGAAGGCCCAGCCCTTCCCGCAGCCCCAGTTCATCCCCATGAAGGGCCAGATCAGACCCATGGTGCCCCCTCCCCAGCTCTACATCCCGGTCAATGGGTACCAGCCGGTGCCGGCCTATGGGGCCTACCTGCCCAACTTTTACCCCGTCCAGATCCCAATGCAGATGGCCCCGCAGCAGGTGCCCGCCCAGATGGTCCCCAAGCCCGGCTCGCATCACAGCGGCAGCGGCTCCACCAGCACGGGGTACGTCACCACCGCGCCTTCCAATACGTCGGTGGCGGACAGGGCCGCCCTGCTCTCGGAGGGCACTGAGGATGCGCAGAATGTCCCGGAAGACGTGGCCCAGAGCCCCGTGCAGGAAGCGGAGGAGGAGGAGGACGGCTCGGTCCCCGAGACCGAGCTGCTGGGAGACAACGACACTCTGCAGATGGGCGAGGCCGAGGTCCAGCTGGAAGCCTGAGGGCCATGGGGTCGTCGGGCACCGAGTGAACGGACAGGAGCCTCGGGTGGAGGGCGCCCCGGGAGCCGCTGAGCTGGAGGCAGCCTCCCTGTGCCAAGTCCTCCTCTGCAGTCCTCTTGTGCCCAGAGCCGCGCTGTGCCCACCTGTTTGGCTGGAGGGTCTTTTGGCCAATGGCTCCTGACCAGGCGAGGATAGTAACCCAGCAGGACACATAGTGACTCCCCAGTGCCACCTACATTTCCCCGGAGGTCGACATCAGTGAGCAGTGCTTGTGCTTTGAAGGAAATTAGGTAACATCTTCTCTTCATATTGCCTATGGATTGAGTATGTCCAAACATTGGGAAAAAGCGGCCTGCAACAAGTTGGGACCTTGGGATTTGTGATGCCCAGTGGCTGGGCTGCAGGCTGAGGATGGAGGAGGCTGCTTTTCCCTCTGCTGCCCCTCACCTGCCAGTAACAGTCTCCCCTCACCCACCAAAGATTAATGGGAACAAGAAGTGGCCACCTGTCAGGGTCTGATGAGGAAGGGGCTCCTGGAATGGGAGTTTGTTATGTGCCTTAAAAGAAACCCGCATGATTTTGTATTCTTGTGAAATAATTTTTTAATTATCCTGCATGTGTATTTTGCCCAATTTTCTGGAATTCAAGGGAAAGTGTTTGGGGGCCTTGGAATGTTACAAAGGAGGCAACATTGTACAGAGCACATTATTGTTATTTTTTTTTTTTAGAATTCTGTACAGACCTAAATGTAATTTATATGGTTTTTGTATGCCGTTTTCATTGAAGTATTTTGAACTTAAAATAATGACTTCGTAATTTAACTGTTTACGGTACCCACGTTGGGATACCACCTGATTGTATTCTGGTTTGCTTGTGTTTGTACCATATGTAAGCGAGGTCCGTTCATTTCAGAGCTCCTGTGACAGAAGGCCCACAAGTACGTTGCATCTGACACACGGGATAGAGTTCACTTGTAACTCCCACACCTGCTGTACCCAATAAAGTGAAAGAGGAGGTTCAGTTGGCTCTGCAGGTCATGAGGATGTCAGGCAGTGGGGTTTGCTGGATGATGGAGACGCCGAATGGTGATGATTTGGGCCATGATTGGGGCTTGTCCAGGAGCAGCAACTTCATTTGAACGTGGATACATTATACATTGGCAGATAAATGATGGGAACAGGTTACATTGCTTTTCTTGGTAAAGTCTGTAGTGGGGATTAACTGCAGATGAGGTGAAGATGGTTTTGGGTTTTAAACCTCTCTCCTCCTGAGGTCCCAAAGGCCCTGCCATTTTTAGACCTGGAGTCTGGCGCTTCCCAAGGCCTGGAGCAGGGCTGGAGGGAGAGACAGCAAAGGAGACTAGGCTTCCTTCACCACTTGCCTGAAGCTGCCTGCATTCCATCGTTGGTCAGCAGCACAGCCAGCCGAATTCTGGTATACCTGGACCAGGGTACATTTGTGGGGTCAGTGGCTCCAGGGCTTCCAGTTAGGGGAGGGGTTGGATGAGGCCTGAAGATGCTTCTGCTGGCCAGCTAATGGCCCCTGCTGTCCCTCTCCCCTAGGTGGGTCCCTTTTACCCTGGCACGGCCTGGGTGGTTTTCCATGTTTAATGGAGTGGGTTCACAACCCTGGGTTAAGCAAGGCTCAGCTAGGAATTCACTTCACATCCATAAGCAGTGGCCCTTTATCATACATCAGAACATCTGATGGAGCTAGTTACAAAACAAGCACTGCCCTACTTGCTCCCAGGCAAGTCTGGGAGGGGCCAAGGAAGTGCATTTCTAACAAGGGCTCAAAGGGTCCTAATGCTGAGAGCCCCTTACGTACAGCACCCTGGGTCTCCCTGGCTCTCTGGCATCTCAGGTCATCGTATACACCTCTTGCTCCTCTCTGTTAGCATGATGCTGCTGAGGGATACAGCCATGCACACAAGCAAATAACATGTCTGAGTGTACATCCTGTGAATGTCTAGGAGCCCCCTGGAGCCCCTCTCCCAGCCAGTGTGGTCTGGATTTCATATTAAAAGAACTCAGGGCTACAGGGGGCTACTTCTCATTTCCACTGATCTGAAAGAGGAACTTCAGTTTATCTCTAATTTGGTACACCTGATGGTTTAACTGTTCCGTTGAGACCTAAGAGTGAAAAATAGGAAATAGCCCTTTGGCTGCCCTGTCCGCAGACCTAGCCAGGGAGGCAAGCGGCTGCTTCAGTTTCCCGTCACTCAGCACTCAGAGGTAAAGGCAGTGCTCGAGGCCATGGCCGGGACCACAGAGCGAGCAGCCAAGATTCTGCAGAAAGACACTTGGAGGGTTTTTTGACAGAGTGGGGGAGGTTTTGATCTGGGGGATTTTTTGGCTCGAAATAAAATTTGTTACTGCATCTTTAGGAAGGTTATTGAGCTTTTACAGTTGGTGCAGTTGAACGAAAGTGACTTAATTGGGATATTCCAGAACAGATTTTAGAGCTAAGCTGCATAATTCAGATATATGTCACTTGTACTGTCCCACCTAGCCCCACACCTGTTTATACCCACAAGAGGGAGATTTCCACACCAACTGAGTAAGGTCACATAAGTGTAATTAGTTTTAATCAAGCCATACAAAGCCACAATTACTTTGTACATGCATTTTTTTGGTTGTTTTTTGTCTACAGTACTGGTTGAAACAGTCTGTCAGAGAAATGGCTAACTTTTCTGTGCTTCTTTTAGGGTGTTTCACTCAATGTTACAGTTATATAACTCTTCCCACTATATCAAGACAAATCTCTTGGGTCTCTCAACAGGGAAACACTTGTTTAAAAGTGTTCACTTTGGATGAATTCCACCTCTCAGTTCAGTATTGATAGCTATTTTCAGACAGTTTATGACTTTCTGACGGGAACATTGAAAATCTTTTTTGAGATGAACTTTTCAGGAGAAGGATGTATCAAAATCAACTTGAGTCAGACGACTAGCTCTATACCTAGCTGCTGGAAATCAGTGTGACCTTTCCAGGTCAGAACTATTTCCACCTTCACCTCCTGTTTTTCCTTCATCAGTCCCTGAAGTAGTAGCAGACACTATTACTGGAGTCTCTAGTAGTAGAGACTTGAGTGGAGACTCTAGTCCCTAAAGCAGTAGAGACTATAAGTGTTACTTGGCCTGGGACTTAATGGGTGCTCAGAAATTAGCTTTTGAAATAAGAGTAATGCTTTATTTACATGGAGGAGGCCTGAATTTAGACTACCTGACACCCTCACTGAGAAGAACGTGAGCCTGACTGTCAGATCTATTTCTTTTTCAGTTTTATTTCATTCATGTAGTTATTCAATAGCTAATACAAATAGCTAATACTGTCACTACAGCTAGTTCCTGAGTTCACCTAGTTCAGAGTCACAGTGGACATTTCCTCTCCCATCCCCAGCTACGCCCCCCCCCACCACCAAGTAATGACTACTGTTGGTTCATTGCAGATCCTGTCAGTTTTTTAATGCATATATAAGAATGTATACAGTGTGTTCTTATATTTATACCATTTTTTAAACAGAAGGGGTGCCTTCTCTACAAATGATTTTCTGTTTACTTTTTTCACATAAGTGCATCTTGGGGGTCTTGGCTTGCAGTGGATGGTGGCTGGTCTGCTGGAGGAGCTCCTAGCAGTTGTCCTGCCCTGAGCCCCTAAGGGCAGGGGTTGTAAGGAGGCAGATGTGACTGCAGTGTCCCACCCCGCACGCACACACACACGCGCGCGCGCACACACACACACACACACACACAGCTCTGGAGTGCTGTGTGGGTGAGGGAACCCAGAGGGACTGTGACAGACACACTTGGCTCAGCTCTAATGTGTATTTTTGGTAAAAGACAGGACAAATTAACATTTTTAATTCAATAGTATTGCTTTTTCACTAATTTGTTCTGTTTATTCTTTCTCCCAGTCTGAAGTGCTGAGGTTTTAGTGAAAAATGTTGCCCAGACATACAGACATAGACTCAAAACCATCTTTTGTGCTTTGGAAGGCCTCAGGGAAGTATGCCAGTACCGAGGGAGGGACGGGGCCAATGACCACTGTTCTGGAACTCTAGAAGGCAAGTACAACACTCCCTCAACCTCAGTGTTCCAGCATGGCAACTGCCACACACACACACACACACACACACACACACGCACACACACACGCAGCCCTGCTCAGGATGGCAACAATACTCCCCTCCGTAGCAATGGAAACCCTGCCCACCCCAGGAAGACAGCACACCGCTCCCCCGCCCAGGTCATGACTGCATCCACCGGATGGCTCAGTTGAGGTGATATTAATGGTATTTCTCAGACCTGGATGGAAAGTGGGAAGGGAGACAGCGTCCAAACAGGTGAAGGAGAATTCAGGTGAGAGGCAGCCACATCCCTCCCTGTGTTCCTGCCGCCCCCATCCAGGTCAATTCCATGTTTAACATTTTTAAATAATCATCTTATCAGGTTGTTTGTTTTTTTCTTTTTTTGGCTGAATTTTATATTTTGCTTGTCTCCTCTCTAAAGCCATCTCTTTGAGGGAAAACGAAGCTAATAAGAATGTGGAATCGCGGAATTTTGTTAAGGAAATTCACCATTACTTTGAAATATGTGGCCCCATGAAGTGTAGCCTGCCAGGCTCCTCTGTACATGGAATATTCCTGGCAAGAATACTGGAGTGGGTTGCCTCCAGGGGGGTCTTCCCAACCCAGGGATCAAACCTGAGTCTGTTGCATTTCCTGCCTTGGCAGGCAGATTCTTTACCACTAATGCCACCTGGGAAACCCTTGAAATACACAGAATAATCCAAATTAGGCTGCAGGAGCCCAAGGAAAAGACTGAGGAGACTAACAGATTGCCTGCAAGGTGGTTTTCATGTTCAAGAAGCATCCTCCTGCTAGATGACTTCCAGTCTCAACTTGCTACACAGCTTTTCCTACAAATAATGCAAAAAAAATAATACTTCAGCCATTGCACAAAGGTAGACATTAGCCGGTGTTTGAATGACTTACAGGATGGGGGATGGTAATAACTGGAATTTCCAACCTGTAGATGGCCCACCTGAAGGGCCAGCCATGGGTGCTTCCACATCTGGCTGTTATCTTGTTTCCAGACTCTTATATGCTGCACCCTCATGCTCCTAACCTGGGGCGATAGAGATCTTGGAATTTACTTCCATGAAATTCACTCATCCAAAGTATACAATTCAATGATTGGTAGTAAATGTGTAAATATTGCAGCCTTCACCCCAGTCTAATCTTAGAACATTTTCATCACGTCCTCAGCCCCAGGCAATCTGGTCTGTTTTCTGTCTGAATGGATTTGCCTTTTCTGGACATTTCATATAGGTGGAGTTAAACAATATGTAGCATTTTGTTTCTGGCTTCTTTCACCTAGCAGAATGTTTTCAAGGTTCAACCAAGTTATATAGGCATCAAAGCTCATTTTATTGCTGAATAGTATTCCATGGTATGTTTTGTTTATCCACTCATCCATTGATGGATATTTGAATTTTTTTAGTTTGGGGCTGTTATGAATAATGCTGCTATGAACATTGGGTATGTTTGTATGTGGACATATGTTGCTTTTTCATTTCTCTTGGGTAGACTCCTAGCAGTGGAATTGCTGAGTCATATGGAAAAGTCATTGATATTTTAAAGAAATTTCCAAACTGCTTTCCAAAGTGGTTTACACTCCCTCCTGCAATGAATGAGGACTCCAATTTCTCTACATACTCTCCAACACTTGTTATCATTGATTTATTTTCATTAGAGTCATCCACTTTTAAGACTATCAAAAGAAAACATTACTTACATGAAAAGATCAAGGTGGCAGACAAGTTCTGTGAGTTGTTCATCAAATCTCAACAAATACCCTTCATTTCCTTGTTCTTATAGTCATTCAACAAGTATTTCTTGAACATGTACTGTCAGCTGAACTCAGCATTGAATAAGATAGGAAACACTATCCCCACCTTTTCAGGAGAAAGTTTATTAAATAAGAAAAACTGTAGTAACAGGCAAAGTGTTCCTTGGGTAGCAGTATTTGCTGTGCAATGATGAAGGAGGGCATGGCAACCCACTCCCTTATTCTTGCCTAGAGAATCCCATGGACAGAGGAGCATGGCGGGTTTCAGTCCATAGGGTCACAAAGAGTCAGACACAACTGAAGTGACTTAGCAGGCACACACGTACAATGCCTTGGTCACAGCCCAACTGTGTCAACTGATGAGGATCAAACAAGCATCATTAGATTGGGTCTCAGGGTTTGCAACTGACAGTGGACAGAAATCCCTCCGTTATGGGCACACTGGCAGGGGTGCTACCCACAGTCTTCTAGAGCTTGTGACTACAGGTGACCGGAGTGTCTCTTTGGAGACTCTGCATTTCCTGGATCTCAAAACAGGTTGGCAGGACTGTACCCTGGTGCTCAAGACTCCCTGGTCCTGCTTGTGAATGTGGATGGGAAAAAGTACATGTTCATTTTCACTAATCTCTAACTGAAATGTAGCATTTCCTCTTATTGTAAATGTAGGGGAAAAAACCCAAAGATATATTCAGCGTACTCATGGCTGCTCACCAGTAAAAACTGATTCCTTTCACATCACATGCAAATGCCACATCACTACTCCAAGGTGACACCTATTATGGGACCCTGTTGCAAAACCTTGCTACTGAGTTAATAGAGAAGCCCATATATTACAATTTTGTTTTTTTAAAAATATTTTGATAATTTTAATATAGATGTTTTCTTTGTAATTTGTGTGCCTTATTTTCTGTGTTAAAACCCTGCATTTGAAGAAGGGACGCAAGTGCAAAGGTCCCTGCCATGATGCAGAAAGGAGCCCATCTTTGTGGCTTCTCTTCTGAGACCACCCACCACGTGGACCAGTGCCCTACTCCTCCCAGGATGCACTTTTTCCCTGTAGTCACAGGGGTTGGGTGGGGGAGGGATGCTGCCAGGAGCCTGGGCCCTGACACCCACACTCACTCACCAGCACCCATCTTTCCCACCTGCAACCTGGCCCCTCTGTCTGCTTTGGTCCAGATGAGATGAAGTGGCGGGTGGACGGATGCTGTGCCACCAACCTACTTTCTCAATCTGTTTCAAAGCTGCACATCCAGAAGACAGCAACGCAGAGAAGCAGGAACAATGTCTCACTAGCCCAATAGGAGCACAAACTGGTTTTACTTGTTTTTTTTCCAGAGTAAATACTAATATTGTTGTTTTTTCAAGTCTACAGGTGCTCATAGGCTCCTGCCACATAATAGCTGTTCTCTCTGGGCCCACACGTCCCTGGAGTGGACACAGGGGACTTGGGCTCCTGCAGGCTCCATCTAGGGTCTCACCAGGGAGAACAACCTATCTTTTCTCTTTTTCTTTCAGAAAAATATTTAATTATTATCCCATAAAGGTAAAATTCTAGTTCCTTAAAACATTTTTTTCAGTATGGATTTTCTTAGCATAAATAAATGTCACATTTCTTTCCATCAACTGAAAAAAAAGAGCAGAACATATGAGAGTTAGGAGTTAACTATTATTTGGGGCAAAATGAGGACTACAGCCTGGGAGGCAGCATCTCAGATAGCCCTGAGAAACTGCTCCAAATTGGTAGGGGGGAGGTCAATGTTATATATGATTTTAGTGAAGGGGATACATGCAGTGAGCACACAGTTTGGCAGAGGCTTGCTGCTTGTCAGGAGGAGCAGATGTCACCATTAATGATTTTAGTGCTTTTCTAGATACAAGGCAATGGAAGAACTGCACCATAAAACTGCTCATAAAGTCTCCTGAAAACATCTACCGAAAGACCTGTTCTTCCATTTTTTCCCAGAGCACAGAGTGCCTCATTCCTGATCTCCACTCTGAATTCCTTTTAGGGAGAGATAAAGTTTAGCAGCTGCAGTGGCTCATGATTTAATCCTTGTCAAGGTAGATGGCGAGTACCAATTTATATTTGGCCTTCCCCACAAAATAAAATCTATCATGTTCACTTTATCTGAGGTACAGTGATCTTATAGGAGCTGGGTTGATTATGTAGATCCTATAACTATGCATATTCATTGCACAGGTTGTGTTTTCTTAATGTGTTTTATTAACTTGATTATACCTTGGGGCATTTTTTGCTGAAATAACCTAGCATAAAAACCTGATATGTGCAAGAAAACTAGAGTGTTTATTAGAGAAGCTCTGCCTTTGCTATACTGCAGTTAACACAATTATTTAGAATAGCAGTTATGGATTTAATTGTGGGCAAAATGCTCTGTTCCAAATGCAAGCACGCAAAGTTACTGATTGAGCCACAGAAATCACTAGGAGATACTTACTCTCCAAACAAATCCAAGGCAAGATCATTGGATTAATTTATTGACAAATGCTGATGGGAGCCTGCTGTGTGCCGGCTGCAGCAATCACAGAGAACCAGGTATACAAACCCAGCAACAAAGTACATTCTCTAACGTCTGCGATGCTCGATTCTCTGATGAAAACACAGCAGGGTGAAGGTTCCTCCGCAGGAGTGGGCAGTTTAAGTAATCCAGTCTTTACTCACCAATTGTGCCTCTAAAAAACATACCGTGACCAAGAATCATCTAAAAATGTTTGTCTTCAGAGTTCCTTTTCTTGTAGCCAGTGATGGCTTTTTCACTAACTAGAATCAAAACCATGCAAGTAGAGCCACATACAGTCCCCTTATGCAAGAGAAAATAACAGAACTTAGAGAAATCCTGGCTCACTATTAAAAATTGTATCCCTATTAACAGTGTGAATTTCCGGTTCACAAGGTTAGGATCTCAGGATCATGGAGAGTGGGAGAAAGAAACTGGTGGAGAGTCTTTTGATTTTTACGGGGACAAGAAGGTCATAGTCCCCACACGATTAGCTAGGAACGTGATTAGTGCAGGAACCTTATGACCTTGAAGCAGAGATGTAACACCACCACCCCCACTGCTGCCGCTGGCCAGGGCAGCTGAGCTGGGAGCAGGTTCCAGTCTGCGGGAACACCCAGCCTCTCTCAGACCTCAGCCCCCAAAACAGAAGTGGTGCAACTCTAACAAATGCCACTAGAGGCCACTAGAAAAGGAATTCTAAATTAGTTAATCCATTGAGATCTTTATATAGGTCTCTCCTTTTCTAATTTTAATTCACAGAGAAAAAGGCCAGGGCAGCTGTTTGATGCACCAATTTAAGGAAACTGTGTTAGTCGCTCAGTTGTGTCTAACTCTTTGACCCCATGGACTGTAGCCCACCCAGGCGCCTCTGTCCACGGAATTCACCAGGCAAGAATACTGGAGTGGGTTGCCATTCCCTTCTCCAGGGGATCTTCCCAACTCAGGGATTGAAGCCAGGGATTGAAGCCTGGCCTCCTGCATCGCAGGCAGATTCTTTACTGTCTGAGGCACCAGGGAAGCCCAATTTTAAAAAAGCGAGAATATAAATATAAACATAAATCAATGGAGAAAAGTGTGCCCCAGGTGCCCTCATCCCAAACCTACAAATGTAGGATCACAAGAGGTAAAGACCCAGGGCAGGGGTTTGCTCCTGTTCTATTCATTACTGTGTCCCCAACTAGAGTAGTGGGGTGGGGACTAGGTGACTTTTAGGCTTTTTTAGGCAGGATCATTAAGTCTGGTGCTAGAACGGAATCGCTATAGACAATGGGGTGAAGATGACATTTCCCCTGCAATGCCCAGCATGGTCCCTGGTAAGGTACTGAAGGACTTCTATTCCCATTGTGTCAGGACAGACTGTAGTGAGGATCCAGAGTGTTAATCTCATTTCTAACCTTAACTTAGAAGTCACTTAAGGATGTGTTCCAGCAAACAGGAGGAGGAAATCAAGAGAAAAGATGATGTGGGATCCAGGAAGGTAGTAAGAAGACCTCCTAAAATTCCTTTCCCGAGTTTCATAATTCAAAGAGGCTGCTGTCTCTCTGCATCCCTCCCTCCCTTCTTGCCCCTCCCCATTAGCTTTGAGTCTCTAAGACGGCTTGATACCACACATGGGTGTACACACACATTCACACACATGCATCTTTATTCACTTCTGGGAATGCAGTTCTTTGCTTTGTAACTGATTTTCTTTCTTAAAGTTCTCCTGGCAAATTTATAGTGAGATTGTTCACCTCTAGACTTTTCTAGTACTAAGCTCTTTCTAAATGGAAGTATAGTGGTGGTTTAGTGCCTAAATCGTGTCTGACTCCTGCGACCCCATGGACAGTAGCCTGCCAGGCCCTTCTATCCGTGGGATTCTCCAGGCAAGAACACTGGAGTGGGTTCTCATTCCCTTCTCCAGGGTATCTTCCCAACCCAGGAATCAAACCTGCGTCTCCTACATTGCAGAGAGATTCTTTACCAACTGAGCTACAGGGAAGTCCAAATGCAAGTGCAATGTTTCAGTAAACACTCTCATGCATAAAAGTGTGTGACTGGCCACCATTCCTATGTGATTGGCTGCCTCCCTGTCCCCCACAGGGCTCTTGCTGAGTTACAGGATCTGTCTGCTTTCCCGCTTTTCTCAGGGTCCACTTTTGTTTGCCTCTCCAATCTGGTCTATTCTGATATCCTTCCACTTTCCTCTATCCCATAGTGATTATCTTCTCACAATATCTATGAAGACCCTCTCCTCTTGACTTGAAGTGCTGCCAAGTAATAAAGCTGTCACTCACAAGGCTCTGTGGCCAGGGTTCTTGGTCAAGGTCTGTATGAATTCAAATGCACATAAATTGAACCAAACCTAGGATAAATGCCATGGAATTAAAGTATAGAGATTTTCAAGGTGGCCTCCCCACATCAAAGGAGAATCTCTATACTAGTTTTCATTCTGGTTAAAAAGTATATATATATATATATATACACATATTGTCTAAAGTCTGTATTGACACTAGACATGGGGTGCTTATTGATTACTGGCATTCCTTCAGAGGTTAACTCCTCAGTGACTTATGTTGCTAAAAGGCAGATGATCATCCAAACACAGTCAAGAGTGTCCACTCTGCTCCTCGGGCAGGGATCCTTAGCCCACTCAGTCCTCCCCATAGGAAAGTGAAGTGATTTGTCCAAGGTCAAAAAGACTGATTAAAAATAAAAAAAGATGGAGGTCACTGTGAATGCAAGATGTGCTCAGTCACTTCAGTTGTGTCCAACTGTTTGCGACCCCATGAACTGTAGCTTGCCAGGCTTCTCTGTCCACGGGATTCTCCAGGCAAGAATGCTGGAGTGGGTTGCCATGCCTTCCTCAAGATATCTTCCCAACCCAAGAATTGAACCCGCATCTCCTGCATCTCCCATATTGCAGGCAGATTCTTTACCGCTGAGCCACTGTGGAATTTAAGGCAAAAGAACTCAGAGAGAAGATGTGGGGATTTGTGAAAAAGTCAGGAAAGCCACAGATGTTTACACACCAAGCATGGCAGATAAATACTCAGAGCAACAAATTCCAGGAATAAATAGCCATTGTGGGAAAAGTAAATGTATCTTTTAGAACCTAAAAAAGTAAGTCAAAAACATAAGCAAACACAAGGCACCTTAGGAACACAATCCCAACTTGAGCCAACAGACTTGGAAACTTGTTCCTTATGCGGTGTGTAATCTTAGGGCACATTCCAATGATCAGTCAATGTACTTCACAACAAAGTCAACCTGAATACAGTTCCCAAAGCAGAGACTGACAGACTCTCTTCTCTGACAATCTGATCACCATCTCAGAAAACTGAAGATGGCCATCTTCTTCTGATATCACAGACATTGAGAACTGACTTCCTTCATTTCTTCCCTGGTGAAAAAATCAGACTCACTGAGGCCTGGAATCCCACCATCCATACATCATTGATGTGTCCTGTGGGTGGAATGCCCATACCTGCCTTGTCTGTTGGCACCACCATTTCACTATTTATTGGCATTTCCACAACATGGAAGGAATTCAGAAGAGAAGTCTAGGTTAGAAATATATATTTGGGAGCCAATAACACATAGATGCACCCCAAGCTATGACACTGGAGATGTCATCAAGGGAGTGACTGTAGATTAAAAATGCAGGAGGCTGATATGTTGGTTAAGGGTCCCAGAGAGGAGGAGGAGTGTTATGAAAGTGGGAGAAGGATTAGAAGCAAGACCTTCTACTGAAGCCCACCCAATCTCCCCAGTTTCCCATGTGGTTCAGTGGGTAAAGAATCTGCCTGCAACGCAGGAGGCACAGGAGACTCGGGTTAGATCCCTGGGTTGGGAAGGTCCTCTGGAGGAGGGAACGTGGACAGGATGGAATGGGCAGCCCATTCCAGTATTCTTGCCTGGAGAACCCCCTTGGACAGAGGAGCCTGGCAGGCTACAGTCCATAGGGTCAAAGAGGCAAATACTCCTGAGTGACAGAGCACGCACAAGCATGCACGCACCAGATCTCTCACTGCGTGCAGTCCATGATGCTGCTGCCAGAGGAGGTCTCCAGGGATGTGTGGGTGGAGAGGCAGAACAAACTGGAAGGAGCAAAGGGCCACGGGTGTGATTAATTAATCCTTTAAAAAGAACTGTTGATGGAAACAAGCTGTATGCTACTCTGATTTTCTTTTTTCTTTTAATAATCTATTTTTTCTTTCTGTATGCTTCTAAGATTTTTTTCTTCTAATTTACCAATTTCCTCGGGCTAGAGCCACATGTATTGGTTTGCTATAGCTGCCAACACAAAGAACCACAGTCTGGGCTGGTTTTCACCAAGAATTCATTTCCTCACAGTTCTGGAGGCTGGAAGTCTGAGATGGTGATGGTGACAGGGTTGGTTCATTCTGAGGGAAATGAAAGGAGGGTGTGTTCCAGGCCTGTCTCCTTGGCTTGTAGGTGGCCACCTTCTCCCTGTGTGTTCACACCATCTTCCCTCTATTCATGTCTGTATCTGTGTCCAAATATTCCTGTTTCGTGAGGACACAAGTCATACTGGCCCACCCTACTCCCTATGACCTCGTCTTAAATAATTACAAATGCAACAAACCTATTTCCAAATAAAGTCACATTCTGAGGTCCTTGGAGGTAGGACTTTAACATACAAACTTGGAGGGGACCCAGTTTAGCCCATAACATTGAGCATGTGCCTTTTAAAAAGTAGGGCACATGGCAAAGTATTAAGTATATTGCTAAAGTATTAAGTATTATATTAAGTATATTGCTTAAGTATTAAGTATTATATTAAGTATTAAGTATATTGCTTAAGACAAATCAGTCCTGCCAGTTGCTGGTCTGACTCTTCATTCAGATGAGAGGATTTTTTCCTGCTTGCTGGAATAGCTCTTCTCCACATTTCCTTTTTCTTGTCAAATTACTTCCTTGTCACACATTCCATCTCCTTGGTCCCATCCTCCAAGTCTCCTCTTTCTCCTTGAGTTCCCTCTTTGTATTTTTGCTTTATGTTCTGAGATAGTCATTCCACTTGGTCTTTTATGGAAGATCTGAACAAATACGTGAACACTCATTTATTGAATTTTAAAAATCACGTCTTTACAAATTCATTTTAATGCTTTTGGTGACGCTCCTTGGGAATTCTTACCAGCGTGTGGGTAACATTCTCACCCGACTCTTCCAGTTCTGTCTGCTCAAGTAGGAGGCACCAGTCTGATGTGATGCTGTCTTGGTTTCTTCTCTCTGGTGACTGAGACCTTGGCAGTGAGTATCTTCTTTCTTCTCTCTTCTATGCCTCATGACTCCATCTTATTGGCCATCAGGAAAAGCTGCAAGAAACTCTTAAGCAACAACAAACCTGTGTGAGGTGAAAGGCAAACAAGTTTCTGGTCTCTCTGAGTGGCAGTCAACCAGTTGTCACGCACAGGGACAAACCCCTGAACTCTCCTATCTTCCCAGGGGAAAGAATAACTCTGTCCCCACCCCAGAGACAGGATCAGTGTGGGTCTCCAGGCGACTCCCTGCCCAGCTGGATGGGCAACCCCACAGAGATCCTCTGAAACTAGGCAGCTTCTAAGAAGTGACCTCTCCCACAGTGGTTTGTGGGTCCCTGCTGGCTGATCAATCAAGGGATGGTGGATACTTGGTCTCTGCTCTAGTTCTCAAGGCAAGGCAAGACGCCTCTGCTCTTGGTTCTTCAACAACCATCCCACTTTGTATTTCCTTGTGGAGACCCTGCTCCAACCTGTGGCTTCAGATTCTACTAACTCTTTGTTCTTCTATGTCCACTGTACAGGCAATTAGGAGGAAGATGTCAGATATACAAGCACAACCTGCCAGCTTCCTATCACCCTGCTTCCACATTTTAGGGAAAAATTGTTGACAGTCTCCCTAGCATCCATTACCCACCTCTCCTTCCCACTATCTCAGAGCTTCATTGGTTCTAGAAGGGAAATCCATGTGGTTTTAGAGAAGTTGGCTCCACCGTTGGCTTTAGGAGTGGAGTGGGTGACCTGGGTTAAGCAATCACAGTGGAATTAGTTCAGGAATGGGCAAATATTCTAAACTACACCAACCAGCTTGCCAGAAATCCTGGGACGAAGACTCTCCTCTCACCCTCCCCAATGAATGTGATCAAAAATATGTGGAGCCCCAGGAATGTTGGAAAGAATTTTGAGATCGTGATAGAAGCCATTTTAGGTTGAATCAACAGTATGAAAACAGAGCTGAAAGCTGCAAAGACACAGGTTCTTGATGGTATTATCAAGTTCAGATCCATATTTTAAGGTCCAGACTCAAATATTTGCTACTAATGAAGTGCCACATCTGTAACACACATATGTATGGGTAACATGTATATATGTGGACAACATCTGAAGAAGTTTCTAGAGTACTGTCTTCCCTGTAATGCATAAAACAGAGGAATGCCATCTTTTTGTTGTGTTAATACCTCTGAGTTGCTTGTAAGGCCACATGACCAGTGCTCTTTTTCCTCACTCCTGATAGAGATCTCAGAAGGAATTCAGACCCTGGGGGGGGGGGGGGGGGGGGGCGGTCAAACTCCTAGGCAATCCATCAGCAAATATTTAATTCCTAAGACGCTTACTTTTATCTACAAAATGAGTCTGTTTTTCTTAATACATAAGGCAGGGTAATGCAATCTTAAGGAATTGCATCATGGATACTGTCATTCATTTATCTTTTATTCTTTCAGAACTCCCCAACATTTCTTAACTTAGTTACGAAATGCAGCATCGCAAACTTCTTAATTGGTGAGCAGAGTACCCAGTCTTCAGAACTGACATGGGGGAATCACTGTGATTAGGTAGATGAGACATCTTGAATTAGTTCTAGCTTTATTTTCTGAAATAAGGTGTATTTAAGAAATAATTACCATTTTTCATTTTTTTAAGTTTGGGAATGAGATGATGACCATGGTGACAGACAGGTCTAAATTCTCCCCCCTTCCCCCCACCCCATGATCCCATTTACTGGTGTATACACCTCTGTATGATACTCTCCACCTGGGGGTAGGCAGAACCTCAGGCTCGCTTCAACTGATCCAGTCTGGCCAAAGTGGTGAGATGCTGCTCTGTGATGAGGTACATTGTTCAAGACCCTGTTGCTTGCAGACTTGCTCTAATCTCTCTTGCCATTGCTGGCTTTGAAGAAGTGAGTCCTACAATTGCAAGGATGCTTCCCCAAGCAAGCATCTGATGAGAATTCATCCCTGGTCACTATCTTGACTATAGCCTGTGACTCTAGGCAAAGACTCAACTCAGAGTGCCTGGACTCTTGACCCAGAAAAACTGTGAGAGATAAATGTGTGTTGTCTTCAACCGCCATTTGGTATGTTTTGGAATGTAAGAAAGTAACGCATTAACTTACAGATTCTCTCTGAAAGTCACTCCTCTGGCTGATGCATAAGTTGGTTGGAATATTCCAACCAATTCCATTGAGTCTGTAAGCTTCTCAGCTTAGAAGTGGTTCTAAAATATATAGCATTTCTACTTTTCCTGCCTGTTTTCTACATGCTCTCAAAGTCAGAACACTTGAGCCAAGCCAACAGCTGAAGGGAGGGGCCAGGTCTTTCCAGATAATTGCTGTGTCCCCAGCTTCCAGTGAAGGTCTGTCATACGACAGGCTCAATACATATTTGTTGAATAAATAGACAAATGAATAAATGCTTGTCATCATATTCTTCTTACTGTTACCTCATTCTCTGTCTTGGACTCTGTGGTAAGCATTTTATCTATGTCATCTCCTTGAATCATTAAAATAGCCTTGTTAAGCAAGTCATGTCATTTGTGTTTTACAAGTGGGGAAGCTGAGGTTCTGAGAATTTGGTGATTGCCCAAGATCAGAGGAAGACTAAAAGGCAGTGCTGGGGGCAGGTTTTCTCTACTGGAAACATATTTTAAAATGCATACACACCAAGTCAATCCTAAAGGAACTCCGTCCTGAATTTTCACTAGAAAGACTGCTGCTGAAGCTAAAGCTCTAATACTTTGGCCATCTGATGCAAAAACCAACTTGTTGGAAAAGACCCTGATGCTGGGAAAGATTGAAGGCAGGAGGAGAAGGGGATGACAGAAGACGAGGTGGTTCATCACTGACTCAGTGGACATGAGTTTGAGCAAGCTACGGGAAATGGTAATGGGCAGGGAAGCCTGGCATGCTGCAGTCCATGGGGGTCACAAAAATTTGACATGATTGAGTGACTGAACAATAACAAATATACACACACCCTATCTATTTATCATCTATGTAAATTTTTAGTGAAACGACTGACGTTTTCTTGTATCTATACTGATCACTTCCCTCTACAGGAATTTCAGTTTATGTAACTTAGGGAGACCTGAGGTCCCTTTGCATTTCCGGCTTCCCCTAAACCTCTGCACCTCCTTCCATGGGCTGTAGGTGGCACTTGAGTTCTTATCAACTGGTTTTCCTCTGCTTCTTAGAAATGTCTGTATTTATTCCTGGCATCCTGGGCTCTTTGGAGAGCTTATTTTCTCACACTTAATACAGATGGGTGGTCTCATTATGGCCGATTCTTCATCTGTGAATTATTTAGTGTAAAGTGAAGTGCTCACACATGCTTAATTTCTGATAGCAATTTAGAAACCTCTGTGCCAACCACTAGGAGAGAAACAGGAGACACTGAAAGACTTTTCACAAATCTGAGATTTTCCTGGTGAATGAAAATAACCAGGGATGGGATTTCGCATTACAGAGTGCTTATTCTGTGACTTTAAATGACTTAGTTTGCTTCATTAATCTCATAACATCCTTATGAGGGAGGTCCTTTCATGATGACTCTCACAAAGAAGGGGTAACAGATGCAGAGAGTAAAAATATTCTAAAGAAAGGGAAGGATTGGGGGTAGATTAACACCAGAGGCTGCTCCCGCCAGAGTCCTAGACCATCCTGGTCCCCCACATAAGCTTAGGAAGAAGAGAAGGGGGCAGAGACCTCTTTGGGGAACTTTTGTTGTTATAGCTTCTTTCCTTTATACAAAGGTCAACAAGAGTGAACCACAAAGAAACAGTCTTGTCTTGCGCTTATTCGCTCAATCGTGTACAACTCTTTGTGACCCCATGGACTGTTGCCCGCCAGGTTCCTCTGTCCATAGGGATTCTCCAGGCAAGAATACTGGAGGGGGTTGCCATGCCTTCCTCCAGGGGATCTTCCCGACCCAGGGATCAAACCCAGGTGTTCCGTATTGCAGGCAGATTCTTTACCATCTGAGCTACCAGGGAAGCCCACAAAGCCACAGAGAGGAACTCAAAGCTCACTTTGGACAGCACGATCTAAGGAACCGTGTGACCTGTGACCTCTGTGACACAGTTGTACAGCCTGTGGTCAGATCTCCCCTGCTGTGGAAGGAAGATGTGTGGGGAGCAGTAGTGGGACACCCCAGAGGTGGATGCTGGTGGGGGACTACCTGGTCAGTTAGACGGGTGTGAGGCAGTTAGGTGGTAGAGGGTGTCATGGGGGTTCCTGCAGTCACAAATAATTTCTATGCCATTTTAAAGAACTAACCCTAGAAATATTAGATGAATTGGGATCCAACTTAAGCCAATAGGATTTGAAATGTAAGTTTCTATAGTTTACACCAATCTAGACAAAATAGATCCGAACTCTGGTTTCTGTAGGGTTCCCAGCAAGGGGCGATTAGCAGGAGGAAAAGCCAAAGACAGACCTATCTTACAAAGCTAAAGAGAGAGCGACCGCCTTTCCTAATTCGTCCAACTCAGTAAGTTTTTTGGGCTGCCGGGAAGGCTAAAGCCAGCCACTCCCTCTTTTGGCATCACATAACTACAATTAGTCAGTTCTAGGACATTTAGAAATTTACCAGGAGATGGAATCTCTTTTTCATTAAACCCATATGCTTGCCAGAGCGAGCAGAGGTCATGATAAAATGATGAGACAAACAGTACGAATTGAATTACACTTTAGTTTTAGTTGTAGTAAAACCACAAGCTGTCCTTCGGATTGGGGAAGAAGAACCTTAGAATTAACTTGTTAGGTGTGAAGTGAGAGGCCTCTGACCATGAACTCTTCATCAAGTATATGGGAGTGATATATTGCCCTCATATTTTTAATCAGTCTCATATGAGGCTGTGAACTAAGTATTTACTTTAGTTACTAAAGAGTTTAAGTGATGTTGTTGAGTTAGTTTCAAACCCTTGTTTAGCTGAATGACTTCTTCAGAACACTTTTTCAACTCCTAGATTTGATCACTGATGGATTTTTAACCACTTCTTTCCCAGAATCAGTGGCTTAGTACACTTTCTCATGGAAACTATCCAGATGTTTTTGTCTCAATGATATTTGATCGGGTGACAACACCTACCTCTATGTAGCATATTAAAGGTAAAGACTGTGTTATAAGCATTTAGTTCAAATTTAGAAAGTGCCCAGTCCATACTGAAGGACTAAAATTTGAGACAGTTTAATAAGATAACCCAAAGGGTAAGGAGACCTCATGTCCTTCTATTCTTTTGTCTCAAGAGATCTTTCCTATTTGCTTATTGGGGTATAAAAGGAAATGACTTATTAAAATGCACAAATGGGGCAGTGGGAATATAGTTGAAATTTAAAACCCTTTGTGGGTGTGTGTATGTATGTGTGCTCAGTCGTGTATGACTCTTTGTGACCCCGTGAATTGTAGCCCGCCAGGTTTCCCTGTCCATGGGGTTTCCCAGGCAAGGATACTGGAGTGAGTTTCTTTACCCCATTATCTTCTGCATTTCCTTCTCCAGGGGATCTTCCCAACCCAGGGGTCAAACCCACATCTCTTACATATTCTGCATTCTTTACCACTAGTGCCACCTGGAAAAGCTTAAAAAACCTTTATTCCATTGATTTTCTGGAAGCATACAGAGATGTACACACTATTTTTTTAAATCACTCATCGGATATTTTGTAGGTGTATATTTAACAATCAGCCAGATATCTCTGCTAGATACTTAGAATGTAGCAACCAAACAGGGACCATATTTTCTGGAGCTTGCAGCCTCTCAAAGAGACAGTCCATCAGTAAGCACAGGGTGGGGGGGTGGGGAAAGTTAATGATGGAAGGCACGCTGGGTGTCTGAGGGACAAAAAGAGACCAGCAGTCCCGAACTGGGGCTTCCCAGGTAGGTGGCTCAGTGGTTAAAAAATAAAATCTGTCTGTAAATGCAAGAGATGCAGGAGGTACAGGTTCAGTTCCTGGGTTGAGAAGATCCTCTAGAGGAGGGCATGGCAACCCGCTCCAGTATACTTGCCTGGAGAATCCCATGGACAGAGGAGCCTGGTGGGCTACAGTCTATAAGGTTGCAAAGAGTCAGACATGACTGAGCAACTGAATAAACACAGTCCAGAGTTAGAAAGAGGAGGAATTATCCAGAGTGAGAGAGTGTGCTGCTGCTTTGGTTCAGCCCAGACAGACTCCAAAGTGTAAGGGGGAAAGAAGGTGAACACAGCTGGGATGCAGCAGCCAAGAAGGCAAGTCTGCAGAAGTGGGTAAGGAGACTCTGCAACCAGGAGAGGAGGGCTAGCAGCTGGACATGACCCTCAGCAGTGGAAAGAGTCCCTGAGACTTCTTAAGCACAGGAATGACCTGATCACACTTACACCAAGAGGAACCAGGAGGTTTTCCTGAATATATTCTCCAGGTATATTTTGTATATATATTGAATATACTTGCCATGTCTCAGGTATATTTTATCTCTTGCTTTACATTTTGCTCTTTGACTATAACTTAAGTTCATAGAAAAAAATATTAGCCTCATCATCGCTAAGGTGGTATAGCTCCATATGTCAGTCAGCTGAGGGTGTCATAACAAAGTGTCACAGACTGCTGGCTCACACAACAATTTATTTCTCACAGTCCTGGAGGCTGGGAGCCTGAGATCCAGGTGTCGGGGCAGGGCTGGTATCTCCTTGGCTTGTAGAGGATGTTTTCTTCCTGTCTCTCATGGTCTTCCCTCTGTACCTATTTGGGTCCTAACTTCCTCTCCTTACAGGGACACCTGTAATACTGGATTAGGGCCCCATTCATAGGACCTCATTTTAACTTAATTACTTCAGAAAAGACCCTGTCTCTGTTGCAGGAAGGGGGCCCATTCTAGGGCCTGAGAGTGGGCTCTTGTCCGACACTCAGAAATAACTTGTCAATAGTGCTGCAATGAACATTGGAGAAAAAGAAATGCAAAAAAGCAAAACGGCTGCCTGAGGAGTCCTTCCAAATAGCTGTGAAAATAAGGGAAGTGAAAAGCAAAGGAGAAAAGGAAAGATATACCCATTTGAATACAGAGTTCCAAAGAATAGCAAGGAGAGATAAGAAAGCCTTCCTCAGTGATCAATGCAAAGAAATAGAGGAAAATAATAGAATGGGAAAGACGGAGATCTCTTCAAGAAAATTAGAGATACCAAGGGGACATTTCATGCAAAGATGGGCTCAGTAGAGGACAGAAATAGTAGGGACCTAACAGAAGCAGAAGATATGAAGAAGAGGTGGCAAGAATACACAGAAGAACTGTACAAAAAAGATCTTCACGACCCAGATAACCATGATGGTGTGATCAGTCACCTAGAGCCAGACATCCTGGAAGGTGAAGTCAAGTGGGCCTTAGAAAGCATCACTGTGAACGCTAGTGGAGGTGATGGAATTCCAGCTGAGCTATTTCAAATCCTGAAAGATGACACTGTGAAAGTACTGCACTAATAGGTCAGCAAATTTAGAAAACTCAGCAGTGGCCACAGGACTGGAAAAGGTCAGTTTTCATTCCAATCCCAAAGAAAGGCAATCCCAAAGAATGCTCAAACTACCGCACAATTGCACTCATCTCACACGCTAGTAAAGTAATGCTTAAAATTCTCCAAGCCAGGCTTCAGCAATACGTGAACTGTGAACTTCCAGATATTCAAGCTGGTTTTAGAAAAGGCAGAGGAACCAGAGATCAAATTGCCAACATCCGCTGGATCATCGAAAAAGCAAGAGAGTTCCAGAAAAACATATATATCTACTTTATTGACTATGCCAAAGCCTTTGACTGTGTGGATCACAATAAACTGTGGAAAATTCTGAAAGAGATGGGCATACCAGACCACCTGAACTGCCTCTTGAGAAATCTGTATGCAGGTCAGGAAGCAACAGTTAGAACTGGACATGGAACAACAGACTGGTTCCAAATAGGAAAAGGAGTACGTCAAGGCTGTATATTGTCACCCTGCTTATTTAACTTATATGCAGAGTACATCATGAGAAATGCTGGGCTGGAAGAAGCACAAGCTAGAATCAAGATTGCTAGTAGAAATATCAATAACCTTAGATATGCAGATGACACCACCCTTATGGCAGAAAGGGAAGAGAGAAACTAAAGAGCCTCTTGATCAAAGTGAAAGAGGAGAGTGAAAAAGTTGGCTTAAAGCTCAAATTCAGAAAACTAAGATCATGGGATCCGGTCCATCACTTCATGGCAAATAGATGGGGAAACAGTAGAAACTGTGACTGACTTTATTTTTCTGGGCTCCAAAATCAGTGCAGATGGTGATTGCAGCCATGAAATTAAAAGACGCCTACTCCTTGGAAGGAAAGTTATGACCAACCTAGACAGCATATTGAAAAGCAGAGACATTACTTTGTCAACAAAGGTCCATTTAGTCAAGGCTATGGTTTTTCCAGTGGTCATGTATGGATGTGAGAATTGGACTGTGAAGAAAACTGAGCACCAAAGAATTGATGCTTTTGAACTGTGGTGTTGGAGAAGACTCTTGAGAATCCCTTGGACTGCAAGGAGTTCCAAGAAGTCCATCCTAAAGGAGATCAGTCCTGGGTGTTCATTGAAAGGACTGATGCTGAAACTGCAACTCCAGTGATTTGGCCACTTGATGCGAAGAGCTGACTCGTTTGCAAAGACCCTGATGCTGGGAAAGATAGATGGCAGGAGGAGAAGGGGATGACAGAGGATGAGATGGTTGGATGGCATCACCGACTCAATGGACATGGGTTTGGGTGGACTCTGGGAGTTGGTGATGGACAGGGAGACCTGGTGTGCTACGGTTCATGGGGTCGCAAAGAGTCAGACACGACTGAGCGACTGAATTGAACTGAACTTAACTGAACATTGGAATACATGTGTCTTTTTCAGTTTGATTTCCTTGGAGCATATGCCTAGAAGTGGGATTGCTGGGTCATATGGCAGTTTTATTCCTAGTTTTTTGAACATGGAAACAACCTAGATGTTCATCAATAGATGAATGGATAAAGAAACTGTGATACATATATACAGTGGACTATTACTCAGCCATAAAAAGGAACACATTTGAGTCAGTTCTAATGAGGTGGATGAACCTAGAGTTCATTATACAGAGTGAAGTAAGTCAGAAAGAGGAAAACAAATATTATATATTAATGCATATATATGGACTCTAGAAAGATGGTACTGATGAAATTATTTGTGGGGCAGCAATGGAGACACAGACATAGAGAACAGACTTACAGACATAGGAGGTGGGAGAGGAAGGAGAGGATGGGATGATGGAGAGAGTAACATGGAAACTTACTTTACCATATGTAAAATAGATAGCCAGTGAGAATTATCTGAATGACTCAAAGAACTCAAACTGGGGCTCTGTAACAACCTAGATGGGTGGGATGGGGAGGGAGATGGGAGGGAGGTCCAAGAGGGAGGAGATATATGTACACCTATGGCTGATTTATACCAATGTTTGGCAGAAACCAACAAAATTCTGTAAAGCAATTATCCTTAAATTTAAAAATAAAAAAAAAAAAAAAGAATTGTCCAAGGAGACAGAAGTGCTGACGAAGCAAGAGACTTTATTAGGAACAGTAGAGGTAGACAGCAGAAGGGTAAGGGAGCCCAGGAGGACCACAGTTTCAGATTTTACGGTGATGGGCTTAGTTTCTGGGTTGTCTCTGGCCAATCGTTCTTACTTAGGGTTCTTCCTGGTGTTGCGTGCATTGCTCAGCCAAGGGGATTCTGGAAAGTTGCTAAGACCTACGGGTTCGCCTCTCTCTCCTTTTGATCTTCCCCAAATTATTCTGGTTGGTGATAGCTTGTTTGTTCTGCGTTCCTTACCAGGACCTCCTGTTGTTAAGATAATTCATGAAGGTGACCTGGCTAGGTCTGGCAGTTTTGGTCAGTCACACTCTAAGTTACTAGAGGTTAGGACTTTTAGCAAATGAATTGGGTTGGTGGAGGGGCGAGCATAGTTGGGCTCATAATGCCCACTTAAATAAAACACTTTCCCCAAGATGTTACTGCAAAAGAATTTTAAGCAAAGGGGCCAACAAATTTTCTCCTGAGACTTTGGGAGTGCAACCAGTCAAATTTAATTAAATCCGTTTACCAGTAAAGTAAGTGCATCTGTACACTGTATACCCTCTAGAAGAAAGCCTGTTGTCACCAAATCTGTGTAATTGAATCACAAAAGGTTCCTTCCTCGTGCCCCAGCACCTCACCCTCCCCATCAAATTCTTTTATCCTTTTCCAGTAAGGAAAAAAAAAAGAGAACCCTTTTGGGCATGTTTACATTTTACCTTTAAACAAAAAGGAATGGAATTAACCATTGTAAATTCTGGCCATGTTACATATCAACATGAAATGAAGAGTTTCTCTGGCTAGACTTTGCTCCACCTGTGCCCACATCCCCAGCATGCTTCATGTCCCGGAGAAGGAATGCACGGTGAGAGAAGAAAGAGAGAGACCCATTAACATCACAACAGATTTGTGATGATAAACATGTCCTTACTTTAAAAACCTCCAGTGCTTATAGTTGAATCTAAAAGTTCCACTTTGCCTTAAATACTTCTCCTCCTTCCAATTTTACTGTGATTTACATCATACTCTCTTACATAAAAATTACTCTCCAAACCAGAAATTCTTCATTCTGACATCTGTCCAAAACTGTTTCTTCTGCAACTTGTTTTAATACCACCACCTCCTTCTTCCTGCTGTCACATTCCTGCAGAAAAGGCAAGTGAAAAGAAAACATTCCTCCTGGGAGCCCAGGAAATGCAGTAGAATTCTCTGTGGAGTGATTTGTTATATTTATGTAACCAATGGAAAACAAACACAAGACATGTCCTACAATCAAGAAACTCCTGTTTGCTCTAGTTTTTAAAATCTTGGTCTGCTTTCTCAAGGAGAGCCAGCTACAGCCAGAGTTTACAGATTTGTTACCAACAGGGACATCCCATGCAATGATCAACTTAAACACTTCTCATTTAAAAGTGGTAAGATGAGGAAGACTAGAACAAATTACTCAGTTAGCATAGTACATACTTTTAGGGGTTCATAGCCCTACCACTCTGGTGGAAAATTGGGGAAAAAATGAATTTTTTATCATAGTGCGTTGTGGTAGGAAAAAAAAAATCAATGATGAGGAAAGATATTGAGGAGGAATAATTAACCTGTTAGGTACAAAGTAGAAGGCTTCTGATCTTGGAATATTAAATATCCAAGACTGATATGTTAACCTAAGATTTTTGATAGTTTTAATGAGACCATGGGTTATTTACACGTTAGTTACTGAATATTATAAGTGATTGGGTCATAGATTCACCTTTCATTTAATGTAACCCTAACAGGAATTTTGAGAAGGAATTCAGTGTTTATCCCAAATATTTTCTGAAAGAACAAAGCATGATAGCCAATATAATTTTGAAAAATAAGGAAAAAAATGGAGATTTCTTGTCCTTACCATAAGCAAAATATGCTATAGAGAGACCCCTAGTGAAATGGAGTAGATGTACATTTTCTTATTCCTCATTGTTAGTACAACTAAAACCCCTAGAAATTATATGTTAAATAAACATAAAAATATTCTGCACAGCAGAGGGAAGATAGCAGACTGTATAGGGGTCTTCTGACCCAAGGATTGACACAATAGTGAGTTTTCTGGGTTTTCTTTTTGCCTCATATATGCTCAGACTGAATATTGAAGAAGCCCTTGTTGTTTGGTTACTAAGTCATGTCTGACTCTTTTGCGACCCCATGGACTGTAGCTTGCCAGAATCCTCTGTCCATGGGATTTCCCAGCCAAGAATACAGGCATGGGTTGCCATTTCCTTTTCCAGGGGGTCTTCCTGACCCAGGGATTGACCTCACATCTCCTGCATTGGCAGGTGGATTCTTTACCACTGAGTGAAGTCCATTGGAGAAGCCAGCAACCTGTAATCTGTAAATACCAATGTGCACAGGACAAAAAACCTTCCCCACAAAGACTGCTCCCTTCAAACACAGGATGAGGAAAGGAGCAGTCTCACAAGACAGAAAACTTTTAGATAACGACTGCTCTGATTCATCCAAGCACCACAGAAAAAGCCGTGGCCCCATCTCCACACTCACAGCTGGCTGAGTGGGAAGCCTAGATTTCCACTCTTGACAGGCTAACAAGGTGCCCCAACTTCCCACTTCGGTGGTGTCAGAGAAGGCAGAGTGAGGAATTGGGACCTTCATTCATGCTGGTGGTAACAAGCCTTTCTTCCATATTCTGTGTGTTCGTGGAGATCACATGGGAGGTTGGACCTGCGCCCCCCTCAGGGTGTACCTCCTCATATTGCAGGGGTGATGTTGGAAGAGATTTAGTGGAGAATCAAGACTTTCACCACCCACTAGCAGTCAAGGGGCAACAAAGACCCAGTGCAGCCAAAAATAAATAAATAAATAAATTTTTAAATGACTAAAAAGCACTCATATTTGACCAAAAAAAAAAAAAAAAATATTAACCCATTAAGCTACAGGTTAATGAAATTAAGTAAACTCTAATCATATAAACTCAAAGAAATACACTTAAGGACACATCATAGTCAAACTTCCAAAACTTGAAAGCAAAGAAAAAGTCTTAAAAGTATCCAGGGAAAAATGACATTACCTATAGGGGAAAAATGATTTAAATGACAGTGGATTTCTCATCAGAAACCAGAGAGGCCAGAAGGAAATGGTATAACATTTTTAATGTGCTGAAAAAACCTTTGCAACCCAAGAATTCTATATCCAAGAAAAATATACTCTAAGAATGAAGGTGAAATAAAAATATTATTGAAGGAATATTTTCACAAATATTTTTATATTTCATAAATATTTCATATTTATTTCAAATATTTATTTCATAAATCTTCTCATAAATATTTCATAAATATTTTCATAAGTTTCATAATATTTTTCATAAAAATATTATGAAGGAAAATGGAGAGAATTTGCTGTCACCTGAAAAATAATAAAGGAAGTTATTTAAAAAGAAATAATAAAGAAAAGAATCTTGGAAAATCAGGGAGGAGTGGGAAAAACAATAGACTTTCCTTCTCTTCTTAAGTTTTCTAAATTATGTTTGATGGCTGAAGCAATAGGTATGTGGTTCTCAATATATAGAGAGGAAATTTTGAAAATATTTATTTATTTATTTGGCTGTGTCAAATCTTAGTTGCAGCATGCAGGATCTTCACTGCATCATGATGGATCTTTTGCTGTGTTGCACAGACTCTCTGATTCTGGCACACAAGCTCCAGAATACATGGGTTCAGTTGTGGTGAGCAGGCTTAGTCGCTCTGGAGTATATAGGATCTTACTTCCCTGATCAAGGATAGAACCCACGTCCCCTGCATTGCAAGGTGGAGTCTTAACCTCTGGACCACTAGGGAAGTCCCTTGAGAAAATATTTAAAGCAATTATATTCTAACTTGTGGAGGGGAAAGAGGTATAAAGGGAGATAATTTTTCTTCACTTTGTCTGAACTGGCAAAATGTCAAAGATAGACTTTGATTAGTCATGAAAATGGAATATAATTCCAAGAACAAACACTGAAGAACAAAACAGCAAACCACAAAAGAGACACAGTTAAATTACTATTATTTACTATAAATTATATAAATTTACTATAAATTATATAAAATTGCTATAAATTACTATAAATAAAAATAAAATTATAAAAATGACCAAGTAACTCAAGAAAAATGGGAAAACAGAGAATGCCAAAAGGAAAGAAAAAATTAGGAAAACAAAATGGCAGACTGAAGCCTTAACCTGGCAATAATTAAATTAAATGTAAATGTTCTACATACACCAATTAAAAGATATAGATTGACAAAAAGAATTAAAAAAAGATGTCCCAATTATATACTATCCATAGTATTGATATACATAGGTTGAAAGTAAAAGGATAGAAAAAATATACAATAAAATATTAGTCAAAGAAAGCAGAAGTGGCTATATTAACATCAGATAAAAATGAATTTTAGAACAAGAAAATTACTGAGCCTAGAAAGAAATTTTACATATGATAAAAGAGTCAGTCCACATAGAAACATAACAATTTCAAGTGTGAATGACCCAAACAAAAGGGCTGTAAAATATACAAAGCAAAACCAGATAAAATTGAAAGGAGAAACACAAGTTCATATTTAGTGCTGAGGATTTCAGTACTTCTCTCTCAACAGCTAAAAAAATAGATATAAAAACAGCAAAGATATAGAATGTCAGTTAATAAGATCTAATAAACATTTATAGAACCTTCCACTGAACAGCAGCAGGATATACATACATTCTTTTCAAGATCCCACAGAATATATACCAAGATAGATCCCATCCTGGGCTAAAAAGTAAACTCAACAAACTTAAAAGAATTGAAATCATGCAGAGTATGTTCTCTGACCATTGTAGGATTAAAGTAGAATAAACAACAGACAGATAACTGGAAATTATCTTTTGGAAGTACTTATCTCTAAGTGTGTGGAGAGACATTTGAAACATAAACAATATGCTTGTAAATAATTCATGCATCAAAGAAGGAGTCTCAGAGAAATTAAAAAATACCCTGAAGGAATTTGAAATTACAGCTTAACTTTTGTTGGCCATAACTAAAATGGTGCTAAAAGGGACACTTATAACACTGAATGTTTACATAAGAAATGAGTAAAATCCTCAGGTGAATAATGTAAGCTGCTACCTTAAGAAACGAAAAAAGAAAGAGGAAAATAAACCCAAAGCAAGCAGAAGGAAAGAAACAATAAAGATAAGACCAGAAAATTGTGAACAAAAAAACAATAGGGAAAATCAATGAAACAAAAGACTTGTTCCTTGAAAACGTAATCAAATTGACAATTCTCTAGCAAAACTGACAAAGACACAAATTATTGCTATCAGGAATAAAACAGGGCTTCATGACAAACCCTATAGACATTAGAAGGATAGTGAGGAAATATTATGAACAACTGCCCGCCAGGCTTCTCTGTCCATGAAGCTCTCCAGGCAGGAATGCTGGAGTGGGTAGCCATTCCCTGCTCCAGGGGATCGTCCCACTCAGAGTTTGAACCTGGGTCTCCTGCACTGCAGGCAGATCCTTTACTGTCTGAGCCACCAAGGAAGCCCATGAACAAGTGCACATAAATAAATTTGACAATGGACCAATTCCTCTAAAAGTGAAATGCCACAATTCACCTGATATGAAATAGATCATTGAATAGCAGTTAACAATTGATAACTGAGTTTGTAATTAGAAATCTCCCGAGAAAGAAATATCCAGGCTTAGGTGATTTCCCTGAAAATTTCACCAAGAAGTACTATCAGCAATGCTATTATACATTATGTTCCAGAAGATAGAAAATAAGGAAACACTTCCATCTCATCCAATAATATTATCTTAATGGCAAAATTAGGGATAGTACACACACACAAAAAGAAATAAAACTGTAGATCACTGTCTTCATGAAGATTCAGAAATTCTTTTTCTTTTATGTATTTAACCTTTTATTTTTATTTATTTTTTATTGAGGTATAGTTGATGTACAGTATTTTATGTTTCAGATGTACCACATAGTGATTCACAGTTTTAAATATTATATTCTGTTTACAGTTATTATAAAATATTGGCTATCTTCCCTGTGTTATACAATGTATGCTTACAGTTTATTTATTTTGTGCATAGTAATTTGTACCTCTTAATCCCCACCCATGTCTTGCCCTTCCCCCTTTCCCTCTCTAAACTGATAACCACTAGTTTGTTCTCCATATCTATAAATCTCTTTTTTTGGCTACATACACTAGTTTGTTTTATTAAGATGCTGAAATTTTTAATGAAATATTAGCAAATAGAATTCACCAATGTATAAAGAGAATTACACGGCATGTCCAAGATATGCAGGGCTGGTTCAGTAATCAAAAGTCAATCAATATAATCTATTGTATTTACAGGTTAAAGCAAACAAAATTACATGATCATATCAATTAATGAAGAAAAAAGCATTTGAATAATTTGACACTCATTCATGGAAAAAAAACTCTCAGAAAATTAAGAATAGAGGGGAACTTTCTCAACTTCATAAGGAACATGTACAAGAATTCTAAAAATTATACCTAACAGTATAATTAGCTAAAGATCATAACTAGCAGGGAAAAGCTGAATGTTTTCCCTCTTGACCAGGAACAAGACAAGGATATTCACTCTCACTGCTTCTGTTCAATGTAGTACTGAAACTTCTAGGCAATGAAATAAGGCAAGAAAAAGAAATAAAATTCTTAAAGATAAGAAAGAAAGATATGAAACTACTTCTATTTGCAGCTAATGTGATGATCTGTGCACAAAGTCCCAGAGAAAATACAAAGAAACAAAGTCCCCAAGTTTTAGAACTAACAATTGAGTTCAGGAAGGTTGTGTTGTTCAGTGGCTAAGTAGTGTCCACCTGTTTGCTATCCCATGGATTGCAGCACACCAGTCTTGCCTGTCTTTCACTAATTCCTGGAGTTTGTTCAAACTCATGTCCTTTGTATTGACAACACCATCCAACCGCCTTATTCTCTGTTGGCCTCTTCTCTTACTCTTTGTCATTCCCAGTGTCTTTGCTGGGACCCATTGTCTTTTTCCAATGAGTCAGCTCTTTTAGAGTTGACTGTGGCTCAGATCATGAGCTCCTTATTGCAAAATTCAGGCTTAGATTGAAGAAAGTAGGGAAACCTGTAGGCCATTCAGGTATGATCTAAATCAAATCCCTTATGGTTGTACAGTGGAAGTGACATAGATTCAGCTGGTTAGATCTGATAGATAGAGTGCCTGAAGAACTATGGATGGAGATGTGTAGCACCGTACAGGAGGCAGTGGCCAAAACCTTTCCAAAGGAAGAGAAATGCAAGAAAGCAAAGTGGTTGTCTGAGGAGGGCTTACAAATAGCTGAGGTAAAAGAGAAGCAAGAGGCAAAGGAGAAAGGGAAAGATATACCCAACTGAATGCAGAGTTCCAGAGAATAATAGCAAGGAGAAATAAAAATGCCTTCTTATGTGAAAAATGCAAAGAAACAGAGGAAAACAGGAGAATGTGAAAGACTAGAGATCTCAGCAAGGTTGAAGGGTAGAAAATCAACATAAAAAGTCATATTTATTTCTACATACTAGCGATGAACATGTAGAAACTATACAATTTGCAATCACTTTAAAGAACAATGAAACATTTGAGTGTAAATCTAAGAAAACATGTACAGGAATTACATGTTGAAAATGACAAAAGGGCTTATAGAATATATAAACAAGTGGAAGACTTAGTAAGGAAGTTAATTCTCCCCAGATTGATACACAGATTTAATACCAAATCCCAAAAAGATTTTTTTGTGGAGACAAGATTATTCTAAAATCTATATGAAAAGGCAAAGGATATACATATGAATCAGTGGAACAAAATAGTGGACTCTTAAGTAAATAGTCCCACAAAAATGGCCAACTGATTTTTGACAGAGTTGCGAAAGCAATTTGATGGCAGGATAATCTTTTCAACAGACAGTATGGAACAATTGTATATGCACAGACAAAAAGTTAAAAAAAAGAGCCTAACCCTCATATCTCATGCAAAAATTCACTGAAAATGGGTCATAGGTTTAAAAAGTAAAACATAGGCCTTCAGAAAAAAAAATACATGAAAAAAAACCTTTGAGACCTACAATTTGGTGAAGTTTGTTATAACATCAAAAGCAGGTTCTATAAAAGAAAAAAAATGGATAAATTAGACTTCATCAAAATTAAAACTTTTGTTTTGCAAAAGACCCTGCTAAAAGTGTGGAAAAATAATGGGATGAAATATTTGCAAACCAATTCTCTGACAAAGGATTCATCTAGAATAATAAAGAATCATCAGAAATCAACGTTTAAAAAATAATTTGATTAGAAATTGAGCAAAAGACTTGAGGATATGTGGATGGCAAATAAACACTTGGAAAGATAATAAGCACTTGGAAAAAGTTTTCTTTAAAATACAAATTAAGACCTCAATGAGATATCACTACACATCCGTTATACCAGCTAAAACAGAAAAATAGTGATAACTATAAATTCTGGTAAGGAAGCAGAGAAACGATTTCTCATGCATTGTTGGTGGGAATATAAAATGGCACAGCCACTCTGGAAGATAGTTTTGCAGTTTCTTAAAAAACTAAACATATACTCACCAAACAATCCAGCAGTTGCCCTGTTGGACATTTATTTCAGATTGATGAAAACTTAATCCCACAGTTGTTGCTATTTTTTATGTTGTTGAGTCCTGTCCAATTCTTTGTGACCCCATGGACTGCAGCACACCAGGATTTAATACCAAATCCCAAAAAGATTTTTTTGTGGAGACAAGATTATTCTAAAATCTATATGAAAAGGCAAAGGATAAACATATGAATCAGTGGAACAAAATAGTGGACTCTTAAATAAATAGAGTCCTTCATCATCTCCTGGAGCTTGTTCAAACTCATGTCCATTGAGTCAGTGATGCCATCCAACCATCTCATCCTCTGTCATCCCCTTCTCCTCCTGCCAGCATTAGGATCTTTTCCAATGAGTCGACTCTTTGCATCAGGTGGCCAAAGTATTGGAGCTTCAGCTTCAGCATCAGTCTATCTAACGAATAGTGAAGGACAGGGATGCCTAGCATGCTGAAGTTCGTGAGGTCACAAAGAGTCGGACACGACTGAACAACTGAACAACAATAAAATGTGGAAAGAACCACAATGTCCCCTAACAGATACGTGGTTAAGCAAACTGTGATCCATCACATATAGAGTGGATTATTGCTACACATGGCAGCTTGGATGGATCTCAAGGGTATTATGCTGAGCAAAAAAATACTATCAGAAGGTAACATACTGTATGATTCCATTTATATAGCATTCTTGAAATAACAAAATTATAGAGGTAGGAAATCAGATTAGTGGTTGCCAAGGATTAGCAATGATGGAGTAGGAGTGGGAGATGGGTGTGACGATAAAGGGCTGCACAAGGAAGATTTTTGTGATGATGAAATACTTTTGTATCTTAATTGTGGTTGTAGTTATACAGATTTGCGCGTTGGATAAAATGACATCAAACTATATATACACATACTGTACAATGTCAACTTCCTTCTCCTGATATTGTGCTATAATTATGTAAGATGTAACAACTGGGAGAAGTGGGAAGGGTACAGTGCCTTCTTTCTGCTATCTTTGCTACTTCTTATGATCTATAATTATATATTTTAAAAGATTTAAAAATAACAAAACATAAGGTTACACTAATTAAAACAGTGTGGTAGAAGTCAAAAGATCAAAGGACCAGAACAGAGTCTAAAAACTAAAATAAATAAATATGGAAATTTGTTTCATAGTAACAGTGGCAATTCAAATCAATGTGGAAAATGTAGATTATCTAAATAAGAAAATTGAAAATCCAAAACAAAACAAGTTAAATCTACAAGCCAAGTTATTAAGAAATTCCAGAAAGTTTCAAGAACTAAAATCCTATTTATCAATGGTAGAAAACACACATAATTTTTGTAATATTCAAGTGGAAATATTGTTTCTAAGCGTGATGTGGACTTCAGAACCCAATGAAGGATAACAAGGATTAAGGATATCTTGATATTTAGAAAGAATATTTTTATTCAGTAAGCTATACCATAAATAAAACAAGACCAGTGACAAATTTGGAGAATATATTTGGAACACAACAATGAATAATACATAAAATGCTCCTGTTAATGAGGAAGAGAATATGTAATATAAAAATAGACCAAGGAAACAAACAGAGAAAAAAAAAAAGCAAAATGCCAGACAATATTTGGAAAGAAGTTCAGCCTTACTAATAATCAATTAAATACAAATGAATATATTAATCAAATATGATAAAATATTGATCATATTGGCAATGACTTAAAACAATTCATTATACTTTGTGTTCTGAAGATTGAGGAAATGGACACTCACAGAAAGTTCCTGGATAGTGTCATTATTTGGGTTACAACTTGGCAACAGCTATAGAAACTTATTATGATGACTCTTGGATCCAGCAGTTTAAATCTCTGACATTTATGTTATAGAATTATTTGGGCAGTGGTATTAATGTATATGAAGAGGAAGCTATTTGCAGCATTATTTGAAACTGTCCAAAGTTAGAACCACTTTAATGTCTTTTGTTTAATAGTCAGTTGGTTAAATAAGAAGTGGTATATCCATATGCTAGTATGTTGAGCAAATTTTAAAAATGGTGACTCAGAACGATCTGTATTAAAAATACTTAAAATGTAGAAAACTTGTAGTTTAATCTAAACTTAAATTTTAGAGAATGAGGAGTAATTAAGTTTCTACCACAAATATTGGCAATTATGTACATATTTATATATTCACAGAATAGTTATAAAAGGATACACAAGAAATTGATAAAACTTTCTAGAGAGAACTGTGGGATGAGGAATCTGGGAAGGATTCATTTTTTTTTTTAATGTACTTGTAATTTATATCAAAGTGCTATAGATATGTTGCTTAAAATGTCAAGCAGTACTATAGGGTTTATGATGAAACCAATCTTAGGTGTGGATTAAAGGCTTCTGGTTAAAAATAATTTGAAAAGGAAGAATCATCATGAAGAGAGAGAAGAGATGACACTGAAAATTAAGGAGAAGAAAACATGAATTAGACCAACTCATAAATCCACTCATAAGTGTAGATACATGTATATATAGATAGCATTTTCTACTCTGTGGTTTTCATGAGCACAACTCTGTAGAATCTTCACTGACATTTCCAAAGTAATTGACCATCTGCACTGATTTAAGAGATATCAAGGCCAAGAAACGACAGTGGGCAAGATCATCTCCTTGGTGTATAAACGACCTTAGTTGGTTGGACAAAGGAAATCAGCAGCAGACTGTACATTCTCTTAGCTGTTCTGGTAAATAGGAGTAACTCATCCTCCCTTCCTTGGATGGGGACAGTTTAGTGTATGATTGTGAAGTCACCAAAGTTTCCCCAAGACAGCAAGGGCTGTCTAGACCCTCCCCCTAGTTTCTATGGTTTCACTAACCTGCCATACGAATTGGTGACACATGGAATGTTTGGTCCCCAGAACAACATGGTGAGATAGACTCTATTCCCTAGGCTCATACTCAATAGATCATATCCCCTAACTTCCAGATTTTCTGCTGAGTTCAAATTATTACTCTTCTTTTCAAATGGTTCTGGGAACTTCCAAGCATGCAGGTTTCACTTAGTATTTTACAACTTGCTTTTACATTAACAAGCAGCAGTGTTTTCTTTGTGAAATTAGACTCCACAAAAATATCTTTGCAAGCAGATTTGTGTCTTGATAACAATCTGTTGATTAATTTGGCTGCAGAATGCTGATGGAGTGCGTGAATCTCTGGGAAGTCTTCCAGCAGATACACATCAGTGTAATTAAATTCTTCCAGCATTTTACAACTGTCAGGGGGTGATGTTTTACCATTCTGACACCTAGTCTGTCTCAGCTTGAAGGTATGTATGTGTGTGTGTGTGTTTTGCAGCAGTTCAAGTGCTATGTTCACACTCAGCCCTCTATACCCAGTATTTTTGGTGCCCCCCACCAAAGATACAGAAACCTCATTTCTGAGGGATACAAGGTGTATTCTTTTCATCTTCCTTTCCCCCAAATTCTTCTCTGCTTTGTCTGAAGGTGAAAATAATAGGCATAATAAGTAGTAGTGTAAGAAGTAGAGGGGAAGGGCATAGTGTTTGGAGTTAGAGCCACATTTAAATTCTGGTACTGCTATTTATTGGCTTCCCTGATGTCTCAGTGGTAAAGAATCTACCTGCCAATGTAGGAGATGCCAGTTTGATTCCTGGCTCGGGAAGATCGCCTGGAGAGGGAAATGGCAACCCTCCCCAGTATCCTCACCTGGGAAATCCTATGGACTGAGGAGCCTGGTAGGCTATAGTCTATGGGGTCGCAAGAGAGTTGGACACTACTTAGCAACTAAACAGTAATGGCTGTTTACAAGTTCTGTGATAGATCTCAGCTTCCTCCTGTGTTAAATGGAGTAATAATGTTTTAATAGGAGATAATTTATATATGTGTATATATATGTAAGACATTATTTTAATAGGAGACAATGATAGAAGTGTTCTCTAGAGAAACAGAACCAGTAGGATGTGTATAGGTAGATATATAGAAAGAGATTTATAAAAGAAATTGGCTCACTTGATTTTGGAAGTTGATTAGTCCCATGACTGCAGAATGAGCCAGCAAACTGGAGACCCTAGATACTGATAGTTTTGTCCTAGTCTTAAGGCTGCCTGTCTTAAGACCCACAAAGCAGGAGAAAGCCAATGTCCCGGTTCAAAGACAGTCAGGCAGGAGATTTAGCTTTTCCTTACAGGTTCAACTGTGTGCAACTCCTACAGCCTCATGGACTGTGGCCCACCAGGTTCTTCTGTCTGTGGGATTCTCCAGACAAGAACACTGGAGTGTGTTGCCATTTCCTGCTCCAGGGGATCTTCCTGACCCAAGGATCAAGCCCAGGCCTGCTGCATTGCAGGTGAATTCTTTACCATCTGACCCACCAGAAAAGCTTAGGTAGGGTTCTCTTTTTTTCTATTCAGTCCTTCAGCTGATTAGATGAGGCCCATCCACATCTGGAAGGGCAGTCGACTTTACTCAGTTTACCAATTTAAATGTTATACTCACCCAAAAACAGCCTCACAGACACACTCAGAATAATGTTGGACCAAATATCTGAGGCCCTGTGATCTAATCAGTTTAACACATAAAATTAACAATCACAGAGACTTTTGAAAACTAGAAGTCAATGCTTGGGAAATGCTTTAATACAGGGACATGGACACACGGGGATTAGAAAGTCCTTAATAAATGGCTGCCAAAACAAAGAAATGTTTTACATCATTTGATCATCATACATGATCATTGGGTCATTTGATATTCTTAACAATCTGAGGAGATAGGTGGGGCAGAGCTATTCACCTGCTCCTAGAGAGGAGGAAATCAAGCCATCAGTCAGTTGTACTACTTGGCCAGGGTTTTCTAGCACATACCAACCCTATGCCTTTGGGTTGGGGTGGGGCAGGTGCATAGCAGGGCATATAAAGACTAGGAGTGTCAGTAGGAGGGTAGGAAAGCGGCACACGCACTAAGCCAGCAGCAGATGTGGAGTGCTTCCAACTCTGAAAGTGTTAGTCACTCAGTTGTGTCCGACTCTTTGCAACTCCATGGACTATAACCCACCATGCTCCTCTGTCCATAGATCCCTCCAGGCAAGAATACTGGAATGGGTTGCCACACCCTCCTTCAGGGGACTGACCCAGGGATTGAACCTGGGTCTCCTGTATTGCAGGTGGATTCTTTGCTGTCTGAACCACAAAAATCTTTGAAGAATGGGGGAGCAGAGTCAGTGAGGTAGTTGAAGAACTCTTTAATTCTCCTCATCAATGTTTTTGTGACTGGATCTGAGAGTTGGCTACTGAACGTGGGAAATCCTCTTCATACTAGGAGTGGGAGCATGGACATTACTCAGTGTCTGTGAGTGGCAAGCTTTTGGAAATTGGAAGAGATACAGGAGTATTTAGAGTCTATATCTTAGAATCTCTGGTAATTCTATTTGTGTGGGACTGAAGTCTAACTTTGTACTGTCTCATTAACCATAGAGTCTGGGGATTGAAAAAGATCTTGATGTTAATCCAGGGCAACCATGCTTAATTCTGTAACCATATACAATACCTGACATTACTGTGTTTTGAAATTTGTTAACCATTTTCAGATATAGTGTTCAGAATGACCAGGACACACATCATAACAGGGGTATGTAAGTGACTTGCTCAAGGTCTTTCCATTATTTAGAGAAGAGCTAGGCCACAGGCTCAACTTTCTAGCCCCTCCAAGCTAGAAAGGTGGGGACCACCTACATTTCATATAGATATTATAACAGAAATCCCTTTATGTTGACATTGTTTTCACTTATTTCTCTTCTACTGACTGTAAATTTTTCTTTGAAATATCAATATATCTTTGTATAACTACTGTTGGAAACTCATAAAACAGGATTAAATCCTGCACTGGGAACAAGGAACAGCTCTTTGCAAATTTAAAGCCCGCTCCCACGTGCCCTGCTTGTTCTCCTTTCTACTCCTCTTTTCCAGGATTCAATCCTCAATTCTACATGCCCCCACACTTGACAAGGGTTTTTGACCCCTCATATTCTAGTTTCTTTGCTTGAGACACCCCTCAGTAATTCCTTTGTAGACTGCCTCCTGCCAATTGCCACGGTGCTCTGGAAGGGACTTAATCTTCAGAGTAGAACATGTGTGGTCTTTGGAACCCCTCACCCCAGGCTCTACCAAGCTAAAAAATGCAGATGATGAGCAATACCAGCTCATGTGGGTAGGGGCAGTCACATCATCTCCACCTCCTCTCATTACTTGAGTTTTGCTCAACCTCCATTGCTTTCACCAATTTTGACTCTTGGTTCAGTGTCCACTGGACCCTATACTTTCCGTCTTAATATTTGGCCAATCTGTTTTCCCTCTGCTTGGTAAGTGGGTTTGAGCATCACCACCATCTCCTTAATGCAGACAGGACTAGCCCAGGAAGTGATAACTGGAGAATGCACCCATGGAGAAACTATGGACATCTTTATTCCAGATATGCTAACTTTATTATACTCTATGACCACGTTAGTTTTATTGAAGAGATGTTGATATTGATGTTGATATTTACTGTCTACTAAGCCCATCTCCCAGTCTTCCTTCACATATTCAGTTTTGTATTGTGCTATTAATTTCTTGGATTCAAGTACAGGACTACACATTTACTCCTATTGCATTTTCCTTTGTAATGTATATTCTTCATCCTACAGCTTAAGGTATTCTTGGACCCCAATCCTGTCATCCTGAATGCTTACTTTTTTCAAAACGTCCAATCATTTCTTAAACTGGATTTAACCATAATCCTTTCTTTCTTCTTCTCTTTAATTTTTTGAAATCACTTTTTATTTCCCCCTCCCCTTGTTCACATAATCATGAGAGTATATATGGTGACATTTTACTTCTCTTACATGCATACACATACACATAAACACACATTTTCTTTATTGGGGCTTTAGAAATTAATGCTGAAGGAGAACCATGAGTAACTAGCCCTGGTCAAATTTCACCAGGAAATTCAGCTATTAGGTGAAGATTATGGAGCCCCACTGGAGAGCCAACAAGGCTCACAGACCTCCAAGACCCAGTCTTGTGGCAAATCTCTCAAGAGTAGGGAGGCACTGGGGACTCCATGTGAAAATGCAACTCAAAATCAAGGAAGGCTGCTTCAAGTCAATATATCATGAATATGACAAAAAAGATGTAGAGTGAAAAGTTTCCACTGAATGGCAAAGATGCTAGATGTGGGATTTAGCAAACCATTTATCATTTACATTGCTGAGAAATCTAATCAAAGAGGCAATAGATGATATGACAAATTCTGCTCGAATTTGTTACTTGTAATGGGGGACAGCAGCTCTTGCCACAAAGGATCCCAGGAAAAGAATGTGGCTTACCCAAGATCCAGGACAAAATGCTTGTTAGCTTCCAATGTAACAGCGATGCAGCTTAATAAGCATTTCAACATTCACTTTAAAATAGATTTAAATTTAATGTTAATGTTGGGGCATTTCATGGATGTATTTTATCCCTGTATCATTATCTTTACCAAGTGCTTCCTGGAAGTCCCTACTGTATGGTGTGAATATATTTCCCCCATCATTCAATCCACATGTATAAACTATTTCTAGTAGTTAATATACAATCATGTTTTATAACATATAGTATATAATAAAGTGTGATATATGACATGTAATATATCAAGGACTGCAAACACGACTCAAGGGCTGGCCACCTGTTTTTGTAAAGTTTTGTTTAAACATAGCCACATTCACTTTTTTACGTATTGCTTATGGCTGCTTTTGCTACAATAGCAGAGCTAAGTAGTGACAACATAGGCTTACATATTGCAAGCCCCAAATATTTACTTTTTATCCCTTTAAGATAAATATTGCCCAAGCCAGTAATATATAATATTTAGTATATAACAAGATGTACTAACATAGAATATGTCACATATAGTATATATTAATCTAATATTCAATACATGCCAATATATATGATCATAAGTCATATGTAATCATTATATTTGTCTAAAATTTGAGAATAAGGTATTTGGTGGTTTGCACAATTAAACCATTAAAGCCTTTTTCTAATTTCGAATGTTTGTCATGTTAGAAAATCTGAAAATTGTCCCTTGGAGCTGGTTAGACTATACAGAAACTGTTCCACAAAAATAATGATTGATACAGCAATTAACAAACACAATTCTAGTTGAGGTTTTTTCCTGTTTTCCAAATAAATCGTTAACAGATGGAGTTACTTCTGAGGCTGGGCCTCATCAAAGACAATGGTTCAAATTGGGGTTGAGTGATTGATTTTCGGAGCCTTTCAGAGAACATACACATTGGCATGAAATCAGGAGATTTGAATTTTGTGGCCCAGACGGAAAAACAGCTTTGGGGTCTAGAGCATTCAAAAGCTAATTTTAAGGGAAATGGCATAAAAGTCCAAATGTGTTGAACAGATGTATGAGCTTTTTCACTGTGCGCACTTCTCAGACCCATCTAAGTTGTCTATGTTTTGCTCTTTGGCCATTTTTACTGCAAAGTATCGGGGTAGAGTCGATACTAAGCAGATTTTATCCCCCAAGATGGCATATGAAATTGAGTTACTTACCTGTGTAGCACCCTCCTTGTGTGCATAGCTTTTATTTTCTGCCCTCAGACTACAGCGGACAGGTGGGCCTTGGCTGTTTCTAAGTCTCACAAAGCTGTTTTGCTCTAACCTAAGCGGTTGAGGCAGAGCCGTGGTTAACATGCGTGAACAAAGTACATAAACTTGGCAGAATTGCACACCTCTTTCTGTTTGTTGACAAAGAGACATTGCATAGTTTTACTGGAGCCAAACAATTCTCATCTGATGCATATGAATATTCATTGAATACCCAGGAATTAAATTATAAAGGCATCTGTTACCCCATAAGGGACTTATCTGCTACACTGAGCACTTCTTATTTATTATTTGGATTGTCCACAAAGAAACATTCATCTGAAAAAGACAATAAACTTCTTAGTGTACCTCTGCTAAACTGAAATGATTAAGTTCCACTAGCATACAGGTAGTGGAGCTTAAAACCCTGTTAGCTCAGCTGGTAGAGAATCTGCCTACAATGCAGGAGACCCTGGTTTGATTCCCGGGTTGGGAAGACTCACCAGAGAAGGGATAGGCTACCCACTCCAGTATTCTTGGGCTTCTCTGGTGGCTCAGCTGGTAAAAAATCCAACTGCAGTGCGGGAGACCGGGATTCGATCCCTAGGTTGAGAAGATTCTCTGAAGGGAATGGCTACCCACCGCAGATTCTAGCCTGGAGAATTCTATGGACTGTATAGTCCATGGGGTCACAAAGAGTTGGACACAACTGAGCGACTTTCACTTCACTTCACTCCACTTCACTTCAATTCGCTTCGCTTCACTTTACTTCAGCATGCAGGTAGGCTTGGCTGGCAGTCTACATACTCCCTCTGACCACCAACATCACAGAAGTTGGTGATATATCCCTTCAGTCCCTATTCACTCACTTACCTCCCTTCCTTACCTTCTTACCCCCACTTTACAAACCTGCTAAGTTTAGGGCATGAATTCATACTGGGTTAGTGATGCGATGGTGGCATGAGAGATTTGCCTATTAACAGAGGTGCAGAGTCCGAAAACTGATCAACATAAGGAGGGAATGTGTTAGCCTCTTGTGAGGCAATGCTATCTGAATTTTAGGTGTGAAAATCTAGTAACATATTTCTAATACATCCGTATTTCCAACCAGTGTTGACAGTGCCATGGTTGAGAGCTGCTGCCATTGGATACCCTCTGGGAAATGGGCACCTGCATTCTTACCCGTCTATCTGAGGAAGTGGGGGTGGGGAAGATGGTGACATGAAGTGATGCATGGAGCCTGACCAGTGGGTGGAGTGGGCACTGTCGATGGCAGAGAGTCAGGGCAAAACAGACAGAGGAGGAGGATTCCCTAATTACCTACAGGTTTTCCTTTCTATTACTAATTAATTTTCCTCCAAATCAGGCAGCACGAGGCTCTCACTGAAAAAAGAGCTAAGTCCCTGCTGTGTTCTCTCACACCATTGGCAGGGGCATCAGAGGGCTGGCACAGGTTGGGGCATCAGCTTTTCAGATCGGTTCTGGCAGAGCTTGCCTACCTTGTGAGGCTTATAAAGTCTCTGACGTTTCGAAATTCCCTTGAGCTTTGTTGTGCTGCTGTTAACCCATCATCCCTCAAGGGCAGTGTGTCATCTGCTAATTATTCCCAAACGCTCATTATACTCATTCTGCTGTGATGTAAGGAGGGAGGGGGGCCTCTCCACCTGGAGGTGGCCCAGGATAGCAGCTAGTGGAGTCGGGAGTGATCCAACCTGCTGGCCCTGTGGCCTCACTTTGTTTTCATATCCAGTGGGCGCTGTTTGTTTATTGATTTGGTGGATTGGAAACTACTCTTCTTTCCACAGGTGCTGACAGCTACAGCAGTGCAGACATGTGCATCTCTTGTGTGGAGAACGTAGCCCTAGTCTCCCAAAGCTGGAACACGAGTCAGCTTTTCCCAAGGTGAGAGGCAGGCTGAAATTGACAGACAGACTTTGTTAGAATGGTTCCTAAAAGCTGGGGCTTATTCCACATTCAGTTCATCTACACAGTCCTGGTTTGAGCTTGACACCCTAGAGTAATAACTAACAGTGCTCCCTTCCACCCTCAAAGGCTTCCCATTGGAACTTCACAACTTGTGGTTACCTGCTGATAGACAATCTTCAGAGTGGGTTTGAGCAAGTGAGTGTGTGTATGTTAAGACATGAAGAAAACCAAAAACTCTGCACCCATCTCTAAGTGTGCAATAGTTCCTGACACTCCAGCATTACATTCCCTCCTGGGATGGGGAAACTTCTGATCTCAAGAGTTTTGCATTCAAAGAAGTAGGTGAAGGAGCTAGATTAGTGAAATACTCACAGCTGTCTACACAGTCTAGTAAATCGTTTACTCCTCAAAGAAATACTGATTATTATTGAACCCAGTTTTTTATTGAGAAAAGAAATTAGAGGTTGTCCCCAAGGTACAAAATAAGTGGGAAGACAAGAATTTAAACCTGAGTGTGCATGTCTGCTTTGATGCACAGACATGTCCATAGTAGCAGATTCACTAGGAAGACAGGTAACCAAACAAGCCAATAGCAGCTAAATCTCAGAGGGTTATCATAGGAAAGAGGTAAAACCAGTCCTTCCAGGGTGGAGGATTGGGGAATGAGACAGAGATGGAGGAGGGAAGGGGACCCTGGGACCAAAATTTCAGAGAGGAGAATGAGTTGAGAGAGGTAAGTCAGAAGCTGTCCATTTAGGGTCTTCTCAAGCCCATACTACTGGACAGTGGAAGTTAACGTAACTAAAACAGTATCTGACTGGGAACCTTAAGAGAAGGGTAATTGAAACAGGGGTGCTGTGACCCTGTATACAAAAGTGGAACAGGACCCTGGTTCCAGAACAAATGGTTTGTGGTTGAGGACAGTACCAGGCTCCCTTAAGAGCATGAATGTGAGAGAGAAAACTACTCCTACCCAGAACTGAGTCTCTGTCAGGCAGGAAGAAGGAAGAGTTGATATTGGAAAGGGGGATGGATACTGATGTCAGGGAGAGAAAACTGATGATGGGAAGAGGAAATTGATATTGGAAAAAGAGATATTGACGTCTGAAAGAGGAAAATTGATGCAGGTTAAATTGATAATGGGGAATTGGAAATTGAGATGGAAATGGGCAGTTGATGTTGCAAAGAGGAAATCAAAAATAAAAAGGGGTAAACTGATGATGGAAAGGGGGGAAATAGAGGTCTTTAGTGCTATAAATTTCCCCATATATACTGAAAATTCACAGATTAACAATCTGAGCTTCACTTAAAGAAATGATAAAAAGAATAAAATAAACCCAAAGCAAGCAGAAAGAAGTAAGTAATAAAGAGGAGAGAAGAAATCAATGAAATTGTAAACTGAAAGATAATGAATAAAATCCACTCAAAAGCTAGTTTTATGAAACAATAACATTTAGAGGCCTTAATGCTATAAATTTTCCCATCCATACTACTTTAGTTGCATTCCAAAGATTTTTCATGTTGCAATTTTATTTTCATTCAGCTCAGTGTATTCCAGTTTCCTTTGAGACTTTCTCTTTGAACCATGGATTATATAAAAACTGCATAATTTAATTTCCAAAGTTCAGAAATTTTCTTATTATTTTTCTATTTATTTCTAATTTAGTTCTGTTATGGTCAAAGTACATAAATGTGTAAAATTTTGTTTTATAGAACCAAATATAGTCTATTTAAATAAATGTTCTATATGTGCTTGAAAAGAATGTATATTCTGCTAGTGTTAGGTGGAGTGTTTTAAAATGTTAATTGGATTCCATAGGTTGATGGTGTTATACAGTTCTTGTATGTCCTTGCTAATTTTCTGTCTAGGTATTGCATCTCTTATTGAAAGACAGGTGATGAAGACCACAGTCCTAACTGTGTATTTGTCTATTTATATTTTTAGGTTTGTCAGTTTTTCCTTTATGTGTTCTGAAGCTCTATTGTTTGGTGCATAGATATTTAGGCTTGTTCTATTTTGTTAGTAAATCAATCATTATGTAATACCCCTCTATCTCCTCAGTAGTTTTCTTTGCTCCAAAAACTGCTTGGCCTGACATTAATACAGACACTCCTGGTTTTCTTCTATTAGTGTTTTCTTCCTTTTACCATTAATATATTATACAATTATATTTGAAATGTTTTTGCTACAGATAGCATATAGTTAACTCAAGTTAAAAAAACTCAATCTGATAGTCTCTGCCTTCTAATTGGGATGTTTACAGTTTACATTTAATGTAATTACTGCTATGCTAGGATTTAGGGTGTCTATCTTATTATTTGTTTACTTTTCTGTCTGTTCTTCACGGTACTGTTCATCATTTTTTGACTTTCAGTGGGTTACCTGAACATTTAGCCAGTCAGTCAGTTCAGTGGCTCAGTCATGTCTGACTCTTTGTGACCCCGTGGACTGCAGCATGCCAGGCCTCCCTGTCCATCACCAACTCCCGGAATTATTTTAGTATTTCATTATAATTCAGCAATAGTTTTTGTCAATTAATCTTTATTTATTGTGTGTAGGTATATACTCCAGAGATTAAAAATCTATCTTGATATAGTTTTCTAGTATCAATATTTAACCACTTTCAATGGACTCTAGAAACTTTTATTTCCTTCTGATAATATAATTATCTTAAATATTACCTTTCACACATGGGCTACTTAGGAGTATGCCCAGGACTTTATACCCAAGTTAAAAGATTGCTTTCCTTAACTTCTCCTCACCCACCAACTCTACCACAACTTTATTTTTGTTCATAACAAGACAGGGTTATTTGACCACAGTCCACTTAACAGTCTCCATGGCCACTGTGCCTGGTGGGAGAGGCTGAGGGCAACCACCTCTGCTTGTGTTCCCTTAGTTTAGTTAGGAGATTGTCACCATGGCTCCTCTCCACTGTCTCTATGGCCAATGTATCAGCTATGTATGGGAGATGTACCATCTCTTTGCTGATGTCAAATTGGTGTCAGGAAGGAACAGTCACTAGGGCCCCCTTCCACCATTTCTACCTTACCTACTGGTGAAGGGGAGGGGTGCTATTACTGCTTGTGTTAGTGCAGGGGTGGGGATGGTTGACAACACTCTACCCCAGAGTTTCCACAAGTTCAGAGCTGGTGGGGAAGGTTTTGATTTCCTTCATGGTATTTGCCTTGAGTAGAGGAAATATCGTCTATGTGATTCTTTTCTGCAGGGATGTCCTATTCTTAGGACATGTCTCCTATGGCTGGGGACAGTAAGTTTTCCTTGGGGATTATTTATTTTTGATTAAAAAATTTTTTTGGTCTGTGTCCATTCATGATTTTGGGTTGCAGAATCAACCTAAGTCTGTATAGTACTTGGATCAGTATATAAAGTCAAAAACTCCCTAGGAACTCATCATCAGGTTGTCCTTGGAGGCTTGAGGTCCCTAGTCAATGTCCTCTACTTTTAGTCTCCCTAGAGTTGTTTTATGTATTTTACTCAGAGATTTTGGTTTTAATTAGCAGAAGGAATAGGGTGGAATGTGCTTACTCTGTCTTGTCTGGAACCAGAAACTCCTCCCTTTTACTTTTGTTGATAAAATCTTAACAATTTTGTTGATCATCTTAAACCTTAGTATAACTAGTTTCCATTAATGTTTTTCTCTCTTGAACCCTTAAAGTTCTTTACCTTGTGTCATGTAATTCAACACATAATTATATACCAACTGGTAATTCTTGCTGATTCATTTGTGTTTCATGGTCTTATCTCCATGTGGGAGTATATGAGATGTTTTCTGTAGTTTCAGAGTGCTTGTCACAGTTTGGGACTCCAGATTGGGACTTTATATTTCTTAGATGAATTAATAATAACTCTCAACAAAGGCCCATCTAGTCAAGGCTATGGTTTTTCCAGTAGTCATGTATGGATGTGAGAGTTGGACTATAAAGAAAGCTGATTGCCAAAGAATTGATGCTTTTGAACTGTGGTGTTGGAGAAGACTCTCGAGAGTCCCTAGGACTACAAGGAGATCCAACCAGTCCATCCTAAAGGAGATCAGTCCTGGGTATTCATTGGAAGGACTGATGTTGAAGTTGAAACTCCAGTATTTTGACCTCCTGATGCAAAGATCTGACTCATTTGAAAAAACCCTGATGCTGGGAAAGATTGAAGGCAGGAGGAGAGGGGGACGACAGAGGATGAGATGGCTGGATGGCATCACCAACTCAATGGACATGAGTTTGGATGAACTCTGGGAGTTGGTGATGGACAGGGAGGCCTGGCAGGCTGCAGTTCATGGGGTTGCAAAGAGTCGGACACAACTGAGTAACTGAACTGAACTGAACTAGAACCAATATGCTTCTTTAGAAGCCAGACTGACCTGCGTTCTAATCCTCTCTCTACCTAGTACTAGTTGTAGCATCTTGAATAATTTACTCAATCTCTTTGAGCTCTGGTTTCCTCATTTGAAAAATGGTTTTACTCATATGCTTATCCCAGAAGATAAACATATTGTGAGAACTGAGACAAAATATACATTAAGTGTCAACTCTCATGAAACAGAGTTGTTCAGGCATTTTTTTCCTTTTCCTTTTTCCCTCCATTGGTTTTCGACAACCTATTCACTTCATAAAAGGAAAGTCAGTTCAGTTCAGTCACTCAGTTGTCTCCGACTCTTTGTGACTCCATGGACTGTAGCACGCCAGGTTTCCCTGTCCATCACCAAAGCCTGGAGCTTGCTCAAACTCATGTCCATGAGTCGGTGATACCATCCAACATCTCATCCTCTGTCGTCCCCTTCTTCTCCTGCCCTCAATCTTTCCCAGCATCAGGGTCTTTTCCAGTGACTCATTACTTCACATCAGGTGGCCAAAGTATTGGAGCTTCAGCTTCAGGATAAGCCCTTTCTATGAATATTCAGGGCTGATTTCCTATAGGATTGACTGGTTTGATCTTCTTGTAGTCCAAGAGACTCTCAATAGTTTTCAAAATCACAGTTCAAAAGCAACAATTCTTTGGCACTCAGCTCTCACAGCCATACACGACTGCTGGAAAAACCATAGCCTTAACTATATGGACCTTTGTTGGCAAAGTAATGTCTCTGCTTTTTATTAAACTGTCTAAATTGGTTATAGCTTTTCTTACAAGGAGCAAGCATCTTAATTTTACAGCTGCAGTCACCATCTGCAATGATTTTGGAGCCCCCCCAAATAAAGTCTCTCACTGTTTTCATTGTTTCCCAATCTATTTGCCATGAAGTGATGGGGCCGGATGCCATGATCTTAGTTTTCTGAATGCTGAGTTTTAAGCCAGCTTTTTCACTCTCCTCTTTCACTTTCACCAAGAGGCTCTTTAGTTCTTCTTTGCTTTCTGCCATAAGGGTGGTGTCATCTGCATATCTGAGCTTATTGATAATTCTCTCGGCAATCTTGATTCCAGCTTGTGCTTCATTCAGCCTGGCATTTCACATGATATATTCTGCATATAAGTTAAATAAGCAGGATGACTATACAGCCTTGACATACTCTTTTCCAATTTGGAACCAGTCTGTTGTTCCATGTCCAATTCTGTTTCATCTTGAACCTGCATACAGATTTCTCAGGCAGCAGGTAAGGTAGTCTGGTATTCCCTTCTCTTTAAGAATTTGTTATCAAGTGTGAAACAGATTGCCAGTCCAGGTTGAGTGCATGAGACAAGTGCTTGGGGCTGGTGCACTGGGATGACCCAGAGGGATGGGATGGGGAGGGCGGTGGGAGGGGGGTTCAGGATGGGGAACACACTGATTTATGTCAATGTATGGCAAAAACCACTACAATATTGTAAAGTAATTAGCCTCCAACTAATAAAAATAAATGGAAAAAAAAAATTTCCAGTCTGTTGTGATCCACACAGTCAAAGACTTTGGCATAGTCAATAAAGCAGAAGTAGATTTTTTTTTTTTTTTTTTTTTGAACTCTCTTGCTTTTTCAATGATCCAAAGGAGGCTGGCAATTTGCTCTCTGGCTCCTCTGCCTTTCCCAAATCCAGCTTGAACATCTAGAAGTTCACGGTTCACGTACTGTTGAAGCCTGACTTGGAGGATTTTGAGCTTTACTTTGCTAGCAGGTGAGATGAGTGCGGTTGTGTGGTAGTTTGAACACTCCTTGGCATTATCTTTCTTTGGGATTGGAATGAAAACTGACCTTTTCCAGCCCTGTGGCCACTGCTGAGTTTTCTAAATTTGCTGGCATATTGAGTGCAGGCCTTTCACAGCATCATCTTCCAGGATTTGAAATAGCATACCTCCACTAGCTTTGTTTGTAGTGATGCTTCCTAAGGCCCACTTGACTTCACATTCCAGGATGTCTGGCTCTAAGTAAGTGATCACACCATCGTGGTTATCTGGGTAATGAAGATCTTTTTTGCACAGTGCTTCTTTGTATTCTTTCTACTTCTTAATATCTTCTGCTTTGCTTAGGTCCATACCATTTCTGTCCTTTATTGTGCCCATCTTTGCACGAAATGTTCTCTTGATATCTCTCATTTTCTTAAAGAGATCTCTGGTCTTTCCCATTTTATTGTTTTACTCTATTTCTTTGCATTGATCACTGAGGAAGTCTTTCTTATCTCTCCTTGCTATTCTTTGGAACTCTGCATTCAAATGGGTATATCTTTCTCCTTTGTCTTTACCTTTTCTCTTTTGCCTTTCACTTCTCTTCTTTTCTCAGCTATTTGCAAGGCCTCCTCAGACAACCATTTTGCCTTTTTGCATTTCTTTTTCTTGGGGATGGTCTTGATCCCTGCCTCCTGTACACTGTCATGAACCTCTGTCCATAGTTCTTCAGGCATTCTATCTATCAGATATAATGCCTTCAATCTGTTTGTCACTTCCACTGTATAGTCAGGCATAGGGATTTGATTTAGGTCATACCTGGATGGTCTAGTGCTTTTCCATACTTTATTCAATTTAAGTCTGAATTTGGTAATAAGGAGTTCATGATCTGAGCCACAGGCAGCTCCTGGTCTTGTTTTTGCTGACTGTATAGCGTTTCTCCATCTTTGGACGCAAAGAATATAACCAGTCTGATTTCAGATTTGACCGCTGGTGATGTCCATGTGTAGAGTCTTCTCTTGTGTTTTTGGAAGAGAGTGTTCATTATGACCAGTGCATTCCCTTGGCAAAACTCTGTTAGCCTTTGCCCTGCTTCATTTTGTACTCCAAGGCCAAATTTGCCTGTTACTCCAGGTATCTCTTGACTTCCTATTTTTGCATTCCAGTTCCCTATGATGAAAAGGACATCTTTTCTGGGTGTTAGGCCTAAAAGATCTTGTAGGTCTTCATAGAACTGTTCAACTTCAGCTTCTTCAGCATTACTGGTTGGGGCATAAACTTAAATTACTGGGATTGCCTTTAAAATGAGCAGAGATTGTCCTGTTGTTTTTGAGACTGCACCCAAGAAATGCATTTCAGACTCTTTTGTTGACTATGAGGGATACTCCATTTCTTCTAAGGGATTCTTGCCCACAGTAGTAGATATAATGGTCATCTGAGTTAAATTCACCCATTTCAGTCCATTTAAGTTCACTGATTCCTAAAATGTCGATGTTCACTCTTGCCATCTCCTATTTGACCACTTTCAGTTTACCTTGATTCATGGACTTAACATTCCAGGTTCCTATGCAATATTGTTCTTACAGCACTGGACTTTACTTGCATCACCAGTTACATCCACAACTGGGTGTTGTTTTTGCTTTGGCTCCATCTCTTCATTCTTTCTGAAGTTATTTCTCCACTCTTCTACAGTAGTATATTGGGCACCTGCTGACCTGGAGAGTTCATCTTTCAGTGTCCTATCTTTTTGTCTTCTCATATTGTTCATGGGGTTCTCAAGTCAAGAATACTGAAATGTTTTGCCATTCCCTTCTCCAGTGGACCACTTTCTGTCAGAACTCTCCACCATGACCCGTCTGTCTTGGGTGGCCTTACAGGGCATTGGCTCATAGTTTCATTGAGTTAGACAAGGCTGTGGTCCATGTGATCAGTTTGATTAGTTTTCTGTGATTGTGGTTTTCATTCTGTCTGCCCTCTGAGGGATAAGGATAAGAGGCTTTATGGAAGCTTCCTGATGGGAAAGATTGACTGAGGGGGAAACTGAGTCTTGATCTGATGGGTGGGGCCATGCTCAGAAAATCTTTAATCCAATTTTCTGTTGATGGGCGGGGCTGTGTTCCCTCCCTGTTGATTGACCTGAGGCCAAACTATAGTGGAGGCAATGAAGATAATGGCGACCTCCTTCAAAAGGCCCATGGACACACTGCCACACTCAGTGCCTCCTACCCTGCATCAGGCCACCACCGACCCATGCCTCCTCTGGAGACTCCTAGACACTCACAGGAAAGTCTGGGTCAGTCTTTTGTGGGGTCACTGCTCCTTTCTTCTGGGTCCTGGTGCACACAAGGTTTTGTTTGTGCCCTCCAAGAGTCAGTTTCCCCAGTCCTGTGTAAGTTCTGGCAGCTCTACGGTGGGGTTAATGGTGACCACCAAGAGGGCTTATGCCATACCCAGGTCTGCTGCACCCAGAGCCCCTGCCCCTGCGTCAGGCCACTGCTGACCCGTACCTCCTCCGGAGACACTTAAATGTAGGTCTGCCTCAGTCTCTGTGGTATCTCCTGGTGCGCAGAAGCTTTTGTTTGAGCCCTCCAAGCATCTCTGGTGGGTATGGGGTTTGATTCTAAACATGATTTTGCCCCTCCTACCCTCTCTCTCTTGCCTGGAAGATCCCATGGACAAAGTAGCCTGGTAGGCTATAGTCTGTGGGGTTGCAAAGAGTCGGACACGACTGAGCGACTTTACTTACTTACTTACTTACCATCTCTCTGGGGCTTCTCCTTTGTCCTCAGACATGATATGTCTTTGTTTGGTGGGATCCAACATTTTCCTATGGATGGCTGTTCAGCAGTGAGTTGTAATTTTGGAGTTCTTGAAGGAGATGAGTGCATGTCCTTCTACTCTGCCATTAAAGGAAAATAATAAGAGTTAAAAGACAAAGAGGGCAACTCCAAAGACATCGTTTTTCTATTTTTGTTGGGCTGACTTCAGTTCAAAAAATTTACTCTCTTTAGCTTGTGTCCCAGTATAAGCTCTTTTTCCTTGGCTTGAAGTGCCAACACTTGAGCCTTTAGCAGATTGTTCCACGTGGCACCTGGGATAAGCAAACCAGCACAGTGTTCATACCCTCTTTTCAAACATTCTGATCTTTTCCACAAGAATCCTGCAAAAGTGAGCCCAGTGGACTAAAAGAAAAAAAAAGCACTGGATTCTGTAGTGAGGCAGAGAGCAGAGAAATGCTAAAATGGTGAATTGTGAGAGCTACTGTTGTGGGCTCCTAGAGTCTGGAAAGCCCTATATGTTTCCCTTGGGAAAACATTTCCCTGGGATGTAATGCACTTGGCGAGTGTGCCTGCAGTGCAGTCCAACCAGCCTGTGTCCCCAGAGGGCATGGTGTCTCCACACTAGTAGAAATGTGTGGTAAAAGGGAAGGGGGCAGGTCTAGGAGGGACACTTACTTCAGTTTTCTAATGAAATGTTTTCGGCAGACGGGCATGATTCAGGGAAGGAACACTTGTGAAGGGAGGAAAATTGATAAAGCCAGTTGATGAATTTTGTTGAGAATACCAAGAGAGGCATCCATGACAGATGAAGTTAATCCAGAAAGATTTTGAGGAGACTATGAGGATGTGCAAGTGGGTAGAATGGGGACTCTCTTTTAAAGAGGGTGGTCTCACATTGTTGAAAAGAAAATCAAAGGGTGTATTACAGAATGCTGGGGCAGGCAGAGTGGGGTTGCAATTACTCACAGGCATAAAATGATAGGTGGACTGGCTTGGCAGGGAAGAGAATACCCTCTGTTAATACAGCAGGATGAAACTGGCTGCATGTCAACTGTATACTTATATTGTGTTGGCCAAAAAGTTCATTTGAGTGTCTGTAACAGCTTATGGAAAAACCCAAATGAACTTTTTGGACAACCCAATATTTAGCCTTGAAACTTTTGAGAGGCAAGGCAATAATGACTTTGGTATCCCCTGAACTGGGAGTTCCATGTAGTTTTGAGACAGTGAGCTGGCCCTTAAATTTGGTGTTTAGATTTCCTAAATAGTCCATTGCCAATTTTTTCATTTAATGTTTATTTTCCCCTGGAGGGAAAAACAGTGCCTTTCCTGGGAATCCCCATCACACACACACATCTCCTGATGCACACACACACACACACAAACACACACACACACACACACGACAGGAAATTTAAAGCAATGATTCCCATAGCTGTTATAACTGTCATGTTTTATAATCAGCTCACATATATGCTACGGCTGATGAAGAGCAAATGCTCTGTTTTGTAACACCCCTATGCAAGTGTGCAATGTGTGTGGCTTATTGATGACCACTGGGGGAATTCCTGATTTGTTTTTTCTAGGCATCTATGATTCTAGCAGTAATACTGAGGTGATGTGATTTTCTCTGTTTAATTTCCCTGGTGTGCTTGTAATTATTGATTTACCAAATGAAAGAATTCTCATTTCAGGAGGCAGTCATTACTTCAGCTAATACTGTCTTGGCTCAAGACCCAATAAACTAGCCTCTATACCTTCAAAGGCCTGTGTTCCTTTCTCCTGGGCACTGCCTCCAAGAAACAGCAGTATTTGTATATGAGCTTATGGTCCCAAGATTGCACACACAGCACACAATCTATCTGTTTGTTTCTGCAGTATTTTAATTAATCTCCAATTTCTATGTTAAGCTTTATGCTACTTACAGCTCTCCACCACAATGTTTAAAATAAGATAGTATGATCCTAGGCTGAAGATGAACACCCTTGCCACTACACTACACTATAATCAGCCTTTTTTCACACCAGCAGTTCTCAAAGTGAGATCCATGGCCCAACAACTTCAATCATCTGGGAAGTGTTTACATGCTAATTCTTGAGTCCACATCCCCCCCTTGCCCCCCAGACCTACTGAGTTAGATACCCACTTATGTGTCTTTGAACAACTGGCCAGTCTTTGCTTCAGCTAGTTAGCTTTGGCTGTGAAGCTGGACAGTGGAACTGAAGCTCTCATGCTTCTTTGTGTTCCTTCAAAAGCTCATTCAGCTCTCAGAGCCTCGTTCCCTCCACCTGGACAGGATTTTGAAGCTTGCTTATCTGGGAAGGGCTGTTAACCCCTCCTTCTTAACTGACAGCATTTCTTCCCTAAAAGAGTCTCTGCGCTCTTTTTCTCAGGAGGGCATCTTCTCAGTCAGCTATTTGGATCTCACCCCCCACCCATGCCCCTCTGGCCCCTCACCACATGGCCCACGTATGGACGTCCCCAAGACAGTGATCAGCGTATTTGACAAGCATGACATAGCTTTCCCTGCCCCTGGAGGGCTTGAGAAGGTCCCATGACTTTTACACACTCTTACCTCCACTTGGACATCAGGAAGTCTTTTGCAAGACAAGAATCGAATCCCAGGCCTGGATGTGTTTGGCCTTTCGCCAAATCCAGCTGGTGCACTGAGGGGAGGTGGGCAGGATGGGCACTGTTTCCCCTTCTTTCTCACTCAGCCAACCCTGTCAGCTGCCCACACTGCCCCATGCCGGCTGGTGGTGCAGGTGGAGGGCGTGAGGCAATTCATGTGACCTGGTGAGTTCTTAGTCTGGTGGCAGCAGCCACTAACTGCTTTTACTTGTGAGTTCTGTCTCTCTTGTGAGGCCCTGTGGAAATCACAAGGGCTGTCAGAAACCCCTGCCTGACAGCTCTGACTTTGTCTCCTTAAGAGGAACAGTCACTTAGTGGCCTCAGCCCACTCAGCCCTGGTTCTCCTACCCTTCACTTCACACAGGGTGACCTTCTGGGTCCATGGCTCCTTCTAGTAGATTCTTCTAGACAGGACTAACAATGGTCCTGGCTAATATTCTAACTTTGGGTTCCCCTCCAGTCCTTAGCAATCATGCCCCCTGGGATCCCACCACCCCTTTTCTGACTGAGCATAGAGCATTTCTCAGACATGGCAGCACTTGCTTTTCTTCTGACTCCATAGCTGATACACTATCTCCTCATCGTCTTGATTTCCTTGAACAAGAATCACACTCCACTCCAGTATGTGTCCCAAGATCTCATGATTTTACCCTAAAAGAGGCAGGGCTCATTCTCCTGCAAGACTCAAACCTTCCAGGGCTCTCTCAAGTCTTTCCCATAAAATCCTCTTCTCCAATGCTCTTCCCTCCTTGAAGGGAAGGGGATCACAAATTGTGAAACTGACTCTGAACTACCTCTTTTGGAAATCTAGGTTTGTGTTGGACCCTGATCTGTAATTTTGAGTCTCTTATGTCTTGGTGCTTTCATTTTCCTCTATAGCAGCTTGAAATCTGCAGCGTGTCTTCCCATGATGAGTTCTGCAATTTTACTTACTGGGGCAGGTTGTATTTTCCAAATTTGGCCCCCAAAACCCTCCTGTTTGACAGGCTCTTCTTTAGGGTGATCCTGACAGTGCTATGGGGGTGGGGAGAGTATAAACAGGCAGTCCAGTGAATCTGTGTTACTTCTGAGGTTAGTTATGAGAGTGATACAGTTTCTACCTGCTTCTCTTGGAGGTCTGAGCAGCTGGGTGGGAGGATGCTGTGAGGATGACAGGGCCACATGGTGAAGCCATGTATAGTTTTTCTGGCTGACAGCCCCAGGGAAGGTGCTGGCCAACTGCAGCATCTGCTGCTAGACCTGCCTGTGATCTTTGTCTCCAGATGATTCCTGAGCCCAGCCACAGACTAACTCCCCACTTTCTGGTCCTCCCATTTGAGACATAGAAGAACTATACAAAAAAAGATCTTAATGGCCCAGATAATCATGATGGTGTGATCACTCACCTAGAGCCAGACATATTTGAGTGTGAAGTCAAGTGGGCCTTGGGAAGCATCACTACGAACAAAGCCAGGGGAGGTGATGGAATTCCAGCTGAGCTATTTCAAATCCTAAAGGATAATGTTGTGAAAGTGCTGCCTTCAGTTGGCCAGTATATTTGGAAAACTCAGCAGTGGCCATAGGACTGGAAAAGATCAGTTTTCATTCCAGTCCCAAAGAAGGGCAATGCCAAAGTATGTTCAAACTACCTCACAATTGCACGCATTTCACATGTTAGCAAAGTAATGCTCAGAATCCTCCAAGCTAGGTAGGCTTCAACAGTGCATGAACCAAAAACTTCCAGATGTTCAAGCTGGATTTAGAAAAGGCAGAGGAACCTAAGATCAAATTGCCAGCATCCACTGAATAGATAGAAAAAGCATAGAAAAAGCAAGAGAATCCCAGAAAAACATCTACTTCTGCATCATTGACTATGGTAAAGCCCTTGACTGTGTGGATCACAACAAACTGTGGAAAATTCTTAAAGAGAAGGGAATACAAGACCACCTTACCTGCTTCCTACAGAACTTGTATGCAAGTCAAGAAGCTACAGTTGGAACTAGACATGGAACAATGGACTAATTCCAAACTGTAAAGGAGTACATCAAGGCTGTATATTGTCACCCTGCTTATTTAACTTATATGAAGAGTATATCATGAGAAATGCTGAACTGGATGAAGCACAAACTGGAATCAAGATTGCCAAGGGAAATATCAAAAACCTCAGATATGCAGATGACACCACCCTTATGGCAGAAAGTGAAGAGGAACTAAAGAGCCTCTTGATGAAGGTGGAAAAGGAGAGTGAAAAGTTGGCTTAAAACTCAACATTCAGAAAACTAAGATCATGGTATCTGGTTCCATCACTTCATGCAAATATATGGGGAAGCAATGGAAACAATGAGAGACTTTATTTGGGGATCTCCAAAATCATTGCAAGAGTTGGACACAACTAAGCGACTGAACTGAACTGAACTGACTGAAAATCATTGCAGATGGTGACTGCAGCCATGAAATTAAAAGACACTTGCTCCTTGGAAGAAAAGCTATGACAAACTTTGACAGCTTATCAAAAAGCAGAGACATTACTTTGCCAACAAAGGTCCATCTAGTCAAAGCTAAGTAGTCATGTATGGATGTGAAAATTGGACTATAAAGAAAGCTGAGTGCTGAAGAATTGATGCTTTTGAACTGTGGTGTTGGAGAAGACTCTTGAGAGTTCCTTGGACTGCAAGGAGATCAAGCCAATCAACCGTGAAGGATTGATGCTGAAGCTGAATACGTTGGCCACCTCATGCAAAGAGCCGACTCATTGGAAAAGACCCTGATCTGGGAAAGATTGAAGGCAGGGGTGGGGGGGGATGTCAGAGGAAGAAATGGTGGGATGGCATCACCGACTCAATGGACATGAGTTTGAGCAAGCTCCAGGAGATGGTAAAGGACAGGGAAACCTGGTGTACTGCAGTTTGTGGGGTTGCAAAGTGTAGTTGGACATGACCGAGTGACTGAACCACAACAGCATGGAGGGTGAAGATACGTGGTTAACTGTGCCCTTTCTGAAGTGCCCACAGAATCAGCGAGTATGAGATCATTTTTTTCTAAGCCACTAAGTTTCAGGGTAATTTTTTACACAGCAATAGAGAAACCACATCCTTATCCTCTGTGTCAATGTCCTCTGGAACTCAGATTCCTCAGAGATCTGGAGCCAGGCCCCAGGTCCTCCTCAAAGTTTGCCTTAATCCTTTTTATGCCCCAAGTCTTGGACTAGATGCTGCTACTTTGTGGTACCATGGAGTTCTCTTTTTTGTCATTTCTGTTGTCTAGTTAATTAGTTTTTTAACCTAACAATTCTTTTTATGGAGTTCTCTCTATTCCTCTATGGCTGTCTCTATTCTCTGTGGCTCTGTCTCCTGACTGCTGCTGCTGCTGCTAAGTCGCTTCAGTCGTGTCTGACTCTGTGTGACCCCACAGACAGCAGCCCACCAGGCTCCTTTGTCCCTGGGATTCTCCAGGCAAGAATGCTGGAGTGGGTTGCCATTTCCTTCTCCCCTGTCTCCTGACTAGACTTTGACTAATACTAAGTAGATGACACTTGTCGTACTGGGTAAAGGAGATCAGCATTTTTTATTTCAAGCAATCCCAAACATTTAGAGAAGTTGCAAATGCAATATAAAGAAATTATTTTTATTTTCCTGAGCCATCTGAGGGTACTTGGTTAATCTGATAACTGATCACACCCAAATACTTTCACATGTATTTCCTATAAACAAGGACATTCTCCTACATAACCACAAAAGAGCCATCAAAATCAGAAAACACTGACATATTACAAGCTCCTAATCAAGGGACCAACTTAAGTTTCATCAACTGTCCAAATAATGTTCTTTATAGCAAAAGGATCCAGTCCAGGCCATGTGTCATATTTTGTTGTCATGTTTTTAGTCTGCAATGATTCTTCCTTCCTTGATTTTCATGACCTTGAAACTTATGAAATTATTTTGCAAAATGTCCCTCAGTTTGGGTTTTTATGACCTTTTCCCATAATCTGTTTCAGGTTTTGCATTTTTGGCAATAATACCACAGAAGTAATGCTATGCTCTCACCATATACTAGCTGGCAATACATGATTTTGATTTGCCCCATTACTTAATAGTGTTCTCTTGGATCTCTTGATTAAGCTGGTGTCTGCTACACTTCATCATATAAGGAACTGTTTTCCCCTTTGTAATTAATAGTAGCTCTGGGAGTGCTACTTTGGAATTATGGAAATATCTTGTTCCTTAATATCCAATTTTTTCATTTACTCATTTTTATGAATTCATCTGTAGATTAAGGGTTTCATCCTTTACTCACTGGGTTATGATCTATTATTGTCATTGTTTATCTTGCTGACCAAACTGTCCTAGATTTGGTCAATGAGACCCCCTTTAAGTTGGCTTCCATGATCTTTCATTAAATTTCCATCATGTTTTGATAATTTCATTCTTTTTTGACAGAAGAAGAAGTTCTAGGTTCATCTTGTTCTTTCCCTGTCCTAACACTGGGATTATCCATTTCTCCAAGGAGACCAGGCCTCTCTCAGTGGAGAAAGGTGTTTAGATGCCAAAATGCATGTTCTAGATGGGCTCATTGCTTTTGTGGTATTGCTTCTCTCAGGTGTTTTCAATTGTGAGAGCTAAGAAATGTATTTATTATGTATTTACATGTCTGTATATCTATATCTATATCCATATCTATCCGTCTATCTACCTGTCTGTCTGTCTATCTATGTATCTACCTTCCTACCTATCTGCTTACCTATCTACTTACGTATTGAAAAGCTTGGATCTATCCCTGTATCACCAATTCCAATGGAGAACCAGGGGGTTCATTCTAATCTTCTCCCTTTCCATATTTAACTCCCTTTTCTGACTGTGGGAAACTTGGTTGCCAGTATTCTTAATACATTTATTTGATCAGTTCCACCGTTAAGTAACCTCCATGGGGTCGCAAAGAGTCAGACACGACTGAACGACTAACAAACACACACACCATAAATAACCACTCTCCCATCATCACTTTTACTTCCTACTCCATGTCAACGGTCTCCTCACCCCATAAAGGCCACCAAGAGTATTAGTCTCCTGGGGTTGCCATAATAAAATACCACAGACTAGGGGGCTTGAGCAGCATAAACTTAATTCCTCACAGTTCTGGGGACTAGTTGAGATGTCTGCAGAGTCAGTTTCTTCTGAGGCCTGTCTCCTTGACTTGTAGGTGGCAGGTTTCTCCCTGTGTGTCCATGTGGTCTGCTCTCTATGCATATCTGTGTCCAAATGTCCTCTTTTTATGAAAAGACTGGTCTTTGTAAAACTGGATTAGGGCCCATTTTGTGGCCCTAGGTCACTTAATTATCTCTTTAAAAACTCTATCTCCAAATACAGTCTGATTCCAAGAAATTGTGTTTTAGAAATTGAATGTATGAATTTGCAGAAACACTTTTCAGCCCATAACACCCACTGTCATTCAAAGATACTCTCCTCCCTGCCTGTGCTCCAATTCTTTGCACCAGACTTGCCCTCTGATACCAGGCCCCATAGCTAACTTCCTCACTCTCCTTGGGCTCTGACATCCACTCTGGTCTTGTCTTCTTTCACTGCATACATTTCACCATGTGTGTGCTCAGTCATGTCCGACTCTTTGCAACCCTGTGGGCTATGGCCCTCCAGGATACTCTGTCCATTGAATTTTCCAGGCGAAAATACTGGAGTGGGTTGCCATTTCCTTCTCCAGGGCATATTCCCAACCCAGGGATCAAACCTGCATCTCTTACCTCTCTTACATTGGCAGGGGGATTCTTTACCAGCTGCACCATGGGGGAAGCTGTCCCAACATGTACTGTCAGACAAAATAATAAATGTCTGGTAATATCTTGTGCTAAATCTCAGTCTAGAAGATAAGGATTTTATTTACATGACTACTGTTGAAGTAAAGTGTTGACTCAGTAAGATGTTCTATCTTGATTAATGCCATTACTCCATCAGTTCAGTTCAGTTGCTCAGTCTTGTCCAACTCTTTGTGACCCCATAGACTGCAGCACGCCAGGCTTCCCTGTCCATCACCAACTCCCAGAGCTTACTCAAACTCGTGTGCATCGAGTTGGTGATGCCATCTAACCGTCTTATCCTCTGTTGCCCCCTTCTCCTCCTGCCCTCAATCTTTCCCAACATCAGGATCTTTTCCAATGAGTTAGTTCTTTGCATTAGGTGGCCAAAGTATTGGAGGTTTCAACTTCAGCATCAGTCCTTCCAACGAACACCCAGGACTGATCTCCTTTAAGATGGACTGGTTGGATCTCCTTGCAGGCCAAGGGACTCTCAAGGGTCTTCTCCAACACCACAGTTCAAAAGCATCAATTCTTTAATGCTCAGCCTTATTTATGGTCCAACTCTCACATCCATACACGACCACTGGAAAAACCATAGCCTTGACCAGACGGACCTTTGTTGACAAAGAAATGTCTCTGCTTTTTAATATGCTGTCTAGGTTAGTCATAACTTTTCTTCCAAGGAGCAAGCGTCTTTTAATTTTATGGCTGCAGTCACCATCTGCAGTGATTTTGGAGCCCCAGAAAATAAAGTCTGTCAATGTTTCCATTGTTTCCCCATCTATTTGCCCCGAAGTGATGGGACCAGATGCCATGATCTTAGTTTTCTGAATGTTGAGTTTTAAGCCAACTTTTTCACTCTCCTTTTCCACTTTCATCAAGAGGCCCTTTAGTTCTTCTTCCCTTTCTACCATACGGGTGGTGTCATCTGCATATCTGAGGTTACTGATATTTCTCCCAGCAATCTTCATTCCAGCTTGTGCTTCATCCAGCCTGGCATTTCTCAGGATGTACTCTGCATATAAGTTAAATAAGCAGGTTGACCATATACAGCCTTGACATACTCCTTTCCCAATTTGGAACCAGTCTGTTGTTCCATGTTCAGTTATACTGTTGCTTCTTGACCTACATACAAATTTCTCAGGAGTCAAGTAGGGTGGCCTGGTATTTCCCAGTACTGTGTTCAAATTTCACTTTGTCCATTTGGTCTTGTCTTCAGCTGTTTGCCATTTCACACTGCTTGGTCTCTTGTTCCTGTATTAACATTATATTAACACTTTCATACCCCCCTACCCCTGCCCCAGAGTTTTGGACCACTGTCTTCCTCCTCCCACCTCCCTACTCAGTATAGATGTTTCCCTGCTAACTCCATCTATTACCTTTAGAACTAGATTGTTCAGGAAGGGATGTAAAGGAAAGGAAAGAGAAAATAAATGAAAGGAAGAGGAATAATGGGCCTTTGGGTCACGGATTGGGTAGTCCAGGTGAGAGAAGTTTGCAGTGAAGGATGTTTATTTGGAATCATTAACTGTGGGAGGAAAGGGAAAGCAGGATTGGGCAGAGAGAGTTTTTGAACTGGGATGTAGGCCCTTTAATCAATCCATTGGGGATCTCTAAAGCAGATTCTGCTCATTCATATCCCACATTTGTTTTCATTTTCTAGCCCTATTTGGTGAAGGGATCTGTACTCATGAGAAGCATGTGACCATAGAGAACATAGTTGAGGCAGACTCTCCACAGATGAGCACCAGATCCTTCCTTGAGGGAGATTTGAGTGGTATATCTCTAGATTTACAAAATTTTGTTTTTTATAAATAATTTTTATTTATTTTCTGCAGTTTCTTGCTGGAGATGATAAAATACAAATACATGCTTCCAGAAGATAAAAATCAACACAAAGAATTCCATTTCTAGTAATGGAATGGTAAAGGAAAGATACCCATTTGAATGCAGAGTTCCAAAGAATAGCAAGGAGAGTTAAGAAAGCCTTCCTCAGTGATCAATGCAAAGAAACAGAGGAAAACAATAGAATGGGAAAGACTAGCGATCTCTTTGAGAAAATTAGAGATACCAAGGGAACACTTCATGCAAAGATGGGCTCAATAAAGGACAGAAATGATATAGACCTAACAGAAGCAGAAGATATTAAGAGGAGGTGGCAAGAATACACAGAAGAACTGTACAAAAAAGATATTCATGACCCAGATAATCACAATGGTGTGATCACTCACCTAGAGCCAGTCATCCTGGAATGTGAAGTCAAGTGGCCTTAGGAAGCATCACTATGAACAAAGTTAGTGGAGTTGTTGGAATTCGAGTTGAGCTATTTCAAATCCTAAATGACGATGCTGTGAAAGTGCTGCACTCAATATGCCAGCAAATTTAGAAAACTCTGCAGTGGCCACAGGACTGGAAAAGATCAGTTTTCATTCCAATCCCAAAGAAAGGCAATGACAAAGAATGCTCAAACTACCGCACAATTGCACTGGTCTCACATGCTAGTAAAGTAATGCTCAAAATTCTCCAAGCCAGGCTTCAGCAATATGTGAACCATGAACTTCCAGATGTTCAAACTGGTTTTAGAAAAGGCAGAGGAACCAGAGATCAAATTGCCAACATCCTCTGGATCATCGAAAAAACAAGAGAGTTCCAGAAAAACATCTGTTTCTGCTTTATTGACTATGCCAAAGCCTTTGACTGTGTGGATCATAATAAACTGTGGAAATTCTGAAGGAGATGGGAATACCAGACAACAGAGGATGAAATGGTTGGATGGCATCACCGACTCAATGGACATGGGTTTGGGTAGACTCTGGGAGTTGGTAATGGACAGGGAGGCCTGGGGTGCTGCAGTTCATGGGGTCACAAAGAGTCGGACACAACTGAGTGACTGAACTGAACTGAAAGCCATTAATCCTTTTACAGATTGAGATTTTAATCACAGAAACAACATGCGTGCATGCATGCTCAGTTGCTTGTCATGTCAAACTCTTTGCAAAACAACAAAAAAAGCAACAATTAGAATTCAGGGGGAAAAAATAGACTAGATTTAACCTTGAAACAAAGATTCAAAGCTTATATAGCCTTTTCCCTGATGGCACTGTCCAGTCTGCTTGGCACAGGATTGATTGCCAGAATTTAAACATAATAACCTCTTTCTTATTGGCTGGTAGTGTCAGAGAACAGAGGCTGTCATAACAGCTAGATTGGGCAGTCACAGAGGAACACTCCTCTCATATCTGCATATAAACACCTCTAAAATTCTTGACTTAGCTTAGAATTGCATGCATGGGGTTGGGGGGACTCCACTGGGGCTAACTAAAAGTAACATCTGGAAATCTGAAAGAGCAGACTGGGCTTTCTTTGCTGCAACTGAGAAGAGCTTGGGGTGTGAGTGTTACATAGTTTGAGGTGCTTAGTGGATACTTTAGTCTTTTCATTGAAATCCCAGAAAACTCTAAAATTAAGGGCAAAATCAGTTAGACCTGCCTACAAAGTGTAAAGCCAAATTATATAGAGAAACAAACTGATGTAGTCCTGCAATAGAACGCTACTCAAAGAACTAAAAAACAAACAAACAAACCACAAACACACCAGTGCATGCACAATATGTATGAATCCTAAAAACAAAAGAAAGCCAGACAGAAAAGTACTCACCGTATAATTTCCTTAATATGAAGGTTGAGAACAGGCAATCCTAAGTTACGGTCATAGAAATCAGAACACTTGCCTGTATGAAATGGTGATTGACCTGTGGGGGATGACAGGAAACTTTATATTGTCAGTGGAATAGTGGTCCATGGGAATATGCATTTGTCAAAACTCATCAAATTATACACTAACATTTGTGTATATTGGCCTCCCTGATAGCTCAATTGGTAAAGAACCTGCCTGCAATGCAGGAAAGCCCAGTTCAATCCCTGGGTTGAAGATCCCCTGGAGAAGGGAAAGGCTACCCACTCCAGTATTTTGACCTGGAGAATTATATTTTGGCTTGGAGAATTCCATGGACTGTATAGTCCATGGGGTCACAAAGAGTTCGGCATGACTGAGACTTTCACTTGTGTGTAGCAATGAAAGATCAACTCAAAGCTAATAAAATAATAAAGAATTTTTCTTTTGCTGCCTTTTGTGTTGTTATAGAATATGACGGATTCATGTGCAGTGTCCTGAGCTCTTGAAACACAGTTGGTACTGCAGAAGATAATTAAAAGAACTTCATCTCTTATAACCACATTCTAAACTGTTCTTTCTCTTTTTGTCTAGACCCATTATGTCCAGTTTCCAAAAATATTGTTTGGGCCTTAATATTTGTATGATATTGAGAAAAGTCTTCTCAATGGCTTTTCAAATAAGTAGAGCACTATCAGAAGGATTCTCATAATACTACCTTAAAAAGTCCAAATACTTCATTCCTCTTGATTTTGGAGCAAGGGTAAAAATAAAGATTGAGAATTACTTCCAAGAGAACTCCTCTTTTCCATCTGCTCACTCACACCTGGTTGTAGCTTTATGTTCTATCTTTTTGCTGATTAGTCAGATTCTTTGCCTAAATGTAGATACTTCAGACTAACTTCTGACTTGATAACTTCCTCTCAGTGTCTGATAAGTGTACAAAATACAAATTTGAACTATAACTATTATTCCTACTCACCCACTTAGACCATGCTCACAGGGTAAAAACAAATACACTTTTCTCTCCTAGAGTTTTTTTTTTTTTTTCCTTGTGTTTTGCAAGCCCAAATTGAAGATTAGTCCCTGTGTCCTCCTTCCCACTTTATCCTTCCCAGGGTAACTTCTCTTGGTTCTATTGGTTCTATCTCCAACATGCAGCTCAAATCTCTCCATTTCTAGCAGTGCCACTGATGTCCCCAATGATAAGGCACCGCTTCCCATCACCCAAGTTTCTGCACAGCTTCCTTCACAGTCTCGCAGCATTTTGTTCCCAGTAGCTTGTCTGCGTCATGGCAGTGATCATCTGCAAGTAAAACTTATGTTGGGTCACTTCCCCTGCCTCGTCCCCTACTTCAGTGGTGACCCAATTCCACTTAGAATAAAACTGAAGTCCCTTACTGTGGTCTGAAAGGCACTGAGTCACTGAGCCCCACTCAGTGGTCCAGCTCCATCGTTTTGCCTCAGAGGAGGCTCACCAAGTTTCGGCAGTCCGACTTTCTGTCTCTCAGAACACACTTAACTCATCCCTCCTTTGCTGTTACAGGGCTGGTTCCTTCTCACACTTCCGGTCCAGCTCATGTCCACATTCTTTGTTGCATCACCTTGTTTATTCCCTATAAAATGCTTGGCCAAGGTGCATATAGAGACTATCAAAGTGAACATAAATATATGGTTTGCTCCCTTTATCATAAAGTGAAATCTTTAAGGAGAGGGACCCTGTTTGCCTTATTCTCTCTTATTCTTTTCTGTAGCCTGACCGCTTATTGTAGAGTTGATATGTAGACAGTGATCAATAATCATTTAGAGGGTAAACAAAGCAACATTGTCCTTGCTACCGAGAGGATTGTAGTATACTGGGACTCAACAATTATCTTTCCTTTTGTGTGCTGACTTTCAGATTTGACTTTCTGCATACATAACATTTTATATAGGTTAAATCATTGATAGTATATAATTTGGGGATTCTGAAAATATATATTGTAATAAATATCTTTCAACAGCTCTACAAAATTTTAGTCTTCATGGTCATTATATTATTATAATTACTACTTTTAAGTGATTGCACAATGATTTACTTACTGGATGCACCTGAATTTACACTTGGATATTTATAGTGTCTCTAATACAATGAGTTACTTTTCTCTCTCGCACAGTTCCTCACCCACAAGGTGGAGATAAAACTGATTCTTACTTTAAAGAACTGCTTTGAGGATTAAAGAAGGTATTGCATGTAAAGCTATTAGTAGACAATCTGGCATATAATAAAATGGTCAGTACAGATATTTAAATTACTATCATTCATATTTAAATTACTTTTATTCATATTGACATTATAGTGGATGATATGAATCTTTGTGCCTATATCTTCTATTTTTGTCCAGTCTGACCATTGCTTTCTTTCCACTGGAATGTTAACATTTAATGTAATTATTATTGTAGTTAGATTTAAGCCTATCTTTTTTTTTTTTTTGCTTTTATTTATTTATTTATTTATTCTTACTTTTAAAAATTTTAATTGGAGGCTAATTACTTTACAATATTGTGGTGGTTTTTGCCATACATTCACATGAATCAGCCATGGGTGTACACGTGTTCCCCATCCTGATTCTCCCTCCCCATCCCATCCTTCATTTCATTATTTGTTTTCTCTTTTTCTCTATGTTTTTGTTTCTGTATTATTCCTTTTATACTTTCAGTCAGTTCAATCATTCAGTCGTGTCCAACTCTTTGTGACCCCACAGACTGCAGCACGCCAGGCTTCCCTGTCTATCACCAGCTCCTGAAGCTTACCCAAATTCATGTCCGTTGAATCGGTGATGCCATTCAACCATCTCATCCTCTGTCATCCCCTTCTCCTCCCACCTTCAAACTTTCCCAACATCAGGGTCTATTCCAATGAGTCAGTTCTTCGCATCAGGTGGCCAAAGTAGTGGAATTTCAGCTTCAGCATCAGTCCTTCCAATGAATATTCAGGACTGATTTCCTTTAGGATGGACTGGTTGGATCTCCTTGCAGGCCAAGGGACTCTCAAGAGTCTTCTGCAACACCAGAGTTCAAAAGCATTAATTCTTCGGCACTCAGCTTTCTTTAAAGTCCAACTCTCACATCTATATATGACTACTGGAAAAATCATAGCTTTGACTAGATGGACCTTCATTGACAAAGAAATGTCTCTGCTTTTTAATATGCTGGCTAGGTTTGTCATAGCTTTTCTTCCAAGCCATAAGCGTCTTTTAATTTCATGGCTGCAGTCACCATTTGCAGTGATTTTGGAGCCCCAAAAGGTAAAGTCTGTCACTGTTTCCATTGTTTCCCCATCTATTTGCCATGAAGTGATGGGACCAGATGCCATGATCTTAGTTTTCTGAATGTTGAGTTTTAAGCCAACTTTCACTCTCCTCTTTCACTTTCATCAAGAAGCTCTTTAGTTCTTCGCTTTCTGCCATAAAGGTGGTGTCATCTGCATATCTGAGGTTATTGATATTTGTCCCAGCAATCTTCATTCCAGCTTGTGCTTCATCCAGCATGGCATTTCACATGATGTACTCTTCATATAAATTAAATAAGCGGGGTGACAATATACAGTCTTGACATACTCCTTTCCCAGTTTGGAACCAGTCTGTTTTTCCATGTCCAGTTCTAACTGTTGCTTCTTGACCTGCATACACATTTCTCAGGATGCAGGTCAGGTGGTCTGGTATTCCCATCTCTTTCAGAATTTTCCACAGTTTGTTGTGATCCACACAATCAAAGACTTTGGCATAGTCAATAAAGCAGAAGTAGATGTTTTTCTGGAACTCTCTTGCTTTTTCGATGATCCAGCGGATGTTGGCAATTTGATCTCTGGTTCCTCTGCCTTTTCTACATTCCATCTTGAACATTTGGAAGTTCACAGTTCACAGACTGTTGAAGCCTGGCTTAGAGGATTTTGAGCATTACTTTGCTAGCGTGTGAGATGAGTGCAATTGTGCAGTAGTTTGAGCATTCTTTGGCATTGCCTTTCTTTGGGATTGAAATTTTGTACTTTACTCTGAAGTAATTAAAATTTATTTAAAATTCTATTTTAGCTTACCTTTTTATGTTATAGACATACCTCTTGTATTTTTCAGATATAATATATACTTTTAAGTTTCACAGTCTATGTGTGCGTGGGTGCTAAAGAGTCATGTACGACTCTTTGTGACCCTATGGATTGTAGCTTACAGTTAATCTTGTATCATTTCACATAACATGTAAAAATAATCTAGGTGTCTATTCCCACTTCTGTTTTTTATGTTATAGATACCACATGTGTTATATATTACTATATATATTAACTCTAAACTAAAAATTTAGTTTTTACATTAAGCAATCATATGTATTTTAAAGCCAACAAATAGTCTTTTGTTGCAAAATACATATTTTGCATTTCTGGAGCCCTTTATTCCCCCCTGAAGATCTGAGTTTCCATGTGATGTTCTTCTTATTCAGCTTGTTTACAAGGAATTTTTGTATGAAATGTTAGCTGGTAATAAATTATCTTGTATTATTTTTAATCTGAAAGTATCTTTGTTTTTGCTTACCGCAAAATTTTGAATTGACAATTTTTTCTTTTTTAGCACTTAAAAGTATTGGTCTATTTCTTTTATTCTTCTTAATTTATGATGAGAAGCCAGCAGACTTTTAAAATGTTTATTGTTTTCTCCTTATGTTTGATTTTCAGCAATTAGCCTAATGATGTTCCTAGATGTGATTTTCTTTGCTTTTATTACTGCTTGGGCTTTTCTGAGCTTCGTATATCTGAAAATTCATATCTTTTAAAAAATTTGGGAAATTTTTGGCATTATTTTTTCCACATACATTTTATGCCTCAATTTCTCTTCACCTTCTGAGATTCCAATTACACATACATAAGAACTTTTGCTATCTTTTCATAGGTAATTAAAGGTCTGCTTGTTTTTTTTTTTTCATGTTCTTGTCTTCAGATTGGATAATTTCTATTAATTCATCTTCAAGCTCACTTTAGTGATCTTCAATCTATTATTAAACTATATTTGTGTTATAAAACTGTTACATTGTATTTTTCATCTGTAGAATTTCCATTTGGTTCTTTTTGACATTTCTGTTTCATTGCTAAGAAATAGTTTCATTCATTGAATGCATTCACATTCTTGGCATAGTTATAATAACTGCTTTATATTTCTTGTTTGTTGCTTCTGGCATCTAAGTCAACACGAGTGTTCCTTCAGTGATCTTCTTCTTTTAATAAAAGCTATTGTATTTTCTGTTTCTTCTATGCCTAGTAATTGTAGGTTTTGTGGAAGGTTTATGGACATAATGCATAAAATGCTGTGGAGGGTCTGAATTCTATATTACTCCAAAGAGTATTGATTTTTGCTTGTTTTCTTTAGTAGGCATTTAACCCAGATGAATTCAAATTCCTCACTCTGAAATCTCAACTTAGTTCTCCACCTTATGCTAGGCTGCTTAAATTCTGCTTCACAGAATGTGATATTTGAAGTCAACCAGAGATTTTGGTAGCTGATCATCAGAATTTGGGGTACTCCCTGTAGCTTCCTCCTTTCTTTGATTTCCCCCTTTATTTTCCAGATGCTGTGGTTGCTCTGAACTCTGCCTTCCTATTTTTCAAGGCTGTAAAACTTCATAATTTTTTTGGTCAGAGTTTCATCTACTTAGTAGTGTACATTGGGGACTGCACTCAGGCTAAGTGCCAAAACAAATGGGAACACACCCTGTTCTGTTCCCTTCCTCCACATGTCTACCCTCTTCCAGTATCTGTCTGCTCCAGATCACGCTTAGTACTTTCAGGTAATTGTTTTTATATTTAGCACCAAATTTGTGCTATGTTCAGGTTGTTATTTGCAGGAAGGTTGATCAGATAAGAACAACTTGCTCTTACTAGAAACTGAACAACCCTAGATTTTTAATGATTTTGAATTTCTCTCTGCTTGAACGGGAGCTCTTTGTTCTCTCATGTTAAATAACAAAGAGTGAACAAGCAGTGTATAAATACTAACTCCCACAGATTCTTCCCAACCATTGGTTTTTTTTTTTCACTTTTGAGCAAAATCCCCTCTTCCTATGAGGTGGATTCTTCAGCATTTAGTTGAGTTAACTGAAGAAGCTTTAAGCTACAAGACTTTTTATATAAGGAATTAAGATCTTACGAAATTGTCGGAAGGTCTGGACAAGTAAACCTTCATCTTTGATCTTAGTAATAATACAGCCACAAGACTGTAGAATCAGCCTGCTAGTGGAAAATGCAATGATAATAATAGATGTGAGACAATAGTAGGTCGTCATTGTAACAGTGACTTGAAGAACGCACTGCCATAGTTTCAATTCAGGCATCAGGCAACTGGAAGCAGGAAGTTTTTGCTACTAATATTGCTACATCTGTCTTTCAATATCCATGTATCTGAGATGCTGTCTATGATTCCAGCCAGAGCCTCATCTACCTTTCAAACTTCATCAGCTAGAGACTGGCCACCAGAACTTAGCCGCAGAGATTCTCTGTCCCCACAATCTTGCTTGCCAGAAGTCAATTGCCAAAGTGCAAGAAGATAATCTGCACCTGTTTTCACATCCTATATTTAATAATATGGATAACTGAAGAGTTTATCTTACATTTAGAATCCAACAGTGAGAATCTGGGAAATTTAGTTTTTAGGTTTTTAGCCTCTGTAGTACAGGAAATCAAAAGAGAGGATGAGAATAAACATAAATGCTAAGTTATCACAGAAGCTTGAGACACTCAGATTCATCACCCTCTGCCCCACCTTGTAAGTGCCCTCTAGTTTGGACTATTCCCTCGTATTTATTGGTGACTCTGTCTACTGGATCCCTTAGCCTAATTCTTGTCATCTTTTAGGAGATGAGCTAATTCCTTTATTAGCAGTGCTCTGATTTCAGCAACAGATTATGATGTGACAAATCCATTGGCATTCTTTCCATCAAAAATCAGTGTTTGCTTTCTTTCTTCTTGAATATGGACTGGCCTCTGACTGCTTAGATCAATCAAGTATTGAGGAAAGGATGCTATGCTAATACCAGACCTTGTTATGAGGACTGGTGGCTCTACTTTGGTCTCTAAATGTCCTCAGCTACCATATCTGACTAACTTGCTACAGAAAATGCATGGAGAGTCTGAGACTATTTGAGTAGGAAGGAGCCCAGTTTAGTCCAGCCATCCCAAACAAGGTACTATGCATGTCTTGGGCTCCCCTGGCCAGACCAGACACAGCTGCACAGGGAAGAATTGCTCAGTCTAATCCTGCTGGAATTCCTGACCCCAAACTTGTGATATATAATAAAATGATTCATGTTTTAAGTCACTAAATTTGTGGATAGTTTATTATACAGTAACTGATAATTAAAGCCTTCGACTGTGTGGATCACAATAAACTGTGGAAAATTCTGAAGGAGATGGGCGTACCAGACCACCTGACCTGCCTCTTGAGAAACCTGTATGCAGATTAGGAAGCAACAGTTAGAACTGGACATGGAACAACAGACTGGTTCCAAATAGGAAAAGGAGTATGTCAAGGCTGTATATTGTCACCCTGCTTATTTAACTTATATGCAGAGTACATCATGAGAAACGCTGGGCTGGAGGAAGCACAAGCTGGAATCAAGATTGCTGGGAGAAATATCAATAACCTCAGATATGCAGATGACACCACCTTTATGGCAGAAAGGGAAGAGGAACTAAAGAGCCTCTTGGTGATAGTGAAAGAGGAGAGTGAAAAAGTTGGCTTAAAGCTCAACATTCAGAAAGCTAAGATCATGGCTTCTGGTCCCATCACTTCATGGCAAATAGATGGGGAAACAGTGGAAACAGTGGCTGACTATTTTTCTGGGCTCCAAAATCACTGCAGATGGTGATTGCAGTCAGGAAATTAAAAGACACTTACTCCTTGGAAGGAAAGTTATGACCAACCTAGACAGCATATTAAAAAGCAGAGACATTACTTTTTCAACAAAGGTCTGTCTAGTCAAGGCTATGGTTTTTCCAGTGGTCATGTATGGATGTGAGAGTTGGACTATAAAGAAGGCTGAGCATTGAAGAATTGATGCTTTTGAACTGTGGTGTTGGAGAAGGCTCTTGAGAGTCCCTTGGACTACAAGGAGATCCAACCAGTCCACCTTAAAGGAGATCAGTCCTGGGTGTTCATTGGAAGGACTGATGTTGAAGCTGAAACTCCAATACTTTGGCCACCTGATGCGAAGAGTTGACTCATTGGGAAAGACCCTGATGCTGGGAAAGATTGAGAGCAGGAGGAGAAGGGGATGACAGAGGATGAGATGGTTGGATGGCATCGCCGACTCAATGGACATGGGTTTGGGTAGACTCTGGGAGTTGGTGACGGACAGGGAGGCCTGGCACGCTGCGGTTTATGGGGTCGCAAAGAGTCGGACACGACTGAGCGACTGAACTGAACTGCACTAAACTGATAACTAGAACAACCTCCTTGTCTTTTATCATCTTCTTCTCCATCTCAGCTCTAATCCCACACCTCTGATTCTGTTATTTCCAAAGACCACTTCAACACTGGACTCTTTCATTTAAAGACTACACATGCTTCTCCATCCTTCTCCCACCATACCAGAAATTAATATCTGACAAACCTTATGACCCTCAACTACTGAATTTTTTTACAGTCTAGCACTGACTTTGGCCTTTCTTCACTTCTTTTCTATCCTGTTCCAGCCATATAATCCACCATATCAGTAATGCCTGCCATGTTAAAATTCTGTGCACCATTCTTGCTCCCAGCCTGCAAATCCTTAGCTCTGGATTAGTTTATCTATTCACCTCGTTGACTTTCACATATAGGAAGTGAAAAGTGACTTGAGTCCTTGCTGTGTGGTTTCTCACATCAGTTCCCTATGATGGCATTTAAAAGATGATGGAGATCTGTCTCATCAACCAGGAATAAAGTGTTAATCAGGTAATTAAAATAATATAAAAGTAATTCTAAATATCATGGAGGTGGCAACTGCAGGAAGCAGCTACAACCCAAAGAACTGGAAGAGCAAAGGAAAACAGTTGGACTTAACGAAAACTTAGAGGAGGTGGCCACGTGAGTGCGGACATAGGTCTCTGAGGAGAGGTCACTGACCAGCTAGTGCTGGTATCTGTGAATCAGTGTGAGGGAGTGAGATTGTTCCAAGGCTTGTTGGAAGAATCTTAATCAAGAAGCAACTCCTTCCAGCAGACCAAATTGTACTGTCCAGGTGAAGAAGAGCCTTTCTTTTCTCTCCTCGTCTCCAGATGTTCCTTTCTATTGACAGTACATAAATGTGGTTTGCAGATACCTTGCCCCAATATCATGGAGGATGGGTATGAAATTGAGAGAGGATGGCCTAACAGGTAGTATAGTAAGTTGTAAGAAAATTTTTAGCCAAACTTTGGTATTAGACCCAAGATGGAGAATTCTTACATTGCTTAATTTTATTAGAATAATTTAGCCCATTTATCATTATTATGGTAACTCATATAACTGTACTTTTGGTTTTCTGTTTACTTTGTTTTATTTCAAAATTTTCTTTCTTTTTTTAGTATGCTGATCACTTTGCCATTAAAGAATTATTTTCTTGTGAATTAGTTTACCTTTATTATATTGCATTACTTTTCATTAAATTAGCAATGACATTAAACTAGAATGACAACTCGTTATTTGAAGCTGTATTTATTTTCAATGTCCAGAATAAAATTGGGTAGAACACCAATCCCCAGTAAAGAACAAAGGGTTTTCTTTTAAGGAAATTATGCTAAAGCACTTTGGATAAAACTGTATCTTCTAGTCTGAGAGTGTGTATCTTGTGTGTTTCTCATTTGGGCACTTCTGAAGCCTTCAGTCTATATGCTAATACTTTCCTATTTACCCAAGGTAAAGTCTGCCAGTTTGTTTGCTCTGTCATGCCCCACCCTGCCCAAAGCACCCAGCAAGAACTCCCAGGTAGTGGTGAGACAGGTGGAAAACAAGAGAATGTAGACAACAGCAGAGGAGATCATACTATTCACCCAACCTTCTGATTTAACTAGAAATGAGCGACTGAAAACAAACTGGTATCTAAGGAAAAAACAAACACAAACAAGACCCCAAGAAACATAAGATGGATAAAACCAAAATAAGTAACAGAAAAACTGACCAGGAAAGAAATGGAGACTCAGAAGGAAACATTAAAAATCCCTTTAATTAATCAATTTTAAAGGATTTAGAAGACATCATATCTAGATAAAACATACTAAATGTTTTGAAAACATGACCAAAAACCAGAAAGACCTTTAGTAAAGTAAAAATATAATTTATGAATACTTTAATAGAAGCTTCGGAAAATCAAATTATCTCCTAAGACTAAGAGAAAAAAAGGAAAATATCAGAGAAACAAACCCAAATGTAGACATCAATTCAATGGGACTTCCAGAAGGAGTGTAAAGAGAAAATTAAGAGAACAAAATTATATTTCTAAAAAATAAAAATGAATTCCCAGGGCTGAAATATATGAGTCTTCAGACTGAATGGGGATATTGACTTCTGAGTGCAGTGAATGAGAGAAAAACCCATCTGGGACTTATCCTCAAGAAATTTCAGAACATTAAAGAAAAAAAGAAATTCTAGAGACTCCAAAGACAATAAAGAGAAAGAAAGTTTCTCTTTAAAAGTGTGAAAATCAAATTGGCTTCAGAGTTCTTTATGAAACAATGTCCTCAATGGATGGGATGGAGGGGGAGGTGGGAGGGGGGATTGGGATGGGGAATACATGTAAATCCATGGCTGATTCATGTCAATGTATGGCAAAAACCACTACAATATTGTGAAAGTAATTAGCCTCCAACTAATAAAAATAAATGGAAAATAAATAAATTAATAAAATAAAGCTACTTGTTTACTTAGAATTGTTTCTAATCAAAGATTAATCAACAGCAATGATTCAAAAATTGTTCTCTCTTTCCTGTCATCTCACTTTAGCAAAATAAGAAATAGGAAAATGAAAGATCCAGGAATGTAGATTCAGATGAGAACAGTGAAAGAGTACTCTAGGGTAAAATCATGTCTGGGTGCTCTTCGGTCAGTGCCATGGTTCATGTGGGCACCATCAGTTCAGTTCAGTTCAGTTGCTCACTCATATCTGACTCTGCGACCCCATACACAGAGCAAAGACTCAAGTCACTTTTAGCTTCCTATATGTGAAAGTCAAAGAGGTGAATAGATAAACTAATCCAAAGCTAAGGATTTGCAGGCTGGGAGCAAGGATGGTGCACAGAATTTTAACATGACAGGCATTATTGATATGGTGGATTATATGGCTGGAACAGGATAGAAAAGAAGTGAAGAAAGGCCAAAGTCAGTGCTAGACTGTAAAAAAATTCAGTAGTTGAGGGTCATAAGGTTTGTCAGATATTAAGTTCTGGTATGGTGGGAGAAGAATGGAGAAGGGTGTGTAGTCTTTAAATGAAAGAGTTCAGCATTGAAGCAGTCTTTGGAAATAACAGAATCAGAGGTGTGGGATTAGAATTGAGATGGAGAAGAAGATCATAAAAGACAAGGAGGTTGTTCTAGTTATCAGTTTAGTGCAGTTCAGTTCAGTCGCTCAGTCGTGTCTGACTCTTTGCGACCCCATGAACCACAGCGTGCCAGGCCTCCCTGTCCATCACCAATTCCCAGAGTCTACCCAAACCCATGTCCATTGAGTCAGTGATGCCATCCAGCCATCTCATCCTCTGTCGTCCCCTTCTACTGCCCTCAATCTTTCCCACCACCAGGGTCTTTCCCAGTGAGTCAAATCTTTGGATCAGGTGGCCAAAGTATTGGAGTTTCAGTGTCAGCATCAGTCCTTCCAATGAACATCCAGGACTGATCTCCTTTAGGGTGGACTGGTTGGATCTCCTTGCAGTCCAAGGAACTCTCAAGAGTCTTTTCCAACACCACAGTTCAAAAGCATCAATACTTCGGCACTCAGCTTTGTTTATAGTCCAACTCTCACATCCATACATGACCACTGGAAAAACCATAGCCTTGACTAGACAGACCTTTGTTGAAAAAGTAATGTCTCTGCTTTTTAATATGCTGTCTAGGTTGGTCATAACTTTCCTTCCAAGGAGTAAGCATCTTTTAATTCCATGGCTGCAGTCACCATCTGCAGTGATTTTGGAGCCCAGAAAAATAAAGTTAGCCACTGTTTCCACTGTTTCCCCATCTATTTGCCATGAAGTGATGGGGCCAGATGCCATGATCTTAGTTTTCTGAATGTTGAGCTTTAAGCCAACTTTTTCACTCTCCTCTTTCACTATCACCAAGAGGCTCTTTAGTTCTTCTTCCCTTTCTGCCATAAAGGTGGTGTCATCTGCATATCTGAGGTTATTGATATTTCTCCCGGCAATCTTGATTCCAGCTTGTGCTTCATCCAGCCCAGCATTTCTCATGATGTACTCTGCATATAAGTTAAATAAGCAGGGTGACAATATACTGCCTTGACATACTCCTTTCCTGATTTAGAACCAGTCTGTTGTTCCACGTCCAGTTCTAACTGTTGCTTCCTGACCTGCACACAGATTTCTCAGGAGCCAGGTCAGGTCTGATATTCCCATCTCTTTCAGAATTTTCCACAGTTTATTGTGATCCACACAGTCAAAGACTTTGGTATAGTCAATAAAGCAGAAATAGATGTTTTTCTGGAACTCTCTTGTTTTTTTGATGATCCAGTGGATGTTGGCAATTTAATCTCTGGTTCCTCTGCCTTTTCGAAAACCAGTTTGAACATGTGGAAGTTAATGGTTCACATATTGCTGAAGCCTGGCTTGGAGAATTTTAAGCATTACTTTACTAACATGTGAAATGAGTGAAATTGTACGGTAGTTTGAGCATCCTTTGGCATTGCCTTTCTTTGGGATTGGAAGGAAAACTGACTGACCTTTTCCAGTCCTGTGGCCACTGGTGAGTTTTCCAAACTTGCTGGCATATTGAGTGCAGCACTTTCACAGTGTCATCTTTCAGGATTTGAAATAGCTCAACTGGAATTCAATCACCTTCACTAGCTTTGTTTGTAGTGATGCTTCCTAAGGCCCACTTGACTTCACATTCCAGGATGTCTGACTCAAGGTGAGTGACCACACCATCGTGATTATCTGGGTCGTGAAGATCTTTTTTGTGCAGTTCTTCTGTGTATTCTTGCCACCTCTTCTTAATATCTTCTGCTTTTGTTAGGTCCCTACCATTTCTGTCCTTTATTGAGCCCATCTTTGCATAAAATATTCCCTTGGCATCTCTAATTTTCTTGAAGAGATCTCTAGTCTTTCCCATTCTATTGTTTTCCTCTATTTCTTTGCATTGGTCGCTGAGGAAGGCTTTCTTCTCTCTCCTTGCTATTCTTTGGCACTCTGCATTCAAATGGGTATATCTTTCCTTTTCTCCTTTGCTTTTCACTTCTCTTCTTTTCTCAGGAAAAGGACTCCTCAGAGAGCCATTTTGCTTTTTTGCATTTCTTTTTCTTAGGGATGGTCTTGATCCCTGTCTCCTGTACAATGTCACAAACATCAGTCCATAGTTCATCAGGCACTCTGTCTGTCAGATCTAGTCCCTTAAATGTATTCTTCACTTTCACTGTATAATCATAAGGGATTTGATTTAGGTCATACCTGAATGGTCTACTGATTTTCCCCACTTTCTTCAATTTAAGTCTGAATTTGGCAATAAGTAGTTCATGGTCTGAGCCCCAGTCAGCTCCTGGTCTTGTTTTTGCTAACTATAGAGCTTCTCCATCTTTGGGTGCAAAGAATATAATCAATCTGATTTTGGTGTTGGCCATCTGGTGATGTCCACGTGTAGAGTCTTCTCTTGTGTTGTTGAAAGCTGTTGTTTGCTATGACCAGTGCATTCTCTTGGAAAAACTCTCTTAGCCTTTGCCCTGCTTCATTTTGTACTCCAAGAACAAATTTGCCTGTTACTCCAGGTGTTTCTTGACTTCCTACTTTATCATTCCAATCCCCTATAATGAAAAGGACATCTTTTTTGGGTGTTAGTTCTAAAAGGTATTGTAGGTGTTCATAGATTTCATTCAACTTCAGCTTCTTCAGCATTACTGGTCAGGGCATAGACTTGGATTACCGTGATATTGAATGGTTCGCCTTTGAAATGAGCAGAGATCATTCTCTCCTTTTTGAAATGGCATCCAAGTACTGCATTTTGGACTCTTCTGTTGACTATGAGGGCTACTCCATTTCTTCTAAGGGTTTCCTGCCCACCTTAGTAGATATAATTGTCATCTAAGTATAATTCACCCATTCCAATCCATCTTAGTTCACTGATTCTTAGAATGTCGACATTCACTCTTGCCATCTCCTATTTGACCACTTCCAATTTGCCTTGATTCATGGACCTAACATTCCAGGTTCCTATGCAATATTGCTCTTTACAGCATTGGATCTTGCTTCTATCACCAGTCCCATTCACAACTGGGTGTTGTTTCTGCTTTGGCTCCATCCCTTCATTTGTTCTGGAGTTATTTCTCCATTGATCTCCAGTAGCATATTGGGTTCCTACCGACCTGGGGAGGTCTTCTTTCAGTGTCCTATATTTTTGCCTTTTCATACTGTTCATGGGGTTCTCAAAGCAAGAATACTGAAGTGGTTTGCCTTCTCCAGTGGACCACATTTTGTTAGACCTCTCCACCATGACCCGTCCATCTTGGGTGGCCCCACATGGCATTGCTTAGTTTCATTGAGTTAGACAAGGTTGTGGTCCATGTGATCAGACTGGCTAGTTGTCTGTGATTTTGGTTTCAGTGTGTCTGCACTCTGATGCCCTCTCTCAGCATCTACTGTCTTACTTGGGTTTCTCTTACGCTGGACATGGGGTAGCTCCTCTCGGCCACTCCTGTGCTGCGTGGCCACCACTCCTGCACCTGTTCCTTATCAATAAGGTGGAAGAGGATGAAAAGACCCTCTCATTATGAATATTCCTTAAGTCTATGTTTTATTAGTTATTTAAGCTGTGTAACAATGCCATAAACTTAGCAGCTTAAAACAACATATATTTATCTTCTCAAAGCACCTGTGGTCAAGAATCTGGGCATTGCTTAGCTGGGTCCTCTTCTTAGGATCTCACAAAGCAACCCTCAAGATGTCACCTGGAAATGGGTTCTCATCAGAGCCTCAACTGGGGAAGGATCCTCCTCTAGTGAGACTGCTTGAAAGTCTGCTTACACTCCACCCATTTAAATTTTCATAACACAATGTAAAATATCTGTAAATCTATAAAGTAGACTATAAGCCACAGTTGGAAGGTTGTTGCCCAGAAAACTGGGCTCAATTGTGAGGCAAACAAGAACATGGGGGGAAGCTTAGTGGTTTTCACAAAGCAATGGGGAGACTAGGTCAGTGAAATGAAGAAGCTCTAAACCAAAAGGGTAAAACTTAAATGACAAGATAGGAGGAAAGCCAAGTTCTTCACCTTTTTCTTCTTCACTCTGGATAACAGGCATTGTATCTTTATTTCTGTGAAATTTTCTAATAAGAATCCACTCTACTCCACTCCACTTGGAAAGTCTCTGATTGCCCAGAACCCTGGTATCCATGAAGTTCATTTGGCTAATACAAAGTGAATGAAAAAGAAAGGAAGAAAAATGATCCATGTATGGATTATTCTTGGATATTACAAATAAAGACTGAGAGAAGGCCTTGGGGAAATAAAACTTTTTCTCATCTATCCTTTCAGTTTTCTTTAGAAAGAAAAATTATTCAGAAAATATTTTGAAAATGTCACGTTCTTTCTGGATCGTTTCTTGTAGGCAGTACCTTGTTTTGACAATGTGTTCTGAGTTAGAAGACACTAACTGTTACATGTTGTCATACCAATTTCTTCTTATGTCTTTGTTAAAACAGTTTATAAAGTAAGAAACAGCCCATTGTTTAACTTTATGGCTTTTTCTATATATACTGTATAGTTTCTTTCTTGCTTGCTTTTTCTTCATTTTTTTTCCTTATTCTGCTTTTTCATTATTTTCTATCCAACCATTCCCATACATTTTTCAATTAAATAGATTTATAAAGCACCCCTGTTGCTCAAGCCCAGGCTTTTATCTCTCTCAGCAAACTAACTGGCAAACATTTTATCACAAGCTGTCTGAAATCAATCACCAATGATAAAGTGACAAAAAAGAAATTTATTGCACCCTCATGCTTTGTTATTCTGTTGCCCAGAGTTTCCATTTTGGGTAATTTTTTTTTAGTGACTCTGCCTGGCTTCGGGGATTCTCATGACCACCCCCCCCCCCCTTTTTTTGTTAGGTAGCCTGTTGTAAATTTTGTCTTTAACATGTTGATAGAATGAAATATACATGAGTATTTCAGAATTACAAAACCAGAAGGAAAACCTTAGAAAACACATCTATAGCCATTTGGAAGGAAACAGATATATTATCTAGACTTGATAACCTCTATCTATGACATCTTTGTGAAAAATATAATGTGTAGAAACATAGTTTCATTCTAATGCTTATTGGCAAGTGCCACAAGTTACTCTATGCCTTACCACCATTTAAAATGGCATTTTGAAAAATAAAACTTTAAAACATCATTGGATAATATTCATCAAGGGACTGCATAATTCACATGGCAAAGCGACTTTTGCCCTTCTTGTCGTGTGAAAGAGATTGGGAAAGTCCCTGAGGGAATCCAGACAATCTCTTGACAAACCCAGCCCTCCGGTGGTGTCCTGATTGAGTGTAAATACAATTAAAACTTTTGGCTTGAAAGAATTGTGTGGGCCAACAATTAACAGGTATGGTGATTTCGGACAGCACTGAGCAGAATTACCCTAGAATAGGAAAGGGAACCAGGAAAGAACTGGAGAACTACCCCTTACCTCCATATCTATTTTTATTCTAAATTCTTTGCAGGAGTAAGTGAACTTGCAGAGATTATTTCATTTTTAGTACTTGAAAACTCATGAGTACTCTGTGATATGTTTTAATCTTTCTGGCCAATTAAAACAATGAGTCAGCCTTAATGAAACTCACCACAAGAGTCTCTACCTGTTACAGGTAACCTGTTCTGCATATATAAAACAGATAACAATTAGCATGTATCAGGCTGGAGAAGGTAGCACAGTCCTGAAGTGCAGTAGGTATGCAGGAATAATGGTGAGTGTGGGTGAGATACTCAGTCAGGGTCTACAATAGGTTCCTCATTCCATCACTCTGTCCACCAGAAAGGAAGTGAGTTTCAAGCTAATCTCATTAGGAAGCCCAGAAGCTCCTTCACAAGAAGACTTTTGACTGACATGTCAAAATGGACCTGTCAGCCTCCTACCTCCCAGCCTGTCGTCCCCCTCCCCATCTGTTAGGGGAAGCACACTGATTGAAACCGCCCACCCTGGCCAGGCACCATAGTAACCATTTGCATGAGTTGTTTTATGACAGGAGATCCTGATAAGGAATAGGGAACTAATAAGCCACCACCAGCCAGAAGAGTTTGGGAAAGGTCGAGAGGAGACACTCCCTGTCCGTCCACTTCCCAGAATCCCTCTTGCTAGCATCCATCTTGGCTAAAGACTATGGCTTGGAGTTCTGATGGACTGACAGTGAATTATTTTTAGTTTAATTAACAAAATGAACAAAGGACTCAGGAACTCTGTGGCTGTATGAGGCTAAAAAAACAGGCAATGGTCTTTTACTCCTGCCCCTGCAAAGCTTGGATTCTGGCTCTGATGAGTGCTAGTACCATTTCTGGGTGAGGGAGAATCTTCTAGACCACTTTTCATTCCTCACCTTGCTCATATTCCTTTCTTGCCCTCTGAAGTTAGATTGGGCTACATAATTTTTAAAAAGGGAAGGAAAAGAATTGGAGTTTCAAGCTTGCCTCTTCAGTTTCCCACCTCTCACCTCCTGACTTCTCTAATGGCCTTCCTTCTGATTTCCATCTCTACCACTCTCCACCATCTATCTCTTCCTTCCCCTTCCAAAACAAGGAATTGGTAAGATGTGCTAGGAAGAGCTGCGGGCCAAGACTGTCAGAGGAAGACTTGTGCTGTAGTGTGTAAGACTGGTTTTGAGAGACTCTTGAGGAAAGAGAAGGAAAATGATCCAAACTGGGGAAATGGTAGGTGCAAAAAGGCAAAGACAAAAATCTGAATGGCATAGAGAGATAGCCTGATGGTACAGGTCTGGGGAGTCTGACAGAAACTTGTTGAGAGACTCTGGGCAAGTTATTTTATCTCTCTGACCATCAGTTTTCACATCTGTAAAATGGGGAATAATTAATAGCTATGTTGAGGGTGGATTTAAGAATTATTGCTGACGTGAAGTGTCTATGATGTACATGGTGGTGAAATGATGTAAAATGATGGCCATTATTACAATGGGATGCAGGCAGGAGTAAGGAGGAGACTAGTCTGGTGGAGGAACGTGTGAGCAAGCATAATTAGAATGCAGTAGGAGTCAAATCATGGCATAACACTAATATAATTTCTTTTAGAATCAGTCCCCAGTGCTCAAAGCTTCCTAAAGTGGAAAGATGTATAAAACCTGTCACATGCACTTTGAGATTTTTAGATTAAAAAAAAATACATGAAAGAATTAAATGTTATTGCTACCACTGTGTTGCTATGTAATTAATAGGTCAGCACTCTTCATTATTATGACTAAGGCAACGTCAGAAAATATGCTGAACGACTCTTGATCCTAATGTAATATGACTTCCTGCTGTGATAAAAGGGTATTTATCATAGTAGTTTTGGGAGGTAGTTTTAGTTACTGAGTAGTTTTAGTTACTGAGAAACTGACAATAGAAGTTGTTGAGTATGAAAGTAACTCTCCAGGAGCAATGTGCTCAGCAAGCATTTATGCAACAAATATTGTGGAGTGTGTTGTGAGTGCCAGGCTCTCTTCCAGGCATTCTGCCCTTATTCTACCCTTCTGCATCCAAGATTTCTCTCTAGAGATACAGATGGAAAATGCCTGAGTTCATGGTTGAATTCATTTCTATTGCACTGCCTTGGTATATATGATCTTTTCCTATACTAACTTTTTATTATATTGGAAATATTTTCACCAAGCTATTGTTCCCATTGTGACAGTTTTATTGAGGTGTAATTGATCTATAATAGGCTGTATATGGGCTTCCCGGGTGGCTCAGTGTGTAAAGAATCCGTCTGCAATGCAGGAAACACAAGAGGTGTGGGCTTGAGCCCTGGGTCAGGAAGATCACCTGGAGAAGGAAATGGCAACCCCCTCCAGTGTTTTTGCCTGGAGAACCCCATGGACAGAGGAGCCTGGTAGGCTACAGTCCATGGGGCTCACAAAGAGTCAGACACAACTGACGCGACTGAGCATACATGTACACAGGCCACATATACTTGTTAAGTTCTGGCACGTGTATACATCCATTAAATCATCATCACAATTAACATAATAATATCACATCTAGAAGTTTCCTTTTGCCTCTGATAGTCCCTTCCTTTCAATCATTACTGAGTCTTGGGCTACTGCCATTGTGAAGTGGGGGCTGCATTCTTCCCTCCAATCCGCGTTTGTGGAGTGAGGACGCTGCACTGGCATGGAATCTTGAGAATACTGGGGCCCTGATAATCCTTGCCTCGGTTTAAAACAGTGGTTTTACATCAGAAGAGTTGACTGAGAGAACCTCAGGCTTCTGCCTCCCTTCCACTGAGCATTCAGGTTTTAGAGTGGGCGTGTCACTGAGAGAGGAGCCTGGCTTTGTTCCCACCTCTAGCTTTAGCGCTTTGGCTCAGAGATTCTGCCTGGAGAGACAAGGAAGGCCACAAAACAGCCCCTAATCATTTCCCAAGGGAACTGACTTCTTTCCAAATTGAGGGTGGAGAAGTTCAAACCTAAGGGCACTCTAAATAACAATGGAGACTTTGTAAAGGCAACTGGAAGGTGGTTCAAGAAATAAGCTAAAGTGTAGGCCCAGTGGTTTGCAGGAGACAACTGTGGAATAAGGCAGCCAGGAGACCTTCTGGGCTCAGAACTAGTGTCAAACCCTGACCACAGAGGCCACTCCTTCAAAGGAACCAAAATTTGATTAGACTAGTTTGTAGAGCAAGTTTACGTCCCAAGGCATAGTTATAATAGACAGTATAAAGGTATATTTTTGTCTTGTCATCTCTTAACTGATTTTTAAAAACTGTATAAGATAATAGGAATAAAATTTATTGTTGATCCTGTCACATATAGAAATGTAATGTGTCATATATTTCCTAATAAAGGAGGTATGGTGAGCAAAGCTTTACTGACATTAAAGACATAACTACAGATGGTAAAGTGATAATTATATTTCTTGGGTTTATAACATTAATAGATGCAACATGTGTAATAATGCCACAAAAAGAGAGAAAAGAAAACAGAGTTATATAGAACTAACATTTCTGTCAGTTCAGTTCAGTCTCTTAGTTGTGTCTGACTCTTTGTGACCCCATGGACTGCAGCATGCCAGGCTTCTCTGGACATCACCAACTCTCAGAGCTTGCTCAAACTCATGTCCATTGAGTCAGTGATGCCATCCAACCATCTCATCCTATGTCGTCCCCTTCACCTCCTGTCTTCGATCTTTCCCAGCATCATGGTCTTTTCCAAGGAGTCAGTTCTTTTCATCAGGTAGCCAAAGTATCGGAGTTGCAGCTTCAGCATCAGCCCTTCCATGAATATTTAGGACTGATTTCCTTTAGGATGGACTTGTTGGATCTCCTTGCAGGGCAAGGGGCTCTCAAGAGTCTTCTCCAACACCACAGTTCAAAAGCATCAATTTCTGGCACTCAGCCTTCTTTATGGTCCAACTCTCACATCCATACATGACTACTGGAAAAATCATAGCTTTGACTAGATGGACCTTTGTTGGCAAAGTAACGTCTCTGCTCTTTAATACACTATCTATGTTAGTCATAGCTTTTCTTCCAAGGAGCAAGTGTCTGTTTTTGTTTTTTTTTTTTTTTTGCAAGTGTCTTTTAATTTCATGGCTGCAGTCACCACCTGCAGTGATTTTGGAGCCCCCCAAAATAAAGTCTGTCACTGTTTCCATTGTTTCCCCGTCTATTTGCCATGAAGTGATGGGACCGGATGCTATGATCTTAGTTTTCTGAATGCTGAGTTTTAAGCCAACTTTTTCACTGTCTTCTGTGATACATTTGATATACATCACTGATACATTTCTATATATCACTGGAAATAAGCTGTTATACTATGAAGCTGATTCTGATACATTAAGATGCATATGGTAAACTCTGGCACAAACACTAAAAAACTCTAAGTATAGAACTCATATGATAATCTCAATAGACTCAGAAAAAGCACTGGGTAAAATTTAATATGATTTCATGATATAAACACTCAGCAAATTAGGAATAGAAGGAAACTTCCTTAACCTGGTAAGAAGCATCTATGGAAAATCCACAATTAATATCATACTTACTGATAAAATACTAGATGTTTTCTTCTTAAGATCATGAACAGGATAAATATGTCTGCTCCAGGCTCTTCTCTTCAATACCATACTGGAGGGTCTAGTCAGGTCAATTAGGCAGGAAAAAATGCATAAAAGACATCCCAGTTGAAAATGAAGAAGTAAAATTATTTCTCTTCACAGATAACATAATCTTGTAAGCCAAAAACCCTAGGAAACTCACTAAAAATTATTATAACTAAAAGATGAGCTCAGTAAAATAGAAGGATACAAGATCTAAAGACAAGAATCAGTTGTATGTCTATACACTTGACAGTGAACGATGTAAAATGAAATTAAGAGGACAATTTCATTCACAATAGCATCATAAAGAATAAAATACTTAGGACTGAACTTAACAAAAGTAGTTAAAACTTATTATTCAAAACTACAAAATATTGTTGAAAGAAATTAAAGAAGATTTAAATAATTAGAAAAGGTCCTGTGTCCATGGATTAGAAGACTTAACATTGTTAAGATGGCGATACTCTCCAAACTGATCTATAGATTCAGCAATGTCCCTATCAGAATCTCAGGTAACTTGCTTGCAGAAATCGACAATTTGATTCTAAAGTTCATAGAGATAAGCAAACAACCCAGAAAAACCAAAACAATTCTGATATACTTGTCATAATTGCCAAGAAAAAGAAAGAGGACTCATACTTGGCACAAAGCAATATTAACCAAGGCAGTGTGGTACTGGCACAAGTTATAAAATATTAACTCAAAATGGATCAAGGACTGTTATGTAAAAGCTAAAACTATAAAACTCTTAAAAGAAAACACAAGGGTAAATCTTCATGATCTTGGATTTGACAAAGGATTCTGAAAGTGAAAGTGAAGTCACTCAGTCTGTCTGACTCTTTGTGATCCCATGGTCTGTATCCTACCAGGCTCCTCTGTCCATGGGGTTTTCCAGGCAAGAGTATTGGAGTGGGTTGCCATTTCTTTCTCCAGGGGATCTTCCCAAGCCAGGGATCGAACCTGGGTCTCCTGCATTGCGGGCAGACACTTTACTATCTAAGAATTCTTAGGTATAATATCAAATGTAGTCAATAAAATAAAAAAATAGATAAATTGGACTTCCCATAGTTAAAAACACTTGTGCTTCAAGGACATCATAATTAAAGTGAAAAATATGACCCACAGAATGAGAGAAAATGTTTTAAAATATATATCTGATAGGGACCTTGTATCTAAATATATAAAGATTCTTACAACTGAATAATAAAAGGACAACCCAATTTTAAAATGAACAAAGGACCTATATAGGCATTGCTTCAAGGAAAATATACAAATGAACAATAAACATGAAAAGATGCTTGATATCCTTAGTCATTGAGCTTAGTCACTCAGTCGTGCCTGACTCTTTGCAACCCCATGGACTGCAGCCCACCAGGCTCCTCTGTACACTGGGATTCTCCAGGCAAGAATTCTGTCATTAGTCATGAATCCTTAGTCATTAGGGAAAAGCAAGCCAAAACAACAGTGATATATGACTTCATACTCACTGGAATAACTAAAATTAAAAAGTCAGATAACAATAAGTGTTGACACGGATGTGAAATCAGAACCTACACACACTGTTCACAGGAACATAAAATGTCACAAACACTCTGTAAAACAACCTAGCAGTTACTCATATGGTAACTCTATTAAATGTAGAGTAATCATGTGACCTAGCAATTTCACTCCTAGGTATAAATTCAAAGGAAATAAAGACGTACATCCACATAAAAACTTGTACACTCATGTTTATAGTAACATTATCAATAATGGTCAAACGGTTGGAAAAACCCAAATGTGTATCAACGATGAATGGATAAACAAAATTTGTTGTAGTCATACAATGAAATGTTAGCCAGAAAAGGGAATGATACATGTTACAGTGGAAATGATACATGCTACAGTGTGAAGGAACCTCAAAAATGAGTTATGTGAAAGAAGTTAGTCACAAAAGAGCACATATTACATAATCCCATTAATATAAAATGTCCAGAACAGAGAAATCTATAGAGATGGAAAGTAGATTGATGGTTGCTCAAGGATAGAGATGGGAGAAGGAGGTAGAGATGATTGCATACAGGATTTCTTTTTGAGATGATAAAAATCTATAGTTATTTTTATGACTGCATGTGTCTGTGAATATACTACAAACCATTGAACTGTACACTTCAGATACCTTGAATGTTTGTGAATTATATCTCAATAAAGTTGTCAATGACTACAAAATGGATACAAAAACAAGACCCATATATATGCTGTCTATAAGAAACCAACTTCAGACCTCAGGACACATATAGACTGAAAATGAGAGGACAGAAAAACATATCCCATGCAAATGGGAAGCAAAAGAAAGCTGGGATCACAATCCTCATATCAGACAAAATAGACCTTACAATAAAGAAGATTACAAGAGATAAGGAAGAACACTACATAATGATCAAGGGATCAATCCAAGAGTAAGACATAACAATTGTAAATATCTATGTACCTAACATAGGAGCACCTCAATACATAAGACAAACACTAACAGACACAAAAGGAGAAATTGACAGTAACACAGTAATAGTAGGAGACTTTAACACCCCACTCACACCAACGGACAGATCATCAAAACAGAAAATTATTAAGGAAACACAAGTCTTAAATGATACATTAGATGAGATGGATCTCATTGATATCTTCAGGACATTCTATCCAAATGCAGAAGAATACACCTTCTTTTCAAGTGCACATGGAACATTCTCCAGGATAGACCACATCTTGGATCACAAATCAAGCCTCAGTAAATTTAAGAAAATTGAAATCATATCAAGCATCTTCTCCAACCACAATGCTATGAGACTAGATATCAATTACAAGAAAAAAAACTGTAAGAAACACAAATGCATGGAGACTAAACAACATATTTCTAAATAACCAATAGTTTACTGAAGAAATAAAAAGGGAAATCAAAAAAATTCTAGAACCAAATGACAATGAAAACACAACAACTCAAAACCTATGTGATGCAGCAAAAGCAGTTCTAAGAGGGAAATTTATAGCAATACAATCCTACCTCAAGAATCAAGAAAAACATAAAATAGACAACCTAACTTTACACCTACAACAACTGGAAAAGGAAGAACCAAAAAATTCCCAAAATTATTAGAAGGAAAGAAATCATAAAGATCTGAGCAGAAATAAATGAAAAATAAATGAAAGAAACAATAGTAAAGATTAATAAAACTAAAGCTGGTTCTTTGAGAAGATAGACAAAATTGACAAACCTTTAGATAGACTCATCAAGAAAAAAAATAGAGAAGAATCAAATCAACAAAATTAGAAATGAAAAAGGAGAGGTTACAGAAGTTGTCAAAATTTAAATATCCAATTAATTATTGGTAATAAATACAAATAGAATATTTTATACTGATCTCCTATCCTGCAGCTTTCCTAAACTCACTTATTAGTTCTAGGTGATTTTGTTCCTATTCCTTTGGGTTTTCTGTGAATAAACAAAATTTTATTTCCTCCTTTCCAATCTGCATGCCTTTTAGGAGCTGGAAATTTTAGTTCAGGCTAGACAGAGGATCGCCAATAAAATCACTGGAATTTGGTTCTCTAATGTGCTTCCCTGAGTTGCAACATTTCACATGGACTGTCATAACTTTGTGGAAAGAATTAAGTGCATTCTGTGGGACAATCCTGGGAGAGACTCAGAAGTTTGTGCCTGCTTTCTCCAGACACTGCCCCATGTGCGGTTTCCTTTGAATGATTTTGCTTGGTATCCTTTCACTGTATTAAGTCACAATCATGAGTATGACTCATGCTTTAAGTTGTTCTAGCAAATCATAGAAACTTATGATCTTGGTAACCCCTGACAACATACTTGGCAAGGCAAGGAATAGGCAGGGTACACGAACACTTCAACTTCTCTCTCTATGACTGCTGACCTGATGGTGAGCAGGATTCACTTGGAAAGCCAGAAGGCAATGGAGACTGGAGAATTATGGAGCAGAGAATACAGGCAAGCCTCCAGAACAGTACAGGGCAGAACAGGGTGGCAAGTTCATGGAGGGGTTGGAAGGCCAGTGGCAAAGAATCAGCATAGATGCAGAATATGTACTTATTGTGCTCCCTGGTCTGCAGTAAAATCCCTGGGACGTGGGGATATCATGCCAAATTTCACATAGTCATCAGAAATTTAATTTTAAACTTTAAAAGTTCAAAAGATACCGTTCCAAATTTTTAAAATCAGAACATAAAATTGAGAGCTATAATTTTCATCTAAAATTCTCCATGATCTTCTTCTTCGGTTGTCACTTTCAGTTTTTCAAATGTCTTCATTAGTGAAAAGTGCTTTCACTGTCAATTAATTATTTAAACATCTCTGCTGAAGAAAACTAGCAAAATGACAATCATAGGATTAATTTGGAAACTTTCTTAAAGGAAATTCTGTATTTTTAATTATAAATAATTTCAACCGAGCGAGTATATTAAGCATTTGAATGATATTGGAAGCTTTCTTGCCATTTGGCCCTTGTTATCAGCATTAATTTACCCATACAATAGTTTTTGCATACCTACTATGTGGTAGGCACTGAAATAAGTATTTAGAAAACAGCTAACTTCCATTTCAAAAACAGAGATTGGTGTTTCTTAGGAGGAAACCAATATTACACCTTACAGAATCTGATACTTTTACAGAGGGTATTCCTGGTGGCTCAGATGGTAAAGAAGCTGCCTGCAATGCAGGACACCATGGTTCAATCCCTGGGTCGGGAAGATCTAGAGGAATGGGCTACCCACTCCAGTATTCTTGCCTGGAGAATTCTATGCGCAGAGGAGCCTAATGAGCTACAGTCCAGTGGGTCGCAAAGAGTTGGACACAACTGAGTGTCTAACACTTTCACTTCACTTTCACTCCTAACAGGCACTCTTTTGAACTATAGGTTAAAAATGTATGTATGTCTTTGCAAATATAAAGCCTTATCTTTCATATCTCGACACCCCTGCTTAATAAATAACCATTAAATGAATTTCTTAGAATCAGTATTAAATGCTACTGAACCCTCAACTAATCAAATGCCTTCTTAAATAACCAAGGAGAATTAAAAGTCATGAAAAGCTTTTCTAACTGAGATGACATTCCAGAGGGGTCCAGAGAGGGCATTCCATGAAAACCATAATTATGTGGTGCTATGTTTCCCAGTATGGCCTGCCTAACTGCAGCAAAGAAAATTCTTGGAAGATTCTAAGTCAGAAGTGAAGGGAGACTGCCTGTTAACCAAGGGCTTCCCTGTGGTTTTCTAGGAAGCAGTGGTGGGCAACAAGGGAATGTGACCATCAGAATGCAGTGCAGTGCAAGATAATGGATGTTGGCTTTTATCTCACCAGACCACTACCCCTCGTTTGCCTTTTGGCTCTTAATTATCCAAAAGGAACATAAACCCTGTTAATAAGCTTGCTGGTGCAGAGATCTTGTGGTCTTTAGTCTAATTTCAAGCTGGAATGTTTACTGTGTGATCTTGGCCAACTAACTTAATCTTTTGAGCTTTCTGTGCATCTGAAAAATGCAATAGTGTTGGTGATATAACCCATAGTATAGGTATGTGTAAACTGATTAATTCATTATTTCTCATTCTTAGCAACTAAGATTGAAACTGTTGGTACACATTCCCCTGAATGTTAATCAGAGGCCTGAAGACTTAAAAATCATTAATGTCTGAAGTTAAGGTAAAAACTTTAAGCTACGAAGCAGTATAACAAGTTAATAAAGTTTCTGTGTGTTCTTGGTTCTTCATGATGCTACTTCAATAATTGTTTTCAATGTGCTAATATTATTTTGAAATCCAAATATTGAGAAAGCTACAAGAACTGTATTGTATAAATAGTGTTGTTTTTTTTTTTTTCCTGAATCATCTGAAAGTAAGCTGTGGCTGGTGTGCCTAGCACTCCCAAATGGTTCAGACAAAAGACATTCAAAAAGACTGACAAAAAGACATTCTCTGGGTAATCACAGACCAACCACATAAAATCAGGATATTACACCAGTGCACTACTACCACCCACTCCTCAAACCCCACTCAAGTTCACCAACAACATTCTTTATAGCCAAACGACCCTACCCAGGATCACATGTGGCACTAAGTTATCATGTCTTTTTAGCCTCCCTCACTCTGGAACAGTTAATACCTTGATACTCAAAGACCAGTTGCTGCTGCTAAGTCACTTCAGTCGTGTCCGACTCTGTGTGACCCCATAGATGGCAGCCCACCAGGCTCCCCCATCCCTGGGATTCTCCAGGCAAGAACACTGGAGTGTGTTGCCATTTCCTTCTTCAATCAAAGCCCAGTATTTTGTAGCAAATGCCTCAGTTTGGGTTTGTCTCTTTCTTTTTAATTGGATGCAGGTTATGAATTTTGAGCAGAATATTACAGAAATGCTCTGAGGTCTCATGCCGTCTACTGGGCAGTATGTGATATAAGTCCCACTCCAGGTGACGCTAAGTGGGGTGATGGCTGATGTGTTTCAGTTTTTCTCCTGTAATGCTGTTCTTTCTCTCTTTGTAAGTGACATTTTGTGGAAGAGTATTCCAGACTATTCGAATCTCCAATTCCTTATCAAACTTATGTCCATTCATTTTAACACTTAGTCATGTTTCTTGATTGAATTAACTATTATAATGATGAGTGGCATTTATATTTATTATGCATTTATTACTTAAAATATGTTTTTTTTTACCTGAAACATTTATTTATTTAGGTGTAAAAATGTCAGTTCTGCTTTCTTAGTAAATTTTGATTTTGCAATACTGTGTTATCAACTATAGTCACCATGATATACATTAGATCATCACCCTTTTCACGTGACAGTTAAAAGTTTGGATACTTTTACCAACTGTTTACTATTTCCCCCATGCCTCCATGGCCTGGCATCCACTCTTCTGCTTTCTCTTCTATGATTTTGACTTTTCATTTAGATTCCACATATAAGTGATACCACACAGTATCTCTCTTTCTCTATTTGGCTTATTTTACTTTGCATAATGCCCTCAAGATCCATCCGTGTTGTCACAGAGGGCAGGATTTCCTTCTTCTCATGGTTGAGTAATATTCCAGTTTATATATTCATTTATTTACATATATGTATATATATGTTTATGTAAATTTGGGGCTTCCCAGTGACTCAGTGGTAAAGAAGCCACCTGCAATTGCAGGAGCTGCAGGAAACGTGGGTTCAATCCCTGGGTTGGGAAGACCCCTTGGAGGAGGAAATGGCAACCCACTCCAGTATTCTTGCCTGTAGAATCCCAAGGACAGAGGAGCCTTGTGGGCTACGACAGTCCGCAGGGTTGCAAAGAGTCGGACACTACTGAAGCGACTTAGCACACATGCACACACAGATATATATATATATGGTAATACAGATACATTATCCATTCATTCCTTGATGGACACTTAATTGTTTCCATACTTGGTTATTGAAAATAATGTTGCAATGGACATAGGAGTGGTGCAGTTATCTCTTTAACATCCTCATTCACTGTCCTTTATATTTACCTCCCTTTCTTCTGGATAAATATCTGAATTCAGCTACTCAGTTTCGGGTTCTTCTGGGCTACCAACTGACAGAAGGCAATAACACTGAAATTTAAAAATTTTGCAATAAGCAAAATTTCATTTCTGTTTCTAAAGTTTATTTTTTCATTGGAGGAAAATTGCTTTACAATGTTGTGTTGGTTTCTGCCATACGATGACACAAATCAGTCATATTTATACACATATTCCCTCCCTGATGAGCCTCCCTCCCCTCCCCCACCCCTCCCTCTAGGTCATCATGGGCACCAGGCTGAGCTCCTGTGTTATACAGAGACTTCTCACCAGTTTTCTGTTTTACACGTGATAGCGTATATATGTTGATGCTACTTTCTCCCTTCATCCCACTCTCTCCTTCCTCCATGATCCACAAGTCCATTTTCCACATGTGTGTCTTTATTCCTTCCCTACAAATAAGTTCATCAACACCATTTTTTTAGATTCCATGTGTGTGTCTTAGTAGCTCAGTCATGTTCAACTCTTTGTGATTCCATGAACCAAGGGATTCTCTGTCCATGGAATTCTCCAGGTAAGAATACTGGAATGGGTTGCCATTTCCTTCTCCAGGAGATCTTCTATACCCAGAGATCGAACCTATGTTTCCCACGTTGTAGGCAGATTCTTTACCATCTGAGCCACCAGGGAAGCCCCTGCATTCCATATATATGCATTAAAATACAATATTTGTTTTTCTCTTTCTGAGAGTTCACTCTATATAACATGTTCCAGGTTCATCCAGCTCACTAGACCTGATTCAAATCCCTTCTTTTTTTATGGCTGAGTAATATGCAGTTGTATATATGTACTACAACTTTATCTGTTCATCTGTAGATAGATATCTAGATTAATTCCATGTCCTGGCTATAGTAAATAGTGCAACAATGAACATTGGGGTACATGTGTCTTTTAGAATTTTGGCTTTCTCAGGGTATATGCCCAGTAGTGGGGCTGCTGGGTCACATGGTAGTTTTATTCCTAGTTTTTTAAGGAATCTCCATACTATTCTCCGAATTGGCTGCATCAGTTTACATTCCCACCAACAGTGCAGGAGGGTTCCCTTTTCTCCACATCCTCTCCAGCATTTATCGTTTGTAGACTTTTTGATGATGGCCAGTCTGATTGGTGTGAGGTGATACCTCGCTGTAGTTTTGATTTGCATTTCTCTAATAATTAGTGACATTTAGCATCTTTCCATGTGTTTATTGGCCATCTGTAGCACAAGCTAGAATCAAGATTGTGGGGAAAAATATCAATAATCTCAGATATGAAGGTGACACCAGCCTTATGGCAGAAAGTGAAGAGGAATTTAGAGCCTTTGATGAAGTTGTGAAAGAGGAAAGTGAAAAAACTGACTTAAAACTCAACATTCAAAAAATGAAGATCATGGCATCTGGGCCCATCACTTCATGGCAGATAGACAAGGAATCAATGGAAACAGTGACAGACTTTATTTTTGGGGGCTCCAAAATCACAGTGGATGGTGACTGCAGTCATGAAATTAAAAGATGCTTGCTCCTTGGAAGAAAAGCAATGACAAACCTAGACAATGTATTAAACTTTGCCAACAAAGGTCTGTATGGTTAAAGCTAAGTAGTCATGTACGAATGAGAGAGCTGGACAATAAAAAAGGCTGAGCGTTGAAGAATTGATGCCTTCGAACTATGGTGCTGAAGAAGATTCTTGCTCCTGGACAGCAAGGAGATCAAACCAGTCAATCCTAAAGGAAATCAACCCTGAATACTCATTGGAAGGACTGATGCTGAAACTGAGGCTCCAATGCTTTGTCCACCTGATGTGAAGAACCAACTCTTTGGAAAATACCCGATGCTGGGAAAGATTGAAGCAGGAGGAGAAGGGGATGACAGAGGATGGGATGGTTGGATGGTACCACCAACTCAATAGACATGAGTTTGAGCAAACTCTGGGAGATGGCGAAGGACAGGGAAGCCTGGCTTGCTGCAGTCCATGGAGTTGCAAAGAGTTGGACGTGACTGAGTGACCGAACAACAACATGTCTTCTTTGGAGAAATGTCTGTTTAGGTTTTCTGCCCATCTTTTTGATCGAGTTGTTTGTTTTTGTGATATTGAGCTGTATGAGCTGCTTATATATTTTGGAAATTAATACTTTGTCAGTTGTTTTGTTTGCAATTATTTTCTCCCATTCTGAGTGTTGTCTTTTCATCTTGTTTATAATTTCCTTTGCTATGCAAAAGCTTTTAAGTTTAATTTGGTCCCATTTGTTTATTTTTATTTCCATTACTCTAGGAGATGGGTCAAAGAGAATCTTGCTGTGATTTATGTTAAAGAGGGTACTGCTTATGTTTTCCCCTAAGAGCCTTTTAGTTTCTGGCCTTATATTTAAGTCTTTAGTTCATTTGGAATTTATTTTTGTGTATGGTGTTAGGAAGTGTTCTAGTTTCTTTCTTTTTCATGTAGCTGTCTGGTTTTCCCAGCATGACTTACTGAAGAGGCTGTATTTTCTCCATTGCATATTCTTGCCTCCTTTGTCATAAATAAGATGCCCATAGGTGCATGGATTTATCTCTGGGCCTTCTATTGTTCCATTGGTCTATATATCTGTTTTTGTGCCAGTACCATACTGTCTTGATGACTGCAGCTTTGTAGTATAGTCTGAACTCAGAAAGCTTCATTCTTCTAGCTCCATTTTCTTCTCTCAAGATTGCTTTGGCTATTAGGGGTCTTTGTATTACCATACAAATTGTGAACTTTTTTGTTCTTGTTCTGTGAAAGATACCATTGGTAGTTTGATAGGGATTGCATTAAATCTGTGGATTGTTTTGGATAATATAGTTATTTGACAATATTGATTCTTCCAATCCAAGAACATGGTATATCTCTCCATCCGTTTGTGTCATCTTTGATTTCTTTCATCAATATCTTACAGTTTTCTGCATACAAGTCTTTCACCTCTTTGAAAACTGTTAGTCATTCAGTTGTGTCTGACTCTTTGTGACCCCTGGATTATAGCCTGCCAGGCTTCTCTGTCCATGAAATTCTCCAGGCAAGAATACTGGAGTAGGTAGCCATTCCCTTCTTCAGGGGATCTTCTTAATCCATGGATCAAACTTGGGGCTCCTGCATTGCAGGCAGATTCTTTACCATCTGAGCTACCTTAGGTAGGTTAATTGGAGATATTTTATTCTTTTTGTTGCAATGGTGAATAGGATTGTTTTTTTAATTTCTCTTTCTAATAGCTCATTGTTAGGGTAAAGGAATGCAAGGGATTTCAATGTATTAACTTTATATCCTGCAACTTTACTGTATTCATTGATTAGCTCTAGTAATATTCTGATGGTATCATTAGGGTTTTCTGTGTATAGTATCATGTCATTGGCAAACAATAAGAGTTTTACTTCTTTTCCAATCTTGATTCCTTTTATTTATTTTTTTCTTCTTTGATTGTTGTGGCTAGGACTTCCAAACTATGTTGAATAATAGTGGTAAGAGTGGGCAGTCTTGTCTTGTTCTGATCTTAGAGAAAATACTTTCAGTTCTTCACCCTTGAGAATAATGTTTGCTGTTGGTTTGTCATATATGGCCTTTATTACAGTGAGGTATGTTCCTTCTATGCCTACTTTCTGGAGAGTTTCTACATAAATGGGTGTTGAATTTTGTCTAAAGCTTTCTCTGCATCTATTGAGATTATCATATTGTTTTTATCTTTCAATTTATTAATATGGTGTACACACTGATTAGTTTGCATATATTGAAGAATCCTTGTATCCCTGGAATAAAGTCCACTTGATCATGATCATGAATAAAGTCCACTTGATCTTTTAAATGTGTTGCTGGATTCTGTTTGCTAGAATTTAGTTGAGGAGTTTTGTATATATGTTCATCAGTGATATTGGCCTGTAATTCTCTTTTTGTGTGTGTCATCTTTGTCTGGTTTTGGTATTAGGTAATGGTGGCCTTGTAGAATGCATCTGGGAGTTTTTCTTCCTCTTCAATTTTCTGGAAGATTTTGAGCAGAGTAGGTGTTAGCTCTTCTCTAAACTTTTGATAGAATTCACCTGTGACGTCATCTGGCCCTATGCTTCTGTTTCTTAGAAGATTTTTTATTATAGTTTCAATTTCTGTGCTTGTAATTGGTCTGTTCATATTTTCTGTATCTTCCTGTTTCAGTCTTGGAAGGTTATACATTTATTATTATATTATACTTGAATAGTATATTATACTTGGAAGGCATATTATACTTGGAGAGTTACACATGTATTATCAACATCATGTTGTTTGAACAAAGCTTTATTTTCTCCCAATTTGTATTTATTTGTTTTGTGAGTACATCAGCATGGATACAGGGTTTCCTGTTTTATTCAAAACATTGTCATCCCTTATTACCATTATTTATTTTTATATTCAAATTATTACTGATTTAGTCAGTGGAAGTCCCTTCATGTTTGCTTCTATGTATTTTTGCCATGTCCCCATCTTTCTTTAAAGATTTTCTTGCACTCTGTGACAAAATATTTCAGGTTTACCTTATGTTTGACTAACCTCAGCCTCATAATCAACCTCTTCTCCAAGAAGTCTAGGTTCTTTTTAGTAGGGAATGGTATTTAATCCTGAGGATTTTCTCAAATTTTCAGTCAAGTTACTGTTTACCTGGGTGTTGTTGACTATTGATTGTGAGTTCATATATGATTGGCCTTAATTTGAGAAAATCCTCAGGTTTAAAGTAGGTAATTTTGTAACATAGAGCATTTTACTTTTTCTGAGGTACTACCAAGTTGGGTCTACATGCCCCATCTGGAATTTGAGTTCAGTGGTTCAACCCTGCAGTGGTCCAAAACTGGGCCTCTTTTTTGCAATGCCATTCTCAGAATTTGCCTCCAGAAATTCCATGTATGTTTACCTGGTCTGTTCTGATTTCAACTCACTCTTTCACCACTTTTTCCCCTCCTTTCTCATGCATGAAATTTTTCCTTTCTATCTTAGGAGACTAGTATCTCTGTTCCAGTGAGAGAATCCTTCAGAGTATCTAGAATCCTGCAGTGTCAGAAGGCCCTAATACTCTTCATGAGTACTTACAGGTGATAATTCACACACCAGCCAGAGACCTTAAAAAAGTGTAAATCAGATTATATGCCTTCCTAGCTGCAAATTCTCAAATGAGCCTTCCAGCACCCTGAAAACAAAATCCAAACATCTTATCTTGGGGTCTCAGGCCTGCATGGTCTGTATGCCTGATCTGCAGGAGAATTCTCTATATTCCTTCAACAGACCAACCTTGTTTCCACTTTCATTTTGCACTGCATGTTTCTTGTCTGAAATTCTCACCATTTGCCTCAAACACTCATTCTCTCCTTGGGCCCTCTTGGCAGGACTGAATCTTTTTTGAAGTGCAGCCTCAGCACAATAATGATGGTGTTTCATTTCAGCCTGACTTTCTGGAGCCATTCCATTGAACACTGCTATCCTTTCACCCTAACCTCCTCTGTTTAACATGTTTGCCTAATAGCATTTACCACTATTGAATAATAGTAATCACTTTTAATTTCATCCATTTATTTTTTGCTTTTTTCCAAGAAAAGCAAGGGAGAAGAGAGACTGCTGAAACCCTTGCCAAGAAGCCTAGGCACAAAGTAGTCACTCAATAGATATTTGATGAACAAGTAAATGGAAGAAAAGTTACAACTCAAAAGTACTGAGAATCCTTGCAAAGTACATTCTCTTCTCTTAGGAAAATATATGAAGTGCAAGGAGCAAGATTGAGCTAGGAAAACTAAGGGGGAGGCATGACCCTCTATATCAGGGTTTCCAGTTGGTAACAGAACCCTGTGTATTGTTCATTAATTCACCAGTGCAGCATTGGAAGAGTCCATGGAGTTCAAATCTTGGCTTTGTCTGTCAACCCAAAGTTTACCCTTTTATCCGCTGAGCAAAGTAAGGTGTCCTTTCATTCCATCAGGCTTTTGTTTTGTTTTTTGTTTCTTAATACTCATGGAACTTGCAAGATTTGGGACAAACACACACATACACACAAAAGCTAAAATACATTTCAAAAACACTCTCATTGAATCTGTATAGACATTCTTTTTGGGTAGCATAGTAAAAGTCACTCTCCTGGGATCTAATTCAGAAACTGCTTTTATATACTATATGATCAGGAAAGGAAAAACTCATGACACTTTTTGGTGTAAAGCAGGAATAAGTTCAACTCATTTTTTGTTTAACATCAACTCTTTGCAAGGCAATTTAAACTCTGACTCTTGCTGTGTACAAGATGCTGAGCCTGCAGCCTAGCCTTCACCTGGTTAATGAAAAAGTGTTTTACTTTCTCTCTGGCTCTTGCTTTTCCTCTCAGTCATGCATAAAGTGGAAACTGAAAACTCATATAAACATGTTGCAAAAAATCAAGTGTTTGGAAATGTCATTGTCTTGGCAGTTGTAGTTAGTCTTTTGAGCACGGCCAAAATGGTCCCTTGATAACTTCATTTTAACCATACCAATATTAATTCTTATCACAGGAGAGTTTCTGCCGCATTCTTCAAACTATTCAGGATTGGAACTTGCCATGGGTTTTCCAGGACTTCTCTGGTTAGAATCAGGGTTCCAGGCAATGCATGCCTTCCCCCCATCAACTTTTCTCAAAAATGTTTTTTTAATTTTTTAAAAAAATTTTCAAGCCTTACTGCAGACTTTAATCCAACCAGCTGTGTTCCATATTGTAAATTGGTTTTGACTCAGGTTTGCATTTTCATTCAAGCCTGACACTAAGGTTTTGCAAAACTGATTTTCCAACCATTCTCATATATCTATACACATGGTTCATGCTGATGTACATGTGTAGCATGCAAAAAAAGTTTGCTTTTGGTGAAAATCAATTCCAAGAGGCAAACTTTGGAAACAATTTTCTGAAGTCTGATTCTCTTATATTTATTGCCTTTAGGTAGTATATAGTAAACACCTAAAGAGCAAGATCAGTCATTATTATTCATCCTGAGGGAGGAAGAGGCAGCAGTAGCAATACTATATTTTTCAGGTAAAAATATGGTCTACTGTCACTAAATAATTCAAATTTTTCTTTTGGACAGATTTTAGGGAAGTTGTACAAAAGAGGAGAATGCATTTAGAACTATGCTTGAGTAGTAAAGCAAGGACGTCACATCCCTCTCTTGGTGAAAAAGAATCTCATCTCACAACTATGAATAGGCTATAAAGTCTTATATAATAAAGAATTTGTCTGTTCAAGGTCCCAGGTTCCTGGCATGGAGTTTCTAAAGCACTTAGAACTTCCTAAGTAATAGAATGTCTTCATTATTCACAAGTCCCTTGGATCACTCCTGAGTTTGTGCTAGTGAGGTGAGTATGATGGATCCCTAGAGAGCTTCAGGGTGGGGGCTGGTCACCAGAAAGATCAAGTACATGATTAGAGAATTGGACTTTGAGCCAGCCTGACCTCCAGGGAGGGGAGAGGTAACTGGATGGAAATAGATCAATCACATGGCCAGTGATTTGATCAGCTGTATCAACTTAATGGGGCGTCCCAGGTGGTACTAGTGGTAAAGAAGCCACCTGCCAATGCCGGAGATTCAGGAGATATAGGTTTGATCACTGCTTCATGAAGATCCCCTGGAGGAGGGCAGGGCAACCAACTCAAGTGTGCTTGCCTAGAGAATTCCTTGGAGAGAGGAGCTTGGCGGGCTACAGTCCATACGGTTGCAAAGAGTCAGACACGGCTGAAGTGACTTCACATGCATGCATCTCCTTAATGAAACCAAAGTAAAAACTCTGGACACTGAATATCATGATAGTTTCTTGGTTGATAAACACACTGATCTGCCAAGAGGGTAATATGTCCTGATTCTATGAGGTGCAGACCTGGAGGCACCAAATTTGGGACTTTCTCAGTCCACATCCCAGTCTCTTCATTTGAATGGTCCTGAGTTGTGTCCTTTCAAATAAAACTGTAATTGTAAGCACAGCACTTTCCTGAGTTCTGTGCTTTGTTCTAGTGAATTATGAAACTAGTTCCTGAATTTGTTGCCAGTTGATCTTAAGTTGGGGATGACCTGGGATCCCATGAACTTGTGGCTGGCATCTGAAGTGGGGACAGCCTTGTGGAGGGTGATAACCTTCACTCTGGGGTGTGTGCTAATGTCAGGTCATCAGTGCCAGAACTGAACTGCAGTATAACCAGTTGAGGTAAAAATGAAATAAAAATCTCTGAAGCAGGGTAAGACAGACCTAGTACACATATCTGGGTAAAGCATTTAAAGTCCTGCCAAGGATGAGATGGTGACTAGACAGGCTAATACTAATAACATGGAATGTACCTTTTCCCCTCCCTCTCATAAGACACCAGTATTTATTTCTAGTCATCAATATGGATGCTGCTGTTTGTTGTTCAGTCACTAAGCTATGTCTGATTCTTTGTGAGCCCATGGACAGTAGCACACTAGGCTTCCCTGTCCTTCACTAACTCCCGGAGTTTGCTCAAATTCACATCCACTGAGTCAGTGATGCTATCTAACCATCTCATCCTCTGTCACTCTCTTCTCCTCTTGCCCTCAATCTTTCCCAGAATCAGGGTATTTTCCAATGAGTAGGCTCTTCCCATCAGGTGGCCAAAGTATTGGAGCTTCACCATTAGTCCTTCCAATGCCTATTCAGGGTTGATTTCCTTTAGGATTGACTGGTTTGATCTCCTTGCTGTCCAAGGAACTCTCAAGAGTCTTCTCAAGCACCACCGTTCAAAAACATCAATTCTTCACTGCTCAGCCTTCATTATGGTCCAACTCTCACATCTGTACATAACTACTAGAAAAGCCATTGTTTTGACTAGACAGACCTTTGTCAAAAAAGTGATGTCTCTGATTTTTAATATGCTATCTAGGTTTGATACAGCTTTCAAGGAGCAAGTATCTTTTAATTTCATGGCTGCAGTCATCATTCTCAGTGATTTTGGAGCCCAAGAAAATAAAATCTGTCATTACTTCCTCTTTTTCTGTTGTTGGACACATGCTGCTGCCCATGTGGATTCTTGTGTGGGTGAAAGCCAAAGAGACTGGTGGCCTTGGGGATGATGGAATTTTCTGGATGCATGACAAGGGGCTAATGTCCCTTGGGACAATCACTGGATGTGATTTACCAGCAACATTTATTTTAAATTTTAGGCAGGCTTGGAAGTGCTCTCCACCAGGCAACATAAAAGCCTGTTGATTAGAGCAAAAGAAGGCTTGAAGACAGATCTACAGGGAAAATGAAATGCTGGAGAATCTGATTAGTTTTAGTCCAATCCTCAGGCTGAAACCTAAGAAAACCGGGACAAAAAAGTCTGGATAAAGGGATCAGAAAACTATCTAAAGGGCAAAGAGTTGAAGTCACAGAATCAGGACCAGTGAGGCCAGTTTGGTGCCATTTTTCCTCTGGAGGTATATATTCTGTGCTGTTTAATGCAAGAGACACTCACTGCATAAAGGTTTTGAGCACTTGAACTGGGACTAGTGTTATTGAGGGACTGCATTTTTTCTTTAATTTATTTGTTGTAATTAACCAATAACTAGTTTAAATAGCCTCATTTGGTTACTAGCTCTCCCACTGCATATCACAGGTCTAGGGGGTCCATGAGGTCCTGAGGAAAGCAGGGTGGCAAGACATGATGCTGACTTGTTGTAGAGTAAAAAGGCCCTGATGCTGGGAAAGACTGAAGGCAGGAAGAGAAGTGGGCGACAGAGGACAAGATGGTTGGAGGGCATCACCAACTCAATGGACACGAGTTTGAGCAAACTCCAGGAGATAGTGAAGGACAGGGAAGCCTCGTGTGCTGCAGTTCACGGGGTCTCAAAGAGTCAGACATGACTGAGTGACTGAACAACAATAATGACCCTCCCAGAATACTTAGAGGAATAAGTTTCCTTCTCTGTGTTCAGTTTCTTCACCTATGAAAAAGGAATAAATAAAGCTACTTCATACACTTGTTTTATATATGAGTGCCTGCCCATAGTAGACACTCAATAAAGGTTAGAAAGTTTGCAGATAATGAGTTAGAAAATGAAGAGTTACATCATTTTCAAAAGGTGAGTTTTCTTGTCTTCAAAAACAAAAAAGGCAAGGTGGTAATCATCCCTAGTAAGTTTTCCAAATAAAAGATTATATGTGCTTTTTATAAAAAAGAAAAATGCCAATGTTCATGTTATTGAGCTTATTCTATTTGCTTTCAAAAATCTATATTTTTGAAAGCAATATAAAAATATTTGGAAATAAAATCATATTTGGAAACAAAAGCATATTTAACAAAATTGCTGTTGTTCAACTGTTAAGTTGTGTCTGATGCTGTAATCCCATGGACTGCAGCACACCAGGTTTCCCTGTCCTTTACTTTCCCTGTCCTCCCAGAGTTTGCTCAAATTTATGTCCACTGACTCAGTGATGCTATCCAACCATCTCATCCTCTGTGCCCTCTTCTCCTTCTGCCTTCAGTCTTCCCCAGTATCAGGGTCTTTTCAAATATCAGCTCTTTGCCTCAGGTGGACAAAGTATTGGAGCTTCAGCTTTAGCATCAATCTTTTCAGTGAATATTCAGGGTTGATTTCCTTTAGAATTGACTGGTTTTATCTCAAGGGACTCTCAAGGGTATTCTCCAGGACCACAGTTTGAAAGCATCAATTCTTCGGCACTCAGCCTTCTTTATAGTCCAAATCTTAAATCCATACATGATTACTGGAAAAACCACAGCTTTGACTTATAGACCTTTGTCAGCTAAGTGATGCCTCTGCTTTTTAATACACTGTCTAGATTTTTCATAGCTTTCCAGGAGCAAGCATCTTTTATTTATTTATTTTTTGGGGAGGGTTTATGCGGCTGGTTTATTTATTTATTTAAGTAACAAATCTGCTTTTTTTTTTCAATGCCTTTATTTTATTTTATTTCTTCCTAATTATTTTTATTAGTTGGAGGCTAATTACTTTACAATATTGTAGTGGTTTTTGCCATACATTGACATGAATCAGCCGTGGATTTACATGTGTTCCCCATCCTGAACCCCCCTCCCAACTCCCTCCCCATCCCATCCCTCTGGGTCTTTTAATTTCATGGCCGTAATCACCATTCTCAGTGATTTTGGAGCCCAAGAAAATAAAATCTGTCATTCCTTCCACTTTTTCCCTTCTATTTGCCACAAAGTGATGGGACTGGATGTCATGATCTTAGTTTTTCTGAAGGTTGAGTTTTAAGCCAACTTTTTCACTCTCCTCTTTCATCCTCATCAAGAAGCTCTTTAGTTTCTCTTCATTTTCTGCCATTAGAGTGATATCATCTGCATATCTGAGATTGTTGGTATTTCTCCCAGCAATCTTGATTCCAGTTTGTGCTTCATCCAGCCTGGCCTTTTGCATGATGTACTCTGCATATAAGTTAAATCAGCAGGGTGACAATATACAGCCTTGATGTACTTTCGATGCTCTAAAGAACTACTTTCTTAGGGAGCTGCCCAAGGTTAACTATTGATATCCAATAAATATATCTTGATTTTGGGCTCTCCAGGTGGCATTAGTGGTAAAGAACTCTCTTGCCAATGCAGGACACATAAGAGATGCAGGTTCAGTTCATGGGTCGGGAAGTTCCCCTGGAGGAGGGCATGGCAACCCTCTCCATTATTCTTGCCTGGAGAATCCCATGGACAGAGGAGCCTGGCAGGCTGCAGTCCATAGGATTGTATAGAGTCGGACACTACTGAAGCAACTTATCACACATGCATGCATATCTTGATTTTATTTTTAGATGAAATTATCTGGGACAAAAAGGGTTGTTTTCCTCCCACTTACTCACTTTTTTTTTTTTAATAATAAAAAAATTATCTAAAAAAGTCCAGCTATCTGCACAATGTAGCATGTTATGGTGCACAGAAGTTTGGGAAGCATCTTTCAGAGACCGTCTTTGCACTCAAATGGGGGCCATGTTTGCTGTTCTGTGGGTAAGCAGAAGAGTCCTTCTCTGGGGCCATGTCTCACTCACGTGTTATGAGTCAACTTGTGATCGTGGTTAAGGCTTGTCACCATGCAAGACAGGCAGAAAATAATGTTCAATTGCCTTTTTAAAAAAAATTTACTTTATTGAAGTATAGTTGGTTTGCCATTCTATGCAAGTTTCTGCACAGCAAAGTGAATCAGCTATATATTTACATATATTTACGTAAATATATATTTATATATTTACATTCTTTTTTCATATTCTCTTTTGCTTGTTGTTTTAATTTTTGCAATGTTGTGTTGGTTTCTGCGATATGACATTGTGAATCAGCCACAATTATACATACATTCCCTCCCCATTCCATCCCTTCATATCATCACAGAGTGCCAGCCTGGGTTCCCTGTGCTCAATAGCAACTACAGTCATTATGGAGAACGGTATGAAGTTTCCTTAAAAATCTAGAAATCAATCTACCACATTACCCAGCAATGTCACTACTGGGCATATATCCTGAGAAAACTATAATTTAAAAAGACCCATGTACCCCAATGTTCATAGCAGCACTATTTACAATTGCTTTTGATTACAAGAAAAAGGCCTCCTATTGTAGCTATGGACTTTAGCAGTGAGCCAGCAAATAGTATTTGCTAAGACACCAAGATCCTGCTGGTAAATGACCTTGTACCAGTGTAATGCTCTTTGTGCCAGACCTAATCATCCAAAATTATAAATGATATACTTTGCCTTTCAAAAATAAAGAGGTGCTTGGGAAAGAAATGGAAAGGCATAAATGTGAGAATTTTTAGCAGAAACCTGGTCATTTCACCATCATATTAAGTGCCATTCCATAAGTATATAAGCCATACTAGCCTTGAGCTGTGGGCCATACTAGCCTTGAGCTGTGGCTGGCCCCCACCCCCACCGCCGCCGCCTCCGCACTGCCTCCCCCATCCCACCCCACCCCCACACACACTGTTCCATTTCAGCCCGACTACACCCTTAGGGCAGTATTTTTTACCTTGGAGGGTCAGAGAACTGGGGTGGTTGATGGGCAGTTGATGGGTGGTTGATGGGAGCGTTTAAAGTCAAATTCTTGTCCTCTGTCTCCAAAGTCAATGACCTTCTCTGCTGAATCCATTCCCAACATGAATCCTATATATTGAGGGCCTTCTATCCCAATAAAGTTAAGAATGTACAAGATTGAAAAGTTTATACCCAGATGTATTGGTGCTACCCCATGAAAAATATCATAAAATCTGAAAAAACTTTCTTATGAAATAAAATGTAGTCATTACTATGCATTGTCCTATAGAGTGCTATGTAGGAGCCCATTAAAGGTCTACAAGAGCTATAGGAGGGAAGTTCTAGTATCATTCCCTTTCCCAGGTGATGAAACTGCCCCAGGCAAGGCTAGTGACTTGCCCAAGTCTGCACAGCTAGTGATGATAGAGGAGCTGGAACTCAGAGCTCAGAGTCTGATTACACAGCCTTCACTTCTCTTAGAATAATAAGAACAGTTGGTAAAGAACAGCTAAAGAAAAATTGATATCCAGGTGCATGCTGCTGGATCTGGTGGTGTCTTCAGAATGCTGTTTCTTTTGATGACCTTCAAAGTAAGTCTCATCAAGGTATCATTCAGTAATTTATTTGGAGTAATCTTCCAAACAGTATGTTATAAAAGAGCAGAAAATCTGGAAAAGATGCACACTTGCAAAAGACCAGAGTGTCTCCTGGTACTATAAAACTTGCCCCCTTTGAGGGAATACTGGCCTTCTGGTCTTGGACACTGAGGGCTGCAGGAATTTAGCCATGAACTTGACCTTTGTAAGAGGACATCTGAGAACCATCCCTTTCCATTCATGAGAACTCTTTTCCTTCTTCCCCTGGAGCCCTGGGTTTGTTCCTTACCTTAAGGACAGTCACGTTGCTGATTGCACTTAGCTCCTGATGTCAGCTGCTGAACATCAAGTTGAACCATGACTGCCCTTTCAGTTCAGTCTCTCAGTCGTGTCCGACTTTTTGTGACCCCATGTACTGCAGCATGCCAGGCCTCCCTGTTCATCACCAACTCCTGGAGCTTACTCAAACTTATGTCCATCAAGTCGGTGATGCCATCCAACCATCTCATCCTCTGTCATGCCCTTCTCCTCCCACGTTCAATCCTTCCCAGCATCAGGGTCTTTTCAAAGGAGTCAGTTCTTTGCATCAGGTGGCCAAAGTATTGGAGTTTTAGCTTCAGCATCAGTCCTTCCAATGAATATTGAGGACTGATTCCTTTAGGATGGACTGGTTGGAACTCCTTGCAGTTCAAGGGAATCTCAAGAGTGTTCAAAAGCATCAATTCTTTGGTGCTCAGCTTTCTTTATAGTCCAACTCTCACATTCATACATAAGTACTAGAAAAACCATAGCTTTGACTAGATGAGTCTTTGTTGGCAAAGTAATGTCTTTGCTTTTTAATATGCTGTCTAGGTTGGTCATAACTTTTCTTCCAAGGAGCCAGCGAATTTTAATTTCTTGGCAAGAGTCACCAACTGAAGTGATTTTTGGAGTCCCCCAAAATAAAGTCTGTCACTGTTTCCATTGTTTCCCGTCTATTTGCCAAGAAGTGACAGGACCAGATGCCATGATCTTAGTTTTCTGAATGTTGAATTTTAAGCCAACTTTTTCACTCTCCTCTTTCACTTTCATCAAGAGGCTCTTTAGTTCCTCTTCGCTTTCTGACATAAGGGTGGTGTCGTCTGCATATCTGAGGTTATTGATATATTTCCCAGCAATCTTGATTCCAGCTTGTGCTTCATCCAGTCCAGCATTTCTCATGATGTACTCTGTATATAAGTTAAATAAGCAGGGTGACAATTTACAGCCTTAACGTACTCCTTTCCTAATTTCAAACTAGTCTGTTGTTCCATGTCCAGTTCTAACTGTTGCTTCTTGACCTGAATACAGATTTCTCAGGAGGCAGGTCAGGTGGTCTGGTATTTCCATCTCTTGAAGAATTTTCCATAGTTTGTTGTGATTCACACAGTTGAAGGCTTTGGCATAGTCAATAAAGCAGAAGTAGATGCTTTTCTGGAACTCTCTTGCTTTTTCAATGATCCAACAGATGTTGGCAATTTAATCTCTGGGTCCTCTGTCTTTTCTAAAACCAGCTTCAACTTCTGAAGTTCACGGTTCATGTACTGTTGAAGCCTGGCTTGGAGAATTTTGAGCATCACTTTCCCAGCATGTGAGATGAGTGCAATTGTGTGGTAGTTTGAGGATTCTTTGACTTTGCCTTTCTTTGGGATTGGAATGAAAACTGACCTTTTCCAGTCCTGTGGCCACTGCTGAGCTTTCCAAATTCACTGGCATGTTGAGTGCAGCACTTTCACAGCATCATCTTTTGGGATTTGAAATAGCTCAACTGGAATTCCAACACCTCCACTAGCTTGGTAATGTTGGATTCATGATCTCTGAAGAAGATTTAGCTTTGGCACCAGGAACCAGGCTTGATCACTCAAGAACTTTTGTGTAGCAGAGTTTTATTAAAGTGAAAAAGGGACAGAGAAAGTTTCTGACATAGACATCTGAAGGGGGACAGAGAGTGTCCCCCTCACTAGTCTTACTTAGCAAGGGAGCTATGTACTTTTAAAATTAGTTATTAAAATAAATCAAAAGAATGTCTCAAGGTTGTAAAGATTTTATCAGACCCACTCCCACAATTTACGTTTTAAGATGGCAGGGTTGGAGCTAACAGTAGAAGAATCTTACCAGATCTATGTCCAAGGGCAAAGGAGAAGCCCCAGCAGGGCTTCTCAGGTTTATAATCAAACCCCATACCCAACAAAGATGCTCAGAGGGCTCAAACATACCTTGTGCACAATAGGACCCAGAGACCCCACAGAGACTGAGACAGAGCTGTGTTTGGGTGTCTCCTGAGGAGGTACAGGTCAGCAGTGGACTGCTACGGGGGCAGGGGCTCTGGGTGCAGTAGACCTGGGTATGACATAAGCCCTCTTGCAGGAGACTGCCATTAACCCACCATGGAGCCTCCAGAACTCACACAGGACTGGGGAAACAGACTCTGTGAGGGCACAAACAGAACCTTGTGTGCACCAAGACCCAGGAGAAAGGAGCAGTAACCCCGTAAAAGACTGGCCCAGACTTGCCTGTCAGTGTCCAGGAGTCTCTGGCAGAGGTGTGGGTCAGTGGAGGCCTGCTGCTGGGTTGGAGGGACTGAGTGCGGCAGTGCGTCCATGGGACCTTTTGAAGGAGGTCGCCATTATCTTCATTACCTCCACCATAGTTTGGCCTCAGGTCAAACAACATGGAGGGAACATAGCCCCGCCCTTCAACAGAAAGTTGGGTTAAAGATTTACTGATCATGGCCCCGCCTATCAAAACAAGATCCAGTTTCCCCCTCAGTCAGTCTCTCCCATAAGGAAGCTTCCATAAGCCTCTTATCCTTCTCCATCAGAGGGCAGACAGGCTGAAAACCACAATCACAGAAAACTAACCCATCTGATCACATGGACCACAGCCTTGTCTAACTCAGTGAAGCTATGTGCCAATCCATGGAGGGCCATGTCAGATATGAGGATGAGACCACCCTTATGGCAGAAAGTGAAGAAGAACTAAAGAGCCTCTTGATGAAAGTGAAAGAGGAGAGTGAAAAAGTTGGCTTAAAGCTCAACATTCAGAAAACTAAGATCATGGCATCTGGTCCCATCACTTCATGGCAAATAGATGGGGAAACAATGGAAAGTGAAAGATTTTATTTTCTGGGCTCCAAAATCACTGCAGATGGTGACTGCAGCCATGAAATTAAAAGATGCTTACTCCTTGGAAGGAAAGTTATGACCAACCTAGACAGCATATTAAAAAGCAAAGACATTACTTTGCCAACAAAGGCTCATCTAGTCAAAGCTATGGTTTTTCCAGTACTCATGTATGGATGTGAGAGTTGGACTGTAAAGAAAGCTGAGCACTGAAGAATTGATGCTTTTGAACTGTGGTGTTGGAGAAGACTCTTGAGATTCCCTTGAACTGCAAGGAGTTCCAACCAGTCTATCCTAAAGGAGATCAGTCCTGGTTGTTCATTGGAAGGGGTGATGTTGAAGCTGAAACTCCAATACTTTGGCCAGCTGATGCAAAGAGCTGACACATTTGAAAAGACCCTGATGTTAGGAAAGATTGAGGGCAGGAGGAGAAGGGGATGACAGAGAATGACATGGTTGGATGGCGTCACTGACTCAATGGATATGAGTTTGTGTACACTCCGGGACTTGGTGATGGACAGGGAGACCTGGTGTTCTGCAGTCCATGGACTTGCAAAGAGTCAGACACGACTGAGCAACTGAACTACCTAGACCCACACTCATAATATACATTTTAACATAACAGGATTACTCAGAAGGTGTTCAGGAAGGCAAAACTGTACCCAAGAAGGATACATTGTTATATAATCCTTACTAAGGAATGTAGGGAAAAAATGTCCTTTCCTCCCCCTTGAGAATTCCAGACCCCTATTTCCTCCTTGAGAGCCCCAGACCCCTTTCTTCTCCTTGGGGACCCCGGACTCATCAACCTGCTTAGGAACTGACTCTCTCAATACCTGCGTTTATTTAACAGGTATTTATTTTTGAGTAGTTTCTACTATATGGTACACATTTTTTTCTAAGTTCTTGACATACATCAGGGAATAAATCAGGCAAAAGCTCTTGCCTTACATCATAGGAAGAGAAGAAAGAGAAATAAACAATAAATATCCTCAGTGAATAAGAAAGTAAACACATAGAAAAACATAACTATCAAGTAGTGTAGGATCAGCAAATCACAGTCTATGGGCCAAATCCCACCTAGTCCTTATTTTTGTACAACAGCTAATAATTACTTGTAGATTTTTAAAGGCTGAAAAATTATCAAAAAAGGATAATATTTTGTGATGTGTGAGAATTACAAGAAATGCAAATTTCAGTGTCCATAATTAGAGTTCTTGGAACCCAGCCATGCTCATTCATTTACATGGTGTGTTTGGCTGTTTTTGCCCTAAAACAGCAGTTTTTTAGTTGAAACAGAGACTGTACAATCTCCACAAACTGTACGTATTTACAATAAAGCCCTTTACGGAAAAGATTTGTCCCCTGTACTATAAACAATATCCTTTGACCACAGTGTAAAATAATTATAATCAGTAATAAAATTTAATCTACAAAACAATCCTAGATACTTTCTGTTTAAGGAATAGCCATTATAAATTTTAAAATAGTAGAACTGATCAAGAACACTACATATCAAAACATGGAAAAAAACAGTGTAAAGAGAAACAGTCAATAGAACTAAATAAATTTATTAAAAAAGGAAAAAGAGACTGAAAAACTAATGAGTTAAGTGCTCAACTCTGGAATTTGAGTAACAGGAAGAAAACTTGACAATACCAAAAGGCCAATATCATTATGAATGTAAATGCAAAATCCTACAAAAAATTTATAAACTACATGTTTCAGTGCATATCACACATAAGAATGTCACTGAAAATTTGCAAAGGTTAACATTAGAAACATTTCATGCAAAGATGGGCTCAATAAAGGACAGAAATGGTAGGGACCTAACAGAAGCAGAAGATATGAAGAAGAGGTGGCAAGAATACACAGAAGAACTGCACAAAAAAAATCTTCACGAACCAGATAATCACAATGGTGTGATCACTCACCTAGAGCCAGACATCCTGGAAGGTGATGGGCCTTAGGAAGCATCACTACAAACAAAGCTAGTGGAGGTGATGGAATTCCAGTTGAGCTATTTCAAATCCTGAAAGATTAATGCTGTGAAAGTGCTGCACTCAATATGCCAGCAAGTTTGGAAAACTCTGCAGTGGCCACAGGACTGGAAAAGGTCAGTTTTCATTCCAATCCCAAAGAAAGGCAATGCCAAAGAATGCTCAAACTACCACACAATTGCACTCATCTCACACACTAATAAAGTGATGCTTAAAGTTCTCCAAGCCAGGCTTCAGCAATATGTGAACCATGAACTTCCAGATGTTCAAGATGGTTTTAGAAAAGGCAGAGGAACCAGAGAGCAAATTGCCAACATCCGCTGGATCATCGAAAAACCAAGAGAGTTCCAGAAAAACATCTACTTCTGCTTTATCAACTATGCCAAAGCCTTTGACTGTGTGGATCACAATAAACTGTGGAAAATTCTGAAGGAGATGGGAATACCAGACCACCTGATCTGCCTCTTGAGAAACCTGTATGCAGGTCAGGAAGCAACAGATAGAACTGGACATGGAACAACAGACTGGTTCCAAATAGGAAAAGGAATACGTCAAGGCTGTATATTGTCACCCTGCTTACTTCACTTACATGCAGAGTACATCATGAGAAATGCTGGGCTGGAAGAAGCACAAGCTGGAATCAAGATTGCTGGGAGAAATATCAATAACCTCAGATATGCAGATGACATCACCCTTATGGCAGAAACTGAAGAACTAAGAGCCTCTTGATGAAAGTGAAAGAGGAGAGTGAAAAAGTTGGCTTAAAATTCAACATTCAGAAAACTAAGGTCATGGCATCCGGTCCCATCACTTCATGGCAAATAGATGGGGAAACAGTGGAAATAGTGGCTGACCTTATTTTTCTGGGCTCCAAAATCAGTGCAGATGGTGATTGCAGCCATGAAATTAAAAGACGCTTACTCCTTGTAAGGAAAGTTATGAACAACCTAGACAGCATATTAAATAGCAGAGACATTAGTTTGCCAACAAAGGTCTGTCTAGTCAAAGCTATGGTTTTTCCAGTGGTCATGTATGGATGTGAGAGTTGGACTGTAAAGAAAGCTGAGCACAGAAGAATTGATGCTTTTGAACTGTGGTGTTGGAGAAGATGCTTGAGAGTCCTTTGGACTGTAAGGATATCCAACCAGTCCACCCTAAGGGAGATCAGTCCTGGGTGTTCATTGGAAGGACTGATGTTGAAGCTGAAACTCCAATACTTTGGCCACCTGATGTGAAGAGTTGACTCATTTGAAAAGACCCTGATGCTCGGAAAGATTGAGGGCAGGAGGAGAAGGAGATGACAGAGGATGAGATGGTTGGATGGCATCACTGACTCAATGGACATGGGTTTGGGTGGACTCTGGGAGTTGGTGATGGACAGGGAGGCCTGGTGTGCTGCGGTTCATGGGGTCACAAAGAGTCAGACACCACTGAGCAACTGAACTGAACAGAACATTAGAAAATATGTTAATATAATTAATCATGTTAAGCAAAAATAAGGAAATGCATGTGATCCTCAGAGCAGAAAAATCCATCTGATGAAACTCTACACTTACTCTTATGAACTCATTTAAAAACTAGTAATAGAATAGAACTTTCATAGCCAGGTAAACCTTATCTTGAAAACCTTCAGAAAATATAATACCATTTAATAGGAGAAGATTAGAAGCAGTCCCTTTAAAATCAGGCATGAAATGGACTGACCACGCTCACACTTCTAACCAGCTTTGTTCTGCAGGTTCTGGGCAGCACAACAGGACCGGGAAAGGGACATACAGTTGGAAGTAGAACAATAATGAAAACCATTTTTTTGCAGATGATACACTGTCTACATGGAAAATGCAGAAAAGAGATAGACACATAGCCACAGATTAATGGCATTTCCATTATAGGGGCTTTCCCAGTGGTTCAACTTGTAAAGAATTCACTTGCAATGCAGGAGACACAGGAGTCGTGGGTTCAATCTCTAGAACAGGAAAATCCCATGGAGGAGGGAACAGCAACCCACTCCAGTATTCTCGCCTGGAGAATCCCGTGGACAGAGGAGCCTGGTGGGCTATAGTCCATGGGGTCACAAAGAGTTAGAGATGACTAAGCCACCAACTCTTTCACTACTTCACTTTTTCACTGCACTATTTATCCAGGGCTGTCACGGTTAGAGCAAGATTCATTTATAAATCAATCAGCAAGACATTATGTAATTAAAATCTCCAGTGAGCAAACAGAATCTACAGTTCTTTTTAAATTTTAGTTTTTTACTATAAGAGAGTCTTGTCTAAAACTCCAGAGTGTAAATTTCATGCTATGCATGGCTTTTAATAAAAATTTCATTGAACAAATGACAGCAGCCAGTATTCTTTGGGGACCTGCCAAAGGAGCAGAATAGGAATGGTCCCCTCTGAGTAGTCACAAAGCTCTCCCTAGAGTTGCACTGGCTATAAAGATGGAATGATTTTCCAGAAGATTTGATGACTACCGTTAACAACAGCAACAAGTGTCTACAGTGCTAGGAAATTTACATAAATTCTAGTTTACATTGTTTTACTTACGGAATCTTCCCAGCAACCCCTTGAAACTACTGCCGTGATGACTCTGTTTCAGAGGAAATCCTGGACTCAGAGTTGGTGGGCAAATGCCTAGCCCCCTAACAGAGATGTAGTCCATGGGAGATTTGGGGGACTATCCAGTCCCCACCAGACAGAGTACGTCTGCCCTACGTCCACTGCGGATTGGAATGGGAGCAGAGGAGAGAAAGAACCAAAATGTGGACGGGAAGCTCCCTCTGGGGCACTAGGTGAATAAGCCATAATGCACAGCCCTGCCTCAATGCTTCCCTGGAAATTTCAGACCCAAAAGACCTGGTGGTCTATGCGTTGCTGTGTGTAGTCCGAGGAAATAAGGCATTTGTCTGACCGTTGTTAATTTTCATGTTAATTCCACATGAGAAATACGGTTCCCTCTAAGATGCTCCATATAGTTGATGGTGTTCAGAGCAGAATTTAGGTGGTACATTTTTAGTTTCTTTCTTGTCTAAAGTTGTTCTTAGCTGACAATGAGGCCCCTTTGTTGAGGTTTCATTGTCAAAGTCAAATTAACATCTTTCATCACTTTCTGGCAATGTTTCTAGAGTGTTCCGTAATCTGTGATTTGCTCCGAAGGTGAGAATGAAACGTTGGCTCAGGTGTGTGCAGATGATATTGTTGATATTCTGTAGGAGAGTCAGCTGGGCACTCCAGTTGCAGTAGACCACATCAAAGCTCTCTTTGTCAATTACCATCCTGGGTTGGGTAGTTGCTCCATGTTCTGCAGGGGCTTGCTTCAGACAGTGCAGCCAGTGCAACCAGCATTGCCTCCAGTCCAGACATCATTAAAACTCAAACTCCAAAAACAAGCTGGGAGCACTTCTGTGTTGGCATTAGGAAACTGCATGTGCGTATTTGTCCTGGTGAAGAGTGTTATAAAGAGGATCCGCATCTAGTGGAGAGCTGCTTTTGGCCGATGAATTTGGGATTTTCAATAGAGGAGACTGATAGATTGAACTCTGACACAGATGCTTAATATTACCTCAAGCCATGACTTTGTGACAGTAATGTAGCATTACCTGCGTTGTCACCTGTATCCATAGCCACCACCATCACCCACCTTTAGCCCCAAGCTCAGCAATGACACACCAGTCACACAGGTCAGGTATCCAGGGCTGCTTCCTGTGGGTCCTGACCATCAAGGACACCTTTTCTCCAGTGAAACCAATATTTGTTGCTATAATGATAACAGCCAAACAATATTCAATTCTCATCATGTGTCAGGCACTGGATTAGGTACTTTAAGCAAACTGATTCTTCACAACTGCATGCACGCAGGAGGAGTGGGTATTGCTATCATTCCCATTTGACAGATAAAAAAAGAGAAGCGAGAGAGGGTGAATAGCATCCTCATGTTCACAAAAGTAAGGTAGAGCTCAAATTGATGCCAGGTCTGATAGCACCCAAAGCTGGACTTACCTTGTTGGTACCAGTGGCTACTGGCATCCTCCTTATCCAAGAGGTGAGACTGAGGAGTGACCTGACACAAGGAAGCTCTTGCTAGCACCTTGAGAAGGTAGCAGGTACTGAAGAGTCTTTGACTCCTTAGTTTAGCCTGCAGAGTCTTCTGCTAGCAGAATCCTGGATAATGTAGATATTGGAGGATGCATGGTGGACTTGGCTGAGACACTTTGGACCCTGGTGGCCACAGCTTGAACCTTGATTCTGTTGCTAACTGGTTGTGTGACCTTGGTTAGTGTCTTCACTGATAACAGTGGAGTCATAATAATACTTTTATTATTAATACACCACCAGGTTGTTAAAAGGAGTAACTGCATCACTTTGTGAAACTAAAACACAACATTGTTAATTAACTGTATTTCAATAAAATAAAAAATAGAAAAAGAAGAAATAATTGAGAAAAAGCATCTAAAGTGACCTAAGGGCACAAAAATGGTAGCTATTTTTAAACGCTAGATGTGGAGAGAGCGAGCAAATTAGCCAGGATGGCCTATTCCAGCTCTCTCGCCCCACGTTTGACGTTTGGTAAATAATGACCGTGTAACAGCTGAGATCATTGATAGTACTGTGCATGCCCAGCAGAGGCTACTTTGTGCTCTAGGGATATATGAGCTTCACCTAAAATGCGGAGGCATTATAAGGGCCAGAAGGCTGTGTCCACTGAGTCAGCCATGAGAAGAAAAAATATAGCGTACCAGGCGGGAGAGAAAAAACATATCTGCAGTTCCTAAGGCTCCTCAAGACTCCTTCCAGTCTTTTGGCTCTCACCTTGCCTATGGCTGGGTTCAGGGAACAGTGTGCAGAGTGAGACAGTTGGCATCAGGAGCAGGGTCAGCAATACACTAGACCTTTAAGAAGTGGAGGTGATGGAATTCCAGTTGAGCTATTTCAAATTCTAAAAGATGATGCTGTGGAAGTGCTGCACTCAACATGCCAGAAAATTTATAAAACTCAGCAGTGGCCACACTGCTGGAAAAGGGCTGGAAAAGGTCAGTTTTCATTCCAATCCCAAAGAAAGGCAATGACAAAGAATGCTCAAACTACCACACAATTGCACTCATCTCACACACTAATAAAGTGATCCTTAAAATTCTCCAAGCCAGGCTTCAGCAATATGTGAACCATGAACTTCCAGAGGTTCAAGCTGGTTTTAGAAAAGGCAGAGGAATCAGAGACCAAATTGCCAACATTCACTGGATCTTCAAAAAAGCAAGAGAGTTCCAGAAAAGCATCTACTTCTGCTTTATCAACTATGCCAAAGCCTTTGACTGTGTGAATCACAATAAACTGTGGAAAATTCTGAAGGAGATGGGAATACCAGACCACCTGATCTGCCTCTTGAGAAACCTGTATGCAGATCAGGAAGCAACAGTTAGAACTGGACATGGAACAACAGACTGGTTCCAAATAGGAAAAGGAGTATGTCAAGGCTGTATATTGTCACCCTGCTTATTTAACTCATATACAGAGTACATCATGAGAAACGCTGGGCTGGAGGAAGCACAAGCTGGAATCAAGATTTCTGGGAGAAATATCAATAACCTCAGATACGCAGATGACATCACCCTTATGGCAGAAAGTGAAGATGAACTAAAGAGCCTCTTGATGAAAGTGAAAAAGAAGAGTGAAAAAGTTGGCTTAAAGCTCAACATTCAGAAAACTAAGATCATGGCATCCAGTCACATCACTTCATGGCAAATAGATGGGGAAACAGTGGAAACAGTGTCAGACTTTATTTTTCTGGGCTCCAAAATCACTGCAGAAGGTGATTGCAGCCATGAAGTTAAAATACACTTACTCCTCGGAAGGAAAGTTATGACCAACCTAGACAGCATATTAAAGAGCAGAGACATTACTTTGCCAACAAAGGTCCGTCTAGTCAAGGCTATGGTTTTTCCAGCGGTCATGTACGGATGTGAGAGTTGGACTATAAAGAAAGCTGAATGCAGAAGAAGTGATGCTCTTGAACTGTGGTGTTGGATAAGACTCTTGAGAGTTCCTTGGACTGCAAGGAGATCCAACCAGTTCATCCTAAAGGAGATCAGTCCTGGGTGTTCATTGTAAGGACTGATGTTGAAGCTGAAACTCCAATATTTTGGCCACCTGATGCAAAGAGCTGAGTCATTGGAAAAGACCCTGATGTTGGGAAAGATTGAAGGCAGGAGGAGAAGGGGATGACAGAGGATGAGATGGTTGGATGGCATCACCGACTCAATGGACATGGGTTTGGGCGGACTCCGGGAGTTGGTGATGGACAGGGAGGCCTGGCGTGCTGTGGGTTCTTGGGGTCGCAAACAGTTGGACAGGACTGAGCGACTGATCTGAACTGAACTGAACCTGTGCTAAAAGGTAAGTTAATCATGTGGTTAAAATAATACCCCTGAAAATTATGTTTATGAATTTTGGAAAAAACACTATAAAGTTCCTTGCGATCATGTTGACTTTTCTAGCAAGTGAACTGCAGGGTTTAGGAGGCAATGGTCTTTGGGCTCTTTGGTTTGAAATTTGCTTTAATGAATCCTCATGCTTTGACTTGGACTTGGTGGGGGCCACCAAGGGCCGTGCTGGGTGCTCCCACCCTCTACAGTGTGAAGAGAGCAGTGGGCAGAAGCAGCTCACTATACCCTCCTCTGAGATGGAATCTCACAATCACCCTTTCCACTCCCACAGCTGCCCAGCCAGTTGACCAAGTTGGCACCACAAATCTGCCCCTTTGCCCAAGGAGAAAATCAGGCTAATCAGCTTGGCTCACCTCAGGAAAGCTCAAGGGTCATAGCCCATCCTGTAGCAATTTATCTAGTGGACGCACTGCCCTTGACTTCAGCTGTGCAGTGAAGTATGTAGAAGCCAAGCATAGGACTGAGAACACTTTTCCTGCTTCCTTTCAAACTTGGGGGTGGCTGCCATTCTCATTTCTGTGAGTGCATTTCCCAGATAGTAATCACATGGTGTTCTAAAATATCCCAGATGATGTGGGTCATGTTTGCTGAGACTATGTTTTATAGCACCTGTCAGGGCAGGTGTGGATGGGCAGCAAAGAGAAAGGTCAGTCCAGAGGGAGGGGAAGTCCTGAGGACTGAAGAGCCGCGGGTGGGGAGGGAGAGCAGAAATTGAGTTATCAGTGGGTAGCATTCAGAAGACCATGGATAGTAAGCAGCCAAAGCTCCAGGAGGTATCTCACAGAGTAGACGGCAGGATCCAGAGCCCAGGAAAAGGGAAGATGCAGTGATCCAGGCAGGCCACTGGCGACTTTCAACCTTAAGTGCTTCACTACAGACAGGCAGTACAAGTCCAGGCCCCAGAGTAGGCTCAAGCTCACTAGAGACTAACCACAAGTTCAAGCCCCATATATCAACTTATCATCCATCTATCCATCCATCCATCATTCCATTCACCTGTCAATTCACTCATTCATCATCCACCCATTACATTCTTTTTAACCATTTGGCACAGTCCTAGGAATAAAAGATAAAGACAAACAATGAAATTTAATGTCTCCTCTTGTCACATTTCTCCTCATCACTAAATGAAGGAGAGGGGGACAGTGATGAGTCATTTGTGCCAGGGAAGTACTTTCTCCTCCAGTGAATCCCACTTCCTTCCTCCCATTGGAGGAATAAGGGTCCTGTCCATTATATTTCAACAACCACAGTGTAAAAGGCTGGGAAGGCAGGAGCCAAGCAAGTCATCATAACCTCTCCCTTTTAGAATGTGGCATCCATCTGAGGGTGTCTTAACCTTTCTTGTCCCCTATAAAATAAAAGGTAATAGCTGCCAGAAGAGTGCTGAAAGTCACAAACGCAGATTATTTGTTTTTTATTCCTGCAAAAAGAAATTTTTACAGATTCAGCTGGTTAAAGCAGCAGACATTTATTATTTCACATTTTCTGTGACAGGAGGATGAAATTTCCCACCCCATCAAATTCAGGACTAGTGATAGCATTTCCTAGTAGCCATGTGTTATCTATAGAGTATATAGATATTTTGCCTGCATTATCTTTAACTGACCCGAAATACCAACAAGAGAGCAGGGATGTTTCAAATGTGGGAACTGAGAGGCAGAGAAATTCTACGTACTTCCTGCTATACATTTTTGAAAAGCAAGCCCAGTGGGTAACCCAAAAGCCCAGTTTTAAATCTGTGTGAGGAAGGGTGGGATGGGGGAGGCAGGTGCAGAACTGGTGCTGTCTGAGACGGAGGGGAGAAGAAGGGTCTGGCTGGGACCATCAGATCCCGGAGTAGCCAGTTTTTTTCCAGCCTGGATACCTAACATCAGTATTATCCTTTCAGCCATTAAAACTAGCTCTGGCTTCACTTTGGTATGTGGATAACAATAATTATTGTACAAGAAGTCATTTGACAAATAACTGTGTTAAAAGTGACAACAATGGTAAAAATACTTTCAGAAATGTCTTTCTTTCCTGAAGATCACAAACATTCAAGGACCACAGACCATGTCCTGCCCTTCATTTCTCCTACATTTGTATGAACACATGAAATGGGGGTTCTCTTTACCTAGATAACTTAGAGGTCTTCCCTCTGCCAATTGACAGGAGACCTTCGAACCTCCTGAAGAATGAAATCTTTTCTAGACTCCAGAATAACATATTTTTTTGAACAAATGTTAATGCTCTTGTGGTTTTACCTTCTCTGATGTGACCCTGTGTCTCTCAGCCTAGACATTTATAGATGGAGAGCAAAGAGAAAGAGGCAAGGCATAGCTTTTAACTTCCAAACCAGACTTTTGAAGTGCTCAGTGAGAAAATGATCTTAGTAAGTCAGGTTTTGTAAAGAAAGAGGGAAATTTGAAATTCCCAAAGTTGCCTTCAAATACTAAGAGCAAAGATGAGGTCTGACTGAAGTATCCTTTCAGCCTGGGTAGAGAGACCCAAGGCTCTGTAAAAGAGGCAGAGAGGGGCCCCCTACCTAGGGTTGAGCAAGAGAAGTAGAGAAAGAGAGGGGTTTGGAGGGAAGGACAAGGGCCAGGTGCAGATGTTATTGGCCCTTCATGAGAAGATGCAGACTCAGAATACAGGGAGGGGGAGCAGGATGCAGAGTGGGCTTGTCCCTGCTCTCACTGGGGACCTTGCAGGGAATTTTCTCCTAGAGCAACTCCATTTACTTCAGTAGGTCAATCACAGCCAAGCAGAAATGGCAGAGAGTGAAACTTAAAATGACAACCTCATCTGGGGTCCCTTCTCTGTAGAAACTGGAGGACAAAGGTTGCGGCTGAGGTTGCTGGCTAGAGAGCTCATGGGACAGAGAGGTATGCAGACACCTCCAACCAGGAACAGAACCAGAGATCTGGTGAAACCACTGGCGTGGTGGTTGGTCCCTAGACCAGCAACCCTCTTCCAGGGACACAGGGCCTGGAAGCACCTCTGTCTACCAGATGCCCTTTGGGACCAAGAAAAGGATGAGTCAGCTGCAAAGGGCACAGGCATCTCCCATAGCTGGTGCCCTGCAGCAGACTTGAGCAGCTGCTCAGAAGAGTCTAGCCCAGCCCAAAGGAGCTGGGGGTAATTGGTACACTGAATTCCCCCATTTTCACTGACTGACTATGAGATCATAGTTTTCTGCACATGGGTACCACAACATGTGATTTTTTTAACAGGCTACTTAGGATTAAAAAATATATGGCAACTGAAGAGTAGGCACTGTTGAGGGGGCCCTGAGCCTACAGAGGAGGTGAGGTCCCCAAGCTCAATTTCAGAGCTGTTTAACTTCACAAAGAGGAGAGTGAATGTCTACACAAGCCTGTAGACATCTCTGATTGGGGGGCGGGGTGTGCAGCACTGAGAAGGGCAAGGAGGAGGTGACATCCCTGCCCTCAGCAATAGTGATCCTGGGGCCCGCTGTTGAGCCGACTGAAAGTGGGATGTCTGAGCTGACAGGACTAGGATTGCCAGCCAGGAGTTCAGTCTCTCATGTCACCAAGAGGAAACTGGTTCTGTATGTAAGGATGTAAAATTAGAGCCAGGATGTAAGTTGAGGTTTCCTGATTTTCAGGATAGTCTTCTGAGCATATTGCCCAGGTGCTGGGCAAGATGGAGAATATCAGATGGCCCATTCTCTGTCCTTCCCACAACTTGCTGGTGGGAGCAGGCCATCCAGCTTTCCTTACATGGATGGATCAAAGCCAGACAGGGACATAGTGTCAGCCTTCGTCATCCAAAGAACTCTCTAGCCTATAGAAGTCTCCAGGCCTCCCTGTCCATTTGATAAGAGGAATCCTGTTTATGAAAGGGAACCTTCCAGGATGCAAGTTTGAATCAGCCCTTTACTAAAAGTTGAATCCTGGCTCCTCAGAGAGGCATTTCTCACCAGTTAAGCATCACCCGGAATGACGAGCTCATAAATGATCCTTGGGAGCCCCACTAATTACCCCATGGGCAATCCCAGGCCAAGTGGGGATCTGACATGTCCTTGATGGGAAGCAACGTTGGAACTTGCCCCCAAGCCTTGGAGCCCTGTGCAGCCAGCTGAGGAATGACGATGGTGGATTCTTCCAGCCACATTGCCAGGGAAGGTGCTTGCGTCCACCCCTCCCATGGCTGCTCCTGCTATGGCGAGCTCCGTTCAGGCCTGCAGAGGCACAGGTTGGACTCCTGTTTCAGGGAGTTTGCCTTGGGCCATTCTTCAGCCTGCTGCCTCCCACCTCTTGATTTCTCCCCATCCCTCTCTTTTGAAAGGCATGATGCTTGAAGTTTCGTGTAGCATTCAGGGATAGAACTTTTTCTTTAAGAGAACAAACACAGCAGTAGAACTCAAGTTGTGTATTTCATGCCTTGACTCCTGGGCAGCTTGCATGAATTCTCCCGATTTTGGTGGAAGCATTTCTTCTAGGGCCCAGTGGCCTCAGGTTGGGGGGGCATCCCAAATTAGGAAGACACCTGTTCTCTATCTATAGGAAAAACAGGGAGGTAGAATGTTGTGTCCCTTAGAGGTAGACTAAAGGCATGCAGAAGTGCCCTCTTAAGAGGTCCAGAGCACAAAAATGATCTATGGAACAGAGACAGACTCACAGACATAGACAGCAGACTTGTGGTTGCCAAAGGGGAGGGAGGAGGGTAAGGGATGGAGTGGGAGTTTAGGGTTAGAAAATGTAAGCTATTGTATATAGACTGGATAAAAAAGATCATACTGTATAGCACAGGGAACTATATTCAATATCCTGTGATATGCCATAATGGAAGAGAAAATGAAAAAAATATATAGATGTGTAACTGAATTACTTTGCTACACAGCAGAAATTAACACAACATTGTAGATCAACTACACTTCAGCTTAAAAAAATTAAGAGAATATCTTCTCCAAGAGTTATTTCCTGGGACTCCCATAATTTTAAACACCATTAAGATATGTGTGCTGTGTGCTAAGTCGTTTCAGTTGTGTTCGACTCTTTGTGATCTTGTGGACTGTAACCCACGTGGCTTCTGTGTCCATGGGATTCTCCAGGCAAGAATACTGGAGTGGGTTGCCAATTCCTCCTCCAGCGGGTCTTCCTGACTCAGGGATTGAACCTGCATCTCCTGTGACTCCTGCTTTGCTGAAAGATTCTTTACTGCTGAGACTCCTTATTAATTCCAAGTTCAATAGGCTGATACCTCAGGGCCAGGTCTTGGAAGTTGAAGAAAGAGGATCTTCAGAAAATAAGGACCATGTGTAACCTAGAACCTTACATTTGAATAAAAGGGGTTGTTTCAGGCATTTAATGAAAAGTACTTGATTTTGCTGTTTCTCTCTTCTTTGTCTACCTTCTTTTTATCCCCTGTGGAGGAGAAAGATGAGCTAGAAGACCAGACAGAATCACTTCAGTCTTTAAAAAGCTGCTTGTCCAGGCAGATGTTTACTACTTTGCAATACGTTTTGCAGAAGAGTAAACTGTGGGCTTCTTAACACTTCCAGAAATCCTCCAAAGAGATCCAACTGAATTCTAGATGGAGTTTTGATAAACATGAGAAATAAGAGATAACAGCTGTCCACTCTTCCTACCTTTTCCCATTGCATACAGAGGGGTCTTTAAAATCATAGAAGTGTTGGCTTCTGTGTTAAAGTACTAGGGCTGCTGTAACAAAGCATCACAGACTAGGGAGCTTACAGAACAGATATGTGTTTCCTCTCTGTTCCAGAGGCCAGAGTCTGAGGTCAAGATGTTGGCAAGGTTGGTTTCTTCTGAGGCCATGAGGGAGGCTGTTCTCCATCTTTCTCCTTGGTCATCTTTTCTCTCGTGAGCCTTCATGTCCTCTTTCTTCTGTATGTGTCTGTGTCTTATGAGGACACCAATCAGTGGATTAAGGCCCACCCTAAAGACTCATGTTTACTTGATGACTTCCCTAAAGACTTTTTCTCCTGGGTTGCCACAAATGGCAGGATTTCCTTCTTTCTCAAGGCTGAATAATATTCTATTGTATACATATATCACATTTACTTTGTTCATTCATCTGTTGATGGCCACTTGGCTTCTTTCAATATCTTGGCTATTGAGAATAATGCTGTGATGAACATGGGGAGGGACTTGGAGGGCATTATGCTAAGTGAAATAGATCCAACAGAGAAAGACAAGCACTGTATGATGTCACTTATATGTGGAATAAAAAAAAAACCAAACTCATAGAAATGAGGAGTGGAACGGTGGTTACCAGGTGATGGGAGAATTGGGGAGATACTGGTCAAAGGGTACAAACTTCTGGTTCAAAGATGAATAAGTTCTGGGGACCTAACGTATGGCATTGTGAATATAATGAATGGTACTATATGCTACACTTGAAAGTTGCTAAGAGAGTCAACATTAAATGTTCTCACCACAGAAAAAGAAATGGTAATTATGTGATATGATGGAGATGTTAGCTAATGCCATTGTGGGGATCATATTGCAATATATAAGTGTATCAAACTATACCCCTTAAATTTGCATGTTAACACCTGTTATTCGTCACTCATTTATGTCTGACTCTGTGACTCCATGGACTGGAGCCCATCACGGTCTTCTGTCCATGGAATGGATTTCTCAGGCAAGAATACCAGGGTGGGTTACTGTTTCCTATTCCAAGGCATCTTCCAGACTCAGGGATCAAACCCATGTCTCCTGCACTGGCATGCAGATTCTTTACCACTGAGCCACCAGGGAAGCCCAAAGTGTGTACCAAATCATGATAAATCATACATCTTAAAAAGGTCATTTTATCTCATCTGGTTAGGTAAGAAATGTGACTCCAGAATGCTAAGAACAAGACTCCACTAAGAGGAGACTATTGCCCATGGGATGTCTTCCCTTCTGTCTATACTGTGGTTTCACAAAGGTGTGCTCAAGTATCAAACAGGATAATAAGTCCGGCATTTAATGGGAGCTCTATAACAAAAACTTTCATCCCCACAACCAAATTCTCTTGGCCTTTCTGCGAGATATATCTCAGTTCTTTCTACGTGTTTCCATCTTACTGCTCCTCATCAGAAGCATCATCACCACTGGTCTCAACTGTGCAGCAGCCCTTTAGCACGTTTCCCTAACTTGCCTCTTGTTTCCCTCCTGCGGTTTCATCTCATAGGCATAGGGAGCTGTTTGCAAAGTACATGTTAATGTTGTCTCATCATCCAGTACCCTCAGGTGGCTTCCATCACGCCTAGCATGCAACTCGGATTCCTTCCTGTGGTCAGCAAGTCTGTCTTCAATGTGGGCCCAGCCCTTTCCTCCTGTTTCATACTGAGCCATGGTCCCCACACTCCAGAGTCAGCATGGGGGCCTCCACCTTATCATGCCGGGCTTTCCCAAGCCCTAGGACCCTGTACCTTGCTTATCTTTTGCCTGCAGTTCACCTTGGCCCCACTCCATCCCTTCATACTCACCCGCAACATGACCAGCTTCTCCTCATGAATCAGGTCTTTGATAGAAGGTCATTTCCCCATAGATATCCCCCTACACACACTGCCATCCAGCTAATTACTCTCTCTCTCTCACCCCCAATTAATGTCTTCCCAGAAGTCTTTACCACTTGAAATTGTCTACTACTTACTTGTCAGTTGCTGTTCTTCCCACCACTAGACTGCAAAATTCTAATGCCATTCCTGTTTAATAAATATCTTCAAAGTGAATGAAGGATCTTTATTTTGATCTTTATGGCAAGTCTAAACAAGAGTTATACAGGCTCATGCAAATCATAACTCACATCTCCATGGATTAAACAAAATACTTTTCCAACCCCTCTTTTTTCTCTTACCCCCATATCGCCACTGACCCTCAAAGAGTAAGATTCCAGTAACATTAGAGACATTTGCTAATATCTCAATCTTTAGAATAGCTCAAGAACAATTCCTTTACCTCAGGTGCATTTTTTCCACACTAGCAGAGTAAATTTTATCATGTCTTTCTTCTTTTTAGAGTATTCTGCTCATGGAGAAGTTTATTCTAAGTCTTGCAAAGTCTCTGTAATAAAAATTCTTTATCTCACAGAAGTCCGCTGTTTTAAACACAGTTGCTTCTGACTATTTAAAAAATGCAAGTCATTTAATCATGACTTCTGCTTCACGTTCGCTGTAACATGGCTAGTATGCTTCTGATTATGCTGCCACCATTTTTGCATTGCAATAGGCTTTGTATATAAGAATCAAACAAAGACTTCTCACTATTTCATAATTTCTTTCTTTAGTCTCCCCAGGCATCCTACTTGGCACTAATTAATAGGCCTGGAAGCTTGTGATCAGATGTAATATAACAGCAAGACTCAGAGCTGGTATAGCATGTCATGTCGCAAGCAAGTTCTCTCTTTGTTGATGAATTCAATATAAGAAAAAAAAATGATTGTTATCTGTCATGGAATATAGTAAACACAAGAAACCACCCTTCTCTCAGGTTGATAATTTATTCAGGTTCGTTCATTTGATGAACATTTGTGTATCAGGCACTGTCAAAGTGCAACTCACCTGTGATGGCCTACTGTGCACAGTAAAATCAACAGCCACTCTTTTCAGTGGTTTTAGTATTTTTTAAAATGTTGTCATCTTGAGTGTGACAGACTGAGAAAAGTCGCTAATCTCTTTCTGTCCTTTTTCTTTGGCTCCCAGCTTCTAGGTGGACATGTGACTATCTTAGGTGGGTGAATAAAGGCTGTGTTTTCCAACTTCCACTGTGTTTAGTACAACGTGTGGCAAGCCCTAGGCAATGAGAAGTCAACAGCATGTCATGTGGGAGTTCTAGGAAGTATCTTTTAAAAAACGGAGGAGGGCTTTTTTTCATGTCTTCCTCTTTCTTGCTGAATGGACTGCAGGTAACCAGAGCTCAGACAGTCATTTTGAACATTAGATAGAAGATCACGAAAAACAAGTGATTTCAACAAATTTTTGAAAGATAAAAAATCATATAAGTTAGAAAGGGGAAGATATTTTCAATCTGTGGTACCTGGAAAAGAGGTATAAATGGGCAAAGAGCCATTTGCCTGGCAGAGCCCTGGAAACCTCAGGAATTTGAGATACCATGCACAAGGGTAGTCTGGGTTCACAGATAGGATTGATTAAGTATAGAAGTCCAAATGCAATATTACTAGGCTGAAATTTAAAGATTAGTAAGGTCACACTCCATCCTGAGGCCCTACAGGAGAATTAATTCCTTTCAGCTTCCAGCTTCTGATCAAGTTGCCATTTGTAGCATAATATATAGGGGTCTTGTTTTTGTATCCATTCAGCCAATGTGTCTTTTGGTTGGAGCATTTAACACATTTACCTTTAAGGTAACCATTGATATGTATGATCCTGGAGTTTGAAGACATCCTGGAGTGTGAAGTTAAGTGGGTCTTAGGAAGCATTACAATGAACAGAGCTAGTAGAGGTAATGGAATTCCAACTAAACTGTTTAAAATCCTAAAAGATGATGCTGTTAAAGTGCTGTACTCAATATGTCAGCAAGTTTGGAAAGCTCATCAGTGACTATAGGAACAGAAAAGGTCAGGTTTTTTCATTCCAATCCCAGATAAAGGCAATGCCAAAGAAAGTTCAAACCACCAGACAATTGCAGTCATTTCCCATGTTAGTAAGGTTATGCTCACAATCTTTCAAGCTAGGCTTCAGCAGTACATGAACCGAGAACTTTCAGACATATAAGCTGGATTTAGAAAAGGCAGAGGAACCAGAGGTCAAATGGCCAACATCCATTGTATCATAGAGAAAGCAACAGAATTTCAGTAAAACATTACTTTTGCTTCATCAGCTATGCTAAAGCCTTTCACTGTGTGGATCACAACAAACCATGGAAAATTCTTAAAGAGATGGGAATATCAGACCACCTTACCTGTCTCCTGAGAAACCTGAATACAGGTCAAGAAGCAACAGTTAGAATTGGATATGGAAAAACTGACTGGTTCAAAATTGGGAAAGAAATTTGACAAGGCTATATATTGTCACCCTGTTTATTTAACTTCTATGCAGAGTGCATCATGCAAAATACCAGGCAGGATGAATCAATCACAAGCTAGAATCAAGATTGCCAGGAGAAATATCAACAACCTCAGCTAGGCAGATGATACCACTCTAATGGCAGAAAGTGAGGAGGAACTGAAAAGCCTCTTGATGAGAGTGAAAACACTGGCTTAAAACTCAACATTCAAAAAACTAAGATCACAGCAACTGGTTCTATCACTTCATGGTAAATAGAAGAGGGAAAGTGAAAAGGGTGGCAGATTTTCTTTTCCTGGGCTCCAAAATCACTGTGGATGGTGACTGCAGCCACGAAATTTAAAGACTCTTGCTCCTTGGAAGAAAAGCTATGACAAGCCTAAAAAACAGAGCCATCACTTTGCTGACAAAGGTCTGTATAGTCAAAGCCATAAATTTTCCAGTAGTCATGTACAGATGTGAGAGTTGGACCATAAAGAAGACTGAGCACCTAAGAATTAATGCTTTCAAACTGTGGTGCTGGAGAAGATTCTTGAGAGTTCCTTGGACTGCAAGGAGATCAAACCAGTCAATCCAAAAGGAAATTAGCACTGAATATTCATCAGTAGGACTGATGCTGAAGCTCCAATACTTTGGCCACCTGATAGAAAGAGCCGACTCATTGGAAAAGACCCTGATGCTGGGAAAGACAAGGCAGGAGCAGAAGGGGATGACAGTGAATGAAACAGTTGGATGGCATCACTGACTCAACGGACCTGAGTTTGAGCAAACTCTGAAAGATAGTGAAGGTCAGGGAAGCCTGGCATGCTGCAGTCCATGGGGTGATCAAGATTCAGCATAACTTAGCAACCAAGCAATGATCTTATTATCATTTACTTAATTGTTCTGGTTTTTTTTTTTTGTTTTTTTAAGGCCTTTTCTTTTTATTGTGTTTCTTATCTAGAAAAGTTCCTTTAGCATTTGTTGTAAAGCTGGTTTGGTGGTGCTGAATTCTCTTAACTTTTGCTTCTCTGTAAATCTTTTGATTTCTGTATCAAATCCAAGTAAGATCCTTGCTAAGTAATCTTGATTGTAAGTTTTTTTTATTTCATCACTTTAAGTATATCCTGCAATTCCTTTCTGACCTGCAGTTTCTGCTGAAAGATCAGCTGTTAACCTTTTGGGGATTCCTTGTATGTGATTTGTTGCTTTTCCTTTGGTGCTTTTAATATTTTTTCTTTATGTTTAATTTTTGTTAGTTTGATTTATATGTGTCTTGGCATATTTTTCTTTGAGTTTATCCTATATGGGACTCTCTGGGTTTCCTGGAAATGCGTAGCTAGTTCCTTTCCCATGCTAGGGCAGTTTTTTACTATAATCTCCTCAGAGATTTTCTCATATACCTTCTTTTTCTCTCCTTCTTCTGAGAACCCTGTAATTTGAATGTTGGTGTGTTTAATGTTGTCCCAGAGGTCTCTGAGCATGTCTTCATTTCTTTTTATTCTTCTTTATTTATTCTGCTCCCCTTCGATTATTTCCACTACTCTATCTTTGAGCTCACTTATCTATTCCTCTAAGTGACTCTACTATTGGTTCCCTCTAGTGTATTTTTTATTTCAGTTATTTTGTTGTTCATTGTTGATGGTCTGTTTTTTATTTCTTTGAGGTCCTTGTTAAACATTTTTGTATCTTCTCAGTCCGTGCCTCCATTCTATTTATCTGTGCCTCCATTCTCTCTCTGAGATTTTGGATTCTCTTTACTATCATGACTCTGAATTCTTTTTCAGGTAGACTTCCTATGTCCTCTTCATGTGTTTGGTTTTTTCAGATTTTTACCATGCTCCATCTGCTGCACTTTCCTCAGCCTTTGTTTCATTTCGTTTAACTTACTATTTCAGTCCCCTTTCAAGAATGCAAGGTTGTCGGTCCTCTCACTTGTGGAGTCTGCCCCCAGTGCGTGAGGTTGCACATGAGCCTTGTGAAAATTTCCTGGTGGAGGGAACTTGTGCCTGTGTTCCGGTGGGTGAAGCTACATCTTGTCTCTCTGCAGGGCGATGCTATGCCTAGTGGTGTGTTTGGGGATGTCCGTAGACTTGGTATGGCTTTGGACTACCTGTCTGCTAACGGGTAGGGTTGTGTTCCTATTGGGCCAGTTGCTTGGTGTGAGGTGTCTGGCTCTAGAGATTACTGGCCTTTGGGTGGGGCCAGGTGATAGTGCTGAGATGGAGGACTTTGGGAGAGCTCTTGCTGATTAATATGCCATGGGGTCGGGAATTATCTGGTGGTCCAACGTCCTGGACACAGATCTCCCACTGTGATGGTTCAGGCCCCACTCCTGTTTGGAGCACTTAGATACCACTAGCCACGTAGTTCTGAAGAAAAAAAGAAAGAAATAGAAAAAAAAAAATCAAACATAAATACAGGCAAAAAAGAATGGACAAACAAAACACCAAGAGAACTTGTAAAAGTAACACCAAACAGATAAGAACAGAAAAAGAAACTCATGTGCTCACACCCACAAAAAGAAGAGAGAAGAAAAAAAGAAAGAATAAAAAGAGGAATGAGAGAAGAAGAAAGCAACCAATAAACAAACCCATAAGTGAATACGACAATAAAAACTAGACTAGCCAAAATACAAAATCAAAAGTTTGTGGGAAAAAAATGCAATGTAATGAAAAAGCACTGTCTAAATAGGAAAATAAAATAAGCTTATTTAAAAATAAAAGAATTTTTAAAAGGAAGAAGTAGAAAAATTAAAATTAAATGAATAATAAAAAAGGATGACAACAGAAGAAAACAAAAAAGAGAAAAAAGCAAATATATACAGAGAGAGTGGTAATAAGAATAATACTTTCCTGTGGCCTCAGTGGTCTATGTCTTCACTACACAGTGAGCTTCAGCCAATCTGTCTACTCAGAAAAGCCTCGAATATTTCTAGGAAAGTCTCCGGGCCTGCAGTGGGCACTGTGGGGTCAGCTTAGGTTCAGATCTGACTTTTCTCTAGCTTGTATTTGCTTCCCAAGACCACAACTGCCCCCAAGTCCATAGCCTCCAGCCAATTTGGGGGATTTAATCTGTTGCTTCTGCAGCTACATAAGCAAATTCCCTTCTTCTTTGGTCACCAAGCCCTTGGTTCTCAATTTTGGTTTTGGCCCCTCTGCTGTTTGCTCTCTGGCATCTGTTTCCCACCCACACAAGAGGGGGTGAAGGCAGCAGCTGACTAGGGCTCACTAGCTCAGTTGGCCCAGGGAGAGAGCGGGTTACAGCAGACAAAATTGGGATGTGCGGGTTGTAACTACGGTGGCAGAGGCCTGCACGAAGTTGCTACAGCCTGAGGTAGGGTATGTGATTTCCCAAGGAAATCGGCCCTGGGTTGTGGGTCCTCCGGCAGTGCCAGGCTGCATAGGCTCCCAGGAAGGTGTGGGCAGTTACCTGTGCCTGCTCACAGCTTGGTGGATGCTTCAGTGGCTTGTTGTGCCAACCTCTGGGGTCAGAGACCACAGTTGCAGTCTGACCCACTTCTGGCACTTGCTCAGGCACAGGTGGCAGCCCGCATGCCCACCTCTGGGGTCACAGACTGCAGCTGTGGCCAGTCCCACCTGTGGCGCTTATGACAGCGGTGTCCTGCCATCTGCAAGCACGCGGAGATAGACGGTCCTTGTGACCATGACCTCTTGCCTCTCTGACAGCCTGCGGCTTTCCCCTGGACTTCCTCAACTGTCTTATACTAACCCCTGCAGACTGTCTTCACTTGGCAGTCAACCCCAGTCCTCTTCCTGGGGACTGATCTCTGAAGCCTGAGCCTCAGCACCCAGCCCCGCTCTCAGCATGCAAAGTGCTGGTCGGTACTGATCTCTGTACTGGGTTCTCTCCTCCTTGCCTTCTGTGAGCCTGTTGTACTTCCCTCTGAGGTTCTGAAGCTCTCCTCTGTCTGCTTCTGAGGGGGTTTCTGAGTGTATGGAAACTGTCCCTGCTTCACAGCCATCTTCCAGAGCCACAGGCCCTATTCTGATTTCTTTGTCCCTTTTATTTCTTATTTCTTTTGCCCTATCCCATTATGTGGAGATTAACTTGCCTTTTTGGAAGTCCGAGTTCTTCTGCCAGTGTTCAGTAGGTGTTCTGTAGGAGGTGTTCCATATTCAGATGTATTTTTCATGTATCTGTGTGGAGGAAGCTGAGCTCTCCATGTCTTACCCCTCCACCATCTTGAAAGCCCCCTCTTAATTCTATTTCTAAATAAAATAGAAACACAAAATCTAAATAGACATATCAGATAAGTAGAAACAATTGTTGATTAAACATCCCACAAACGAAAGCCTAAGCTTCGATGGCTTCACTGATAGGTACTATGAAACATTAAGGAAAAGATAATATCAATCCTACAAAAACTCCTTCAGAAAATAGAGGAGCCAGGTGTGTATGCCTGTGTGCTCAGTCATGTCCGATTCTTTGCAACCTCGTGGACTATAACCCACCAGGCTCCTCCGTCCTTGGGATTTCCCAGGAAAGAATACTGGAGTGGGTTGCCATTTCCTTCTCCAGGGGATCTTCCTGACCCAGAAATTGAACTCATGCCTCCTGTGTCTCCTGCGTTGCAGGCAGGTTCTTTACCTGCTGAGTCCCAACTTATTTTATGAAGCCATTATTACCTTGATCTCAAAGCCAGAAGAAAATGTCTTAAGGAGCTGCTCTGCTGCTGCTAAGTCACTTCAGTCGTGTCCAACTCTGCGCGACCCCGTAGACGGCAGCCCACCAGGCTCCCCCGTCCTTGGAACTCTCCAGGCAAGAACACTGGAGTGGGTTGCCATTTCCTTCTCCAGTGCATAAAAGTGAAAAGTGAAAGTGAAGTCACTCAGTCGTGTCCGACTCTTAGGGACCCCATGAACCGCAGCCTACCAGGCTCCTCCGTCCATGGGATTTTCTAGGCAAGAGTACTGGAGTGGGGTGTCTTAAGGAGAGGAACCTGCAAATCAACATCGCTCATAAACATGTACATAACTGTAAATGACTTCAATATCTAACCACTGCAGCTAAGGTGAGAAAAATATTAACAGTATACTTATTCTATAGAAAGAAGTAAAATGATCATTATTGACAGAAAACAGTATAGTCTGTGTAGAATGTCCTAAGGAATGCTATTAGTTGAAGAACTAATAAGTATACTAAAGTTCTAGGATATAAGATCAATGGCATTTCTATATGTTAGCCATAAGCAATCCAGAAATAAAGCTAAGGCATCAAGTTTAGTCATAATAGCACCAAAAATAAGTTATTTAGAAATAAATTTTAGAAGAAATGCAATAAAGATATGCTGAAAACTATAGAATAATGCTGAGAGAAAAAGTTCTAAATAACTGGAGAGATATACCAGGTTCATAGATTGAAAGATTCATGTTAAGAACTCAGTTCTTTTCAAATTGACCTATGTATGCAGTGCAATCTCTATCAAAATGCCAGCAGGCTTAAAAAAAATAAGCATGCTGATCTTAAAAGGTATGAGAGAATTCAAATAAGCTTGAATAGCCAAAATAATTTTGAAAAAAAAGAACTAATTTGGAGGACTTACACTGCCTGATTTCAGAACTTACTGTAAAGCCACTGTAATCAAGATAGGGTGGTATTGGCTTAAGGATAAACATAAATAGATCAGTGGAACAGAATAGATTGCCCAGAAACAGTTTCACAGAAGATGGTGGTATATAATCTATTGATTTTCAATATAAATGCCATGGAAATTCATGGTCTTTTCTACAGTGCTGTTAATTAAATATTCATATTCAAAAATATTAGACCCTCAACTCATGCCGTACATAAAAATTAACTGAATGAGCTAACACTACAAAACTTTAGAGAAAAGAATAGAAAAAAACCTGTATGATCTTGAGGTAAACCAAAATATATTAGCTATGACATCAACAGCCCAATTCAAAACACAAAAAAATTTCATTGGAATTCATCAAAATTAAAAATTTTGCTCTTCAAAAGACACCACTAGGAAAATTAAAAGACAAGCCACAAATAGGAAGGAAATAGTTGTGACTCATGTATATGGTAAAAGACCTGTGTTCAGAATTTATAAAGAACTCTTAAAACTCAGTAAGAAGAAAAACAACCCAGTAATAGAATGGACAGAAGATTTGAATTGATGTTTCATCATAGATAATATATGCTAGCAAGAACATGGAAAAATGTTCAACATCATTAACCACTAGGGTAATGCACATAAAACTATGAGATTCCATTTTATGTACTAGAATGACATAAATGACATTAAAATAAATCATATTTTAAAAACCAACAATATCTAAATGTGGAGAAATTGGAACTCTTGTACATTGATGGTTGCAATGGGAAATGGTATATCTAATTTGCAAAATATTTCATCAGCTTGTAAAACGTTAAACAGAGACTTAACAAGGGCACCCAGACATTCCATTCCTAGATACTGACACAAGAAAAATGAAAATATGTTCATACAAAGACTTATACCAGAATTTCATAGCAACATTATTAAAAATAGCCTCAAACTGGAAAAATCTAATAGTCCATTAACTGATGAATGAATAAAAAATCATATTTTCAATGGAATACTATCCAGTAAGAAAAAGGAATCGACAACTACAGCATATAGTATGAGTGAACCTTGAAAACATTATGTTAAATGAAAGAAGCCAGATACAAAATACTGTATATTATATAATCCCATTTATATGGAATTTCTAGAAACAACAAAACTCTGAGGCATAAAGGAGGTCAGTGGTTGCCTGAAGCTGGTGTTTGGAGCAGGAATTGCCTGCAAAAAGGAATGAAAGAAACTTTGGGAGTATTGGAATTTTTCTAAAAATGGAATGTGATGATAGTTGCACAACTGAATAAATATACTAAAAGCCATCAGATTTACTAAAATGTTGTGGAATGTAACTTATACCTCAATAAAGTTGTCAAAAAAGATGTCGAAAAATCCTGTGGCTAATTATGGTAGTATGGTCTACATGCATGATTCTTACTGATATGGTACTCCCACATTGTACTTATATGTACAGACGTATGTACATATTTGTCCACCTCAATCAAAAGACTATAAATTCTTTGTTTTATGTAGCTCCACATTGTGTCAAGCCTCCTAGAAGTGTCTGTTGATTCTGGATTTCCTTCTTCCCTTATTGTTTACTACCTTGGCTTTAATCAGAGATAAATAAATCACGCTTACTAGGATATTTTTTTTTGAGGTTTATTTATTGTTATATATTCAGTTCAGTCACTCAGGCATATCTGACTCTTTGTGACCCCAGGGACTGCAGCACTCCAGGCTTCCGTGTCCATCAGCAACTCCCGGAGTTACTGAAACTCATGTTCTTCAAGTTGGTGATGCCATCCAACCATCTCATCCTCTGTCATCCCCTTCTCCTTCCACCTTCAGTCTTTCCCAGCATCAGGGTCCTTTCCAGTGAGTCAGTTCTTCACATCAAGTGGCCAAAGTATTGGAGTTTCAGCTTCAGCATAAGCCCTTCCAATGAATATTCAGGATTGATTTCCTTTAGGATTGACTGGTTTGATCTCCTTGCAGTCTAAGGGACTCAAGAGTCTTATCCAACACCACAGTTCAAAAGCATCAGTTCATCAGTGCTCAGCTTTCTTTAGAGTCCAACTCTCACATCCATACATGACTACTGGAAAAACCATAACTTTGACTAGATGGACCTTTGTTGATAAAGTAATGTCTCTGCTTTTTAATATGCTCTCTAGGTTGGTAATAGATTTTCTTCCAAGGAGCAAGTGTCTTTTAATTTCATGGCTGCAGTCACCATCTTCAGTGATTTTGGAGCCCCCCAAAATAAAGTCTGTCACTGTTTCCACTGTTTCCCCATCTATTTGCCATGAAGTGATGGGACCAGATGCCATGATCTTAGCTTTCTCAATGTTGAGTTTTAAGCCAACTTTTTCACTCTCCTCTTTTACTTTCATCAAGGGGCTCTTTAGTTCTTCTTTGCTTTCTGCCATATGGGTGGTGTCATCTGCATATCTGAGGTTATTGATACTTCTCCCTGCAATCTTGATTCCAACTTGTGTTTCATCCAGCATGGCATTTTGCATGATGTACTCTGCATAAAAGTTAAATAAGCAGAGTGACAATATACAGCCTTGACATACTCCTTTCCCGATTTGGAACCAGTCTGTTGTTCCATGTCCAGTTCTAACTGTTGCTTCTTGACATGCATAGATTTCTCAGGAGGCAGATCAGGTAGTCTGGTATTCCCATCTCTTGAAGAATTTTCCATAGTTTGTTGTGATCCACACAGTCAAAGCTTTGGCGTAGTAAATGCTTTTCTGTTATATAACAATATTGATAAATTTAAAGTGTACTATTTAATGATTTTTGACAATTGTATACAATGGTTTAACCATGACATAGTTATAATGTAGCAAATCTGTAGCACCACATAAATTTTGTTATAGCTAGTCTCCACTTTCATCTTCTGGCCACATAATACAATCTCTGCTTTACTTTTTTTTGCCATAATTTGTTGTATTATTGCCCTAAAATTTCATATAAATGGAATCATATATCATGTATTATTCTGTGAATGACTACTTTCACACTGCATAATTATTTGGAGATTCATTCATGTTGTAGTGTGCATCAACACTCCATTATTTTTTGTGTTAAGTAGAATCTCATTGTACAGATACACCACAGTAAGTTTGCCATTCACTGATTGGTGGATACATGGATTTTTTCTACTTTTTATTTATTATAAATAGAGTTGATATAAAAATTTGTATTTACATCTTTGTGTAAACTTATGTTCTCATTTATCTTGTGAAAATACTTAGAAATGCAATTACTAGGACATATAAGTATGTGGTTAACTTTGTAAGAAACCACTGTAATAGTTTCCAAAGTTGTACCATCCTGCATTGTCACTAGCAATGTAGGAGCAATAGTTGCAAATTTATAGTACAATACCACAGCCAGGATACTGACATTGAGATAACCCACCAAGCTTATTGAGAGTTTCCATTTCACTTGTATTTGTGTGTGTGTCTCTATATGTGCATGCTCTCATGTATATTTAGTCCTATGCAATTTTATTACACATGTAGGTTTGTGTATTCATCATCACAGTCAAAGTATAAAGAACAATTTCATTTCCCTCAAGGATTCTTTAATGTTGCCCTTTTATAACTACACTTACTTCTCCTAGGCTCTCCCAAAGCTCACCCGTGTCAAATAGCAATCTGTTCCCCATCTTTATAATCTTATTTCAAGAATATTATTAAAATAAAATCACAGTATGTAACCTTTTGGGAATGGGAATGGATTTTTAAACTTAGCATAAATTCCCTGGGGTTTCATCTAAGCTGTGTATATTAATGGCTATTTCCTTTTTGTTTTTGAATATCATTTCATGGTATGTATATACCACAATTGTTTAACCATTCACCCACTATAAGACACATGAGTGTTTCCAGTATTTGGTTACAAAGAATAAAGATGCTATGAACACTCACATACACATTTTGTGTGTAACCAAAAGTTAAAATTTCTCTAGGATGAATGCCCCCTTCATGGATCATAACTTCATCATGGTGAAGGGGTTCTGTAGCTCAGTGAAGCCATGAGCCATGCCCTACAGGGCAACTCAAGACAGACAGGTCATAGTTAAGAGTTCTGACAAAATGCATTCCACTGGAGGAGGAAATGGCAACCCACTCCAGTACCCTTGCCAGTAGAACCCCATGAAATTGTATAAAAAGGTAGAAATATATGACACCAGAAGATGAGTCCTCCCACTGAGGTCAGAAGATATCCTATATGCTGCTGGAGAAGAGTGGAGGGCAATGACTAACAGCTACAGAAAGAGTGAAGCGGCTCACTCAAAGCAGAAATGATGCTCAGTTGTGGATGTGACTGGTGGTGAGATTAAAGTCTGATACTGTAAAGAACAATATTGCATAGAAACCTGGAATGGTAGGTGCATGAATGAAGATAAATTGGACATGGTCAAGCCGGAGATGGCAAGAATGAACAGCGACATTGTAGGAATCAGTGAACCAAAATGTACCGGAATGGTGAATTCAATTTAGATGACCATTGTATCTACTACTGTGGGCAAGAATCCCTTATAAGAAAAGCAGTAGCCATCATAGTCAACAAAAGAGTCTGAAATGCAGTACTTGGGTGAAACTTTAAAAAATGACGAAATGGTCTCAATTCATTTCCAAGGCAAACCATTCAACATGACAGTAATCCAAGTCTATGCCTCAAATACTGATGCCAAAAAAGCTAAAGTTGACTGGTTCTATGAAGACCTAAAAAATCTTCTAGAACTAACACCAAAAAAAAAAAAAAAAAAAAAAAAAAAAGATGTCTTTTTCATCACAGGGGATTGGAATGCAAAACTAGGAAGTCAAGAGATACCTGGAGTAACAGGCAAGTTTGGCCTTGGAGTACAAAATGAAGCATGGCAAAGGCTAACAGAGTTTTGTCAAAAGACTATCCTTATCATAACAAATACCCTTTTCCAAAGATCCAAGAGATGACTTTATACATGGACATCACCAGATAGTCAATAAGGAAATCAGATTGATTATGGTCTTTGCAGCTGAAGATGGAGAAGCTCTATACAGTCTACAAAAGCAAGATCTGGAACTGACTGTGGCTCAGATCATGACCTCCATTTGGCAAAGTTCAGGCTTAAATTGAAGAAAGTAGGGGAAACCATTAGGCCATTCAGGTATGACATTAATCCCTTACAGTGGGATGATGAATGGATTCATTGGGATTAGATCTTGTAGAATTGTGGATGGAGGGTCATATTGTTGTACAGGAGACTGTGACCAAAACCATCCCCAAGAAAAATAAATGCAAGAAGGCAAAGAGGTTGCCCGAGGAGGATTTACAAATAGCTGAGGAAAGAAGAGAAGCAAAAGGCAAGAGAGAAAGGAGAAGTTATATTCAACTGAATGCAGAATTCCAGAGAATAACAAGGAGAGATAAGAAGACCTTCTTAAATGCAAAGAAATAGAGTAAAACAATAGAATGTGAAAGACTAGAGATCTCTTCAAGAAAATTTGGAGTTATCAAGGGAACATTTCATACAAGGATGGGCATGATCATGCAGAAACAGGAAGGACCTATGAGAAGTAGAAGAGATTAAGAAGCAGTGGCAAGAATACACAGAAACACTATACAAGATAGGTCTTAATAACCCAGATAACAACTATAGTGTGGTCACTCACCTAGATTCAGACATCCTGGAGTGTAAAGTCAACTGAGCCTTAGGAATCATTATAATTAACAAAATAAGGGGAACTGATTGAATTCCAGCTGAGCTATTTCAAATCCTAAAAGATGATGCAACTAAAGTGCTGCACTCAATATGTCAGCAAGTTTGGAAAACTCAGCAATGGACACAGGAATGGAAAATGTCAGTTTTCATTCCAATCCCAAAGAAGAGCAATGCCAAAGAATGATCAAACTATCATACAGTTGTGCTGCTTTCACATGATAGCAAGGTTATGTTCAAAATCCTTCACGCTAGGCTTCAGCAGTATGTGAACCAAGAACTTCCAGACGTACAAGCTGGGTTTAGAAAAGGCAGAGGAACCAGAAGTCAAATTGCCAATATACATTGGATCATGAAGAAAGCGAGGGAGTTCCACAAAAGCATCCACTTCTGCTTCTTTGATTACACTAAAGCCTTTGACTGTGTTGATCACAAAAACCATGGAAAATTCTTAAAGAAATGGGAATACCAGACCACCTTACCTGTCTCCTGAGAAACCTGTATGCAGCTCAAGAAGCAACAGTTAGAACTGAACATGGAACAATGGACTGGTTCCAAACTGGGAAAGGAGTACATCAAGGCTGTATATTGTCATCCTTCTTATTTAACTTCTCTGTAGAGTGTATCATGTGAAATGCTGAGCTGGATGAATCTCAAGCTGGAATCAATATTGCTGGGAGAAATATCAACAGTCTCAGATATGCAGATGATACCATTCTAACAACAGAGTGAAAAAGAAATTAACCTCTCTTGAGGGTGAAAGAGGAGAGTTGAAAGTCCGGCTTGAAACTCAACTTTTGAAAAACTAAGATCTTGGCATCCAGTCCCATCACTTCATGGCAGATAGATGGGGAAAAAGTGGAAGCAGTGGCAGATTGAGACGTCACCTTACTGATAAAGGGCCATACAGTCAAAGCTATGGTTTTTGCAGTAGTCATGTACAGATGTGAGAGTTGGGCCATAAAGAAGGCTGAGCCCTAAAGAATTGATGCTCTTGAACTGTGGTGCTAGAGAGACTCTTGAGAGTCCCTTGGCCAGCAAGGAGATCAAACCAGTCAATTGTAAAGGCAATCAAACCTGAAAACATAATGACCTCAAGCTTACAGGATGCAACAAAAGCAGTTCTAAGAAGGAAGTTTATAACAATACAATCTTACCTCAAGAAACAAAAAAATCTCAAAAAAAAAACAAACAAAGCAACCTAAACCTACTCTTAAAGCAATGAGAGAAAGAAGAACAACAAAACACAAAGTTATTAGAAGGAAAAAAGTCATAAAGATCATAGCAGAAATAACTGAAAGAAAAATGAAAAAAACAATAGCAAAGATCAACACCAGACATAAAAATAAACTCAAAATGGATTAAAGACCAAAATGTAAGGCTGGATGCTATAAAACTCTTAGAGAAAAACACAGAAAGAACACACTCTGACATAAGTTTCAGCAGGCTCTTTTTTGTCCCACCTCCTAGAGTAATGAAAATAAAAACAAAATAAACAAATGGGATCTAATTAAACATAAAATGGAAACCATAATCGAGACAAAAAGACAACCTTCAGGATGGAAGAAAATATTTGCAAATGAACTAACTGACAAAGGTTTAAACTCCAAAATATGTAAACAGCTCATGCAGCTCAATGTAAAAACAACAACAACAGCAACAAGCAACTCAATCCAAAAAATAGAAGATCTAAATAGACATTTCTCCAAAGAAGACATACAGATGCTCAAGCACATGAAAAGATGCTCAACATCACTAGTTATTCAGTTCAGTTCAGTCGCTCAGTCATGTCCGACTCTTTGCAACCCCAGGAACTGCAGCATGCCAGGCCTCCCTGTCCATCACCAACTCCCAGAGTTTACCCAAACCCATGTCCATTGAGTCAGTGATGCCATCCAACCATCTCATCCTCTGTCCTCCCCTTCTCCTCCTGCCCCCAATCTCTCCCAGCATCAAGGTCTTTTTCAATGAGTCAGCACTTCGCATGAGGTGGCCAAAGTATTGGAGTTTCAGCTTCAACATCAATCCTTCCAATGAACACCCAGGACTGATCTCCTTTATGATTGACTGGTTGGATCTCCTTGCAATGCAAGGGACTCTCGAGAGTCTTCCCCAACACCACAGTTCAAAAGCATCAATTCTTCAGCACTCAGCTTCCAACTCTCACATCCATACATGACTACTGGAAAAACCATAGCCTTGACTAGACGGACCTTTAGTTATTAGAGAGATTCAAATCAAACTATGATAAGGTATCATTTCACACCAGTCAGAATGGCCATCAGCAAAAAATCTACAAACAGGAAGTGCTGCAGAGGGTATAGAGAAAAAGGAACCCTCCAAATTCTTGGTGGGAATGTAAAGTGATACAGTCACTATGAAGAACCATATAGAGGTTCCCTAAAAAACTAAAAATAAAGGTGCCCTATGATTTACCTTCACTATGATCTTCCTGGGTCAGGAAGATTCCCTGGAGAAGGGAATGGACAGTGTTCTTGCCTGGAGAATTCCATGGACAGAAGAGCCTGGTGGGCTATAGTCTATGGGATCACAAAGAATCAGAGATGACTGAGTGACTAACACTTTCACTTTCACTCTATGATCTAGCAATCCAACTCCTGGACATATGCCCAGAGAAAACCATAGTTTGAGAAGATACATGTATCCCAGTGTTCACTGCAGCACTATTTACAATAGCCAGGACATGGAAGAATCCTAAACATCCATCAATAGAAGAACAGGTACAGAAGAAGTGGTACATATATACAATGGAATATTACTCAGCCATCAAAAGGAACAAAACTGTGCCATTTGCAGAGACATGGATGGATCTAAAGACTGTCATACAGAGAGAAGTAATCCAGAGAGAGAAAAATAAATATCGTATAATACTGATTATTTGTGGAATCTAGAAAAATGATACAGATGATCTTATTTACAAAGCAGAAATAGAGACACAAATGAAGAGAAGTAATAAATGGATACCAAAGGGGGAGAGTGGGTGGGATGAATTGTAAGATTGGGATTGACATATATATACTACAATTATATGAAATAGATAACTAATGAGAACCTACAGTGTAGTGTAGGGAACTCTATTCAGTGCTCTGTGGAACATAAATAGGAAGGAAAACAAAAAAAGAGGGGATATGTGAATATACATAGCTGATTCATTTTGATGTACAGAAGAATCTAACACAGTATTGTAAAGCAACTATACTCCAATAAAAATTGATTAATAAATTACAGAGACTGGTTTATACAATCTTCAGTCATTGTTGCTGTTCAGTATCTAAGTTTTGTCCAACTCTTTGTGACCCCATGGACTGCAGCACACCAGGCTCCTCTGTCTTCCAGTATCTCCCAGAATTTGCTCAAATTCATGTCCATTGACTCAGTGATGCTATAATCCTCTGCCTTCCCTTCTCTTTTTGCCTTCAGTCTTTCCCAGCATTAGGGTCTTTTCCAATGCGTTGGCTCTTCACTTCATGTTGCAAAAGTATTGGAGTTTCAGCTTCAGCATCAGTCCTTTCAATGAATATTCCAGGTTGATTTATTTTAGGATTGACTGGTTTGATCTCCTTGCTGTCCAAGTGACTCTTAAGAGTCTTCTCTAGCAACACAGTTCAAAAGCATCAATTCTTCGGTGCTCAGCCTTCTTTATGGTCCAACTCACATCTGTACATGACTACTGGAAAAAACCATAGCTTTGACTATAGAGACCTTTGTTGGCAAAGTGATGTCTCTGCTTTTCAATATGCTATCTGGGTTTGTCATAGTTTTCCTTCCAAACAGCAAGCGTCTTTTAATTTCAAGGCTACAGTCATAATCCACAGTGATTTTGGAGCCCAATACAATAAAATCTGTCACTGCTTATACTTTTCCCCCTTCTAATTGTCATGAAGTGATGGGGCCAGATGCCATGATCTTAGTTTATTTAATGTTGAGTCTTTTTTTTTTTTCCATTTATTTTTATTAGTTGGAGGCTAATTACTTTACAATATTGTAGTGGGTTTTGCCATACATTGACATGAATCAGCCATGGATTTACATGTGTTCCCCATCCCAATCCCCCCTCCCACCTCCCTCTCCATCCCATCCCTCTGGGTCTTCCCAGTGCACCAGCCCTGAGCACTTGTCTCATGCATCCAACCTTAAGAGAGTGTTTCATTTTTCTCTTTCACCTTCATCAAGACACTTGTTAGTTCCTCTTCATTTTCTGCCATTAGAGTGGTATCATCTGCATAATCTGAGATTGTTGATATTTCTCCCAGCAATATTGATTCCAGTTTGTGATTCATCCAGTCTGTCATCTCACGTGATATGCTCTGCATATAAGTTAAATAAGCAGGATGACAATATACAGCCTTGACACACTCCTTTTCCAATTTGGAACAAGTTTATTGTTCCATGTCTGATTCTAACTGCTGCTTCTTGAGCTGCATACAGGTTTCTCAGGAGACAGGTAAGGTGATCTGTTATCCCCATCTCTTTAAGAATTTTCCACAGTTTGTCCTGGTCCACACAGTCACAGGGTTTGGTGTAATCGATTAAGCAGAAGTAGATTTTTTCAGGAACTCTCTTGCTTTTTCCATGATCCAGGGAATGTTGGCAATTTGATCTCTGGTTCCTCTGCCTTTTCTAAATCCAGCTTGTACATCTGAAAGTTCTTGGTTCATATACTGCTGAAGCCTAGCCTAAACGATTTTGAACATATTGCTAGCATGTGAAAGGAGTACAATTAAACATTCTTTGGCATTGCCCTTTTTGGGATTGGAATGAAAACTGACTTTTTCCATTCCTGTGTCCACTGCTGAATTTTCCAAACTTGCTGACATACTGAGTGAAGCACTTTACCTCTGTCACCCTTTAGGATTTGAAATAGCTCAACTAGAATTTCATCACCTTCACTAGCTTTGTTCATCATAATGCTTCCTAAGGCCCACTTGACTTTACCCTCCAGGATGTCTGCCTCTAAGTGAGTGACCACACCTTTGTGCTTATCTGGCTCATCAAAATCTTTCTTGTATAGTTCTCTTATGTATTCTTACCATCACTTCTTAAGCTGTTCTGCTTCTGGTAGGTCCTTACTGTTTCTGTCTATATAGTGCCCATCCTTGCATGAAATGTTCCCTTGATAGCTCCAATTTCATTGGAGAGATTTCTAGTCTTTCCCATTCTATTGTGTTCCTCTATTTCTTTGCATTGTTCATTTAAGAAAGCCTTTATCTCTTCTTGCAATTCTCTGGAACTCTGCACACAATGTTTAGTAGAATTTTGCAATTAAACCAACTGGACCTTTTTTCCTTTTTTTCAGGAGACTTTATATTATGAATTGAAGTTCCTTCACAGTTATAAGGTGATTCAAATTATCTATTTCATATTGGATGAGTTGTAGTAGTTTGTATTATTCAAAAAATTGTTCCATTTCATGTAATTTATCAATTTTAACATAAAAGTTGTTAGTGGCTTTCCCTTGTCATTCTGAAGTCTTCAGACTGTAATAGACTGTGTGTTTGTTTCCCCCCAAAATTCAAATATTGAAGTCCTGACCCCTTCCAGGTGATAGTATTGGGAGGTGATTAAGTCATAAAGGTGGAGCCTTCCACCCTCATGTTATTGTTTCCGTAAATGGAAACAATGCCCTTATAAAGGAGATCCCAGATCCCTCCCTTGCCCTTTCTGCCATGTGAAGACACAAAGAAAAGAAAGCCGCTCATGAACTAGGAATTCCCTTTCCAGACTGGATCTGCTGACACCTTGATCCTGACTTCTCACCATCTAGCACTTAGAGAAATAAATGTTTGTTGTTTATAACCCACCCAATCTATGGTATTTTTGTTGTAATATTCCAAACAAACTAAAAGAAGAATCTATGGTCATACCTTCTGTTTCATTTTTGTTATTACTAATTTGTGTAATTTCTGTCTTTTCTTCTTTGTCAATCTTGATAGAGGTTTGTCAATTTATCAGTATTTTCAAGGAACCAATTTTTTTTGGTCTTGCTGAGTTTTTTCCTATTGTTTTCCTGCTTTCAATTATTGATTTCTGTTCTTATCTATTATTTCCTTATGTTTTCTTTGAATTTATTTTGTTCTACCTAACTTAGGAAACTTGGTTATTGACTTAAGACTTTTTTTTTTCTAACATAAGCATTTAGTGCAATAAATTTCCCTCTCAGAACTATTGAGCTCCTGCCCACATATCTTGAAATGTTTTATTTTTATTTTCATTCAGTTTTAATTTCCCACAGACATCTTATTTGACCCATAGATTATGTAGAAGTTGTTGTTTAATTTCCATGTGTTTAGAGACTTTCCTGTTTTCTTTCTGTTGTAAATTTCTAGTTTGATTCTGTTGTGGTCAGAGGATATATTATGTATGATTATAATCATTTTCCATTTGTCGAGGTTTGTTTTATGACCCAGAGTATGGTCTTGGGGAATGTTTGATGGCAATGGAAAAAAATGTGTAATGTGCTGCTGTTGGTTGTAGCACTCCGTATATGTTAATTAGATTCTATTAGTTGATCATGTTATTCTTTTATATCCTAGCTGATTTTTTCTCTAGTAGCTCTATCAGTTGCTGCAAAGGGGTTGAAGAATCCTTATAATATAGGCTTTTCCTCTTTCAGTTTTAAACTCCATTGTTTTTGTATCATACATTTTGAGTCTCTGTTTTCTGTTGAGCACACAATTAGAATTATAATGTCTTTCTGGTGGATTGGTCTTTTAATTACTATGTAATGTTCTTCTTCATTTTTATTAAGTTTCTTTGCTTTGAAATCTACTTAACCTGATATTTATACAATCACTCATACCTTGTTAGAGATGTTTACATGGTATGTTATTTTCCATCCTTTTACTTGCAATCCACATATGTTGAATTTAAGATGAGTTTCTTGTAAACAGACACACAGTTTATATTAATAATGTTTTACTTTAATCTTCTCAACCTCTGCCTTTTGGGGGGTATATTTATATCATTCACATTACATTTATATATTTTTATAGTTTGTTTCCTCTTCCTCTCTTTCTTATTTCCCTTTTCAATCCTTCCCATAGATTAAACATTTTTAGGATTCCACATTGGTTTATTTATAGTGTTTGTGAGGGGTTTGGGGCATAATTTTCTCCAAGGTTGATCTAGGTATTAAAATATATGAATTACTAAATATATATATATATATATATATATACATATATATATATATGAATTACTGCAGTACTTTGGTATCATCATATTACCACCTTGGGTGAAGTATAGATACCTTACATTCATTTATGTCTTTTTATATATAACTTCCCTACAAATAACTTCTCTATAATTTTTCTTTTATAGTCAATATTATGTACAAAATTAATGAGGAGGAGGATATATTTAATGTAATAATTTTCTCCTATTTTAATTGTTTTTTTTCTTCCCTGAATTTCCAGTATTCCTTAATTTATCATTTTCTTTCTGTTTGAGGAAATTTCTTTAGCCATTTTAAAAGTGGACTCCTGGTTGGTCTGCCTTACTGGTGCTGTTGGACTACCTAATGTTATTGGTTGGAATCTCATTCAGTCCAGTAGAGAAATGTGTCTACCATGGTTTCCTTGTGTTGATAAGTTGAGTGTTGGAGAAAACCAGGCCTGGGTCACTTTGTTCTGTAGGCGGGAGGAAGAGGTCATGAGACACCCTATTGTAATATTGTTAAGTTCAGTTCATCAGTTGCTCAGTCATCTCCAACTCTTTGTGATTCCATGAACCGCAGCATGCCAGGCCTTCCTGTCCATCAAAAAATCCTGGAGTTTACCCAAACTCATGTACATTGAGTTGGTGATGTCATCCAACCCTCTCATCCTGTCATCCCCTTTTCCTCCTGCCCCCAATCCCTCCCAGCATCAGGGTCTTTTCAAATGAGTCAGCTCTTCACATCAAGTGGCCAAAGTACTGGAGTTGCAGCTTTAACATCAGTCCTTCCAATGAACACCCAGGACTGATCTCCTTTAGGATGGACTGGTTGGATCTCCTTGCAGTCCAAGGGACTCTCAAGAGTCTTCTCCAATGCCACAGTTCAAAAGCATCAATTCTTCGGCGCTCAGCTATCTTTATAGTCCAAATTTCACATCCATACATGACTGCTGAAAAAACCATAGCCTGGACTAGACGGACCTTTGTTGACAAAGTAATGTCTCTGCTTTTCAATATGCTGTCTAGGTTGGTCATAACTTTCCTTCCAAGGAGTAGGCGTCTTTTAATTTCATGGCTGCAGTGATTTTGGAGCCCAAAAAAAATAAAGTCTGACAATGTTTCCACTGTTTCCCCTTCTATTTGCCATGAAGTGATGAGACCAGATGCCATGATCTTAGTTTTCTGAATATTGAGCTTTAAGCCAACTTTTTCACTCTCCTCTCTTACTTTCATCAAAAGGCTTTTTAGTTCTTCTTCACTTTCTACCATAAGGGTGGTGTCATCTGCATATTTGAGGTTACTGATATTTCTACCAGCAGTCTTGATTTCAGCGTGTGCTTCCTCCAGTCCAGCGTTTCTCATGATGGACTCTGCATATAAGTGAAATAGGCAGGGTGACAATATACAGCCTTGATGTACTCCTTTTCCTATTTGGAACCAGTCTGTTATTCCACGTTCAGTTCTAAATGTTGCTTCCTGACCTGCAGACAGGTTTCTCAAGAGGCAGGTCAGGTGGTCTGGTATGCCCATCTCTTTCAGAATTTTCCACAGTTTATTGTGATCCACACAGTCAAAGGCTTTGGCACAGTCAATAAAGCAGAAATAGATGTTTTTCTGGAACTCTCTTGCTTTTTCGATGATCCAGAGGATGTTGGCAATTTGATCTCTGGTTCTTCTGCCTTTTCTAAAACCAGCTTGAACATCTGGAATTTCAGGGTTCATGTGTTGCTGAAGTCTGGCTTGAAGAATTTTGAGCATTACTTTACTAGCATGTGAGATGAGGGCAATTGTGCAGTAGTTTGCGCATTCTTTGGGATTGCCTTTCTTAGGGACTGGAATGAAAACTGACCTTTTCCAGTCCTGTGGCCACTGCTGAGTTTTCCAAATTCGCTGGCATATTGAGTGCAACATTTTCACAGCATCATCATTTAGGATTTGAAATAGCTTAACTGTAATTCCATCACCTCCACTAACTTTGTTCGTAGTGATGCTTTCTAAGGCCCACTTGACTTCACATTCCAGGATGTCTGGCTTTAGATGAGTGATCACACCATTGTGATTATCTGAGTCATGAAGATCTTTTTTGTACAGTTCTTCTGTGTATTCTTGCCACCTCTTCTTAATATCCTCTGCTTCTGTTAGGTCCATACCAGTTCTGTCCTTTATTGAGCCCATATTTGCATGAAATGTTCTCTTGGTATCTCTAATTTTCTTGAAGAGATCTCTAGTCTTTTTCATTCTATTGTTTTCCTCTATTTCTTTGCATTGATTGCTGAGGAAGACTTTCTTAAGAATCTCTCCTTGCTACTCTTTGGAACTCTGCATTCAGATGAGTATGTCTTTCCTTTTCTCCTTTACCTTTAGCTTCTCTTCTTTTCACAGCTATTTGCAAGGCCTCCTCAGCCAACCTTTTGCTTTTTTGCATTTCTTTTTCTTAGGGATGGTCTTGATCCCTGTCTCCTGTACAATGTCACAAACATCCGTCCATAGTTCATCAGGCAATCTGTCTGTCAGATCTAGTCCCTTAAATCTATTTGTCACTTCCACTGTATAATCATAAGGGATTTGATTTAGGTCATACCTGAATAGTCCAGTGGTTTTTCCTACTTTCTTCAATTTAAGTCTGAACTTGGCAATAAGGAGTTCATGATCTGAGCCACAGTCAGCTCCCAGTCTTGTTTTTGCTGACTGTATGGAGCTTCTCCATCTTTGGGTGCAAAGAATATAATCAGTCTGATTTTGGTGTTGACCATCTGGTGATGTCCATGTATAGAGTCTTCTCTTGTGTTGTTGAAAGCGGTTGTTTGCTATGACCAGTGCATTCTCTTGGAAAAACTCTATTAGTCTTTGCCTTGCTTCATTCTTTAATCCAAGGCCAAATTTGCCTGTTACTCCAGGTGTTTCTTGACTTTCTACTTTTGCATTCCAGTCCCCTATAATGAAAAGGACATCTTTTTTGGGTGTTAGTTCTAAAAGGTCTTGTAGGTCTTCATAGAACCATTCAACTTTAGCTTCTTCAGCATTACTGTTCAGGGCATAGACTTGGGTTACCGTTATATTGAATGGCTTGCCTTGGAAATGAACAGGGATCATTCTGTCGTTTTTGAGATTGCATCTAAGTACTACATTTCGGAGTCTTTTGTTGACTACGATGGCTACTACATTTCTTCAGGTAATATTGTTATCCCTGTCCTTCTGGCCCTAACCAATCTGTCATTCTTACCTTATTTCAGAGTTCTTTTTTGGAGTCCTCTGTTGTTATTTAAAGAGTTCTGAATCGTATTGAGTGAGTAGAAGCAGGGAGAAAGGAGTTCTGTGACAGTTTATCTGGACTAGAGACTGGCCAATTGGTTTTTGTATGTATTTCCTCATATTCTGCAGTCTTACTAGATTTACTTATTTATTCTAGAATCTTTTTAATCTACATACCTTAGCACTTTCTACAAAAATAATCATGTTTTCTCCAGATAAGGACGTTTTGGCATCTACCCTTCCAGTTAATATATTTTAATTTCTTTTCCTTGCCATATTTTATTGGCTAGAATCTCAGTGTGAATTTTGAGGAGTGAGAATAGACATCCTTGTTTTGTCATGATACGTTATCCTGTTTTAGTATTTCTAGATTCATTTTGCTAGACTTTTAAAAAGTACTTTTCATCTGTGATCATGGGGGAAGTTGGTCGATAATTTTATTTTCTCATACTGTCTTTGTCTGGTTTTGTTATAGGGTAAAAACAACAGACTGGTTCCAAATAGGAGAAGGAGTATGTCAAGGCTGTATATTGTCACCCTGCTTATTTAACTTATATGCAGAGTACATCATGAGAAACCTGGGCTGCAGGAAGCACAAGCTGGAATCAAGATTGCCGGGAGAAATATCAATAACCTCAGATATGCAAATGACACCACCCTTATGGCAGAAAGTGAAGAAGAACTAAAGAGCCTCTTGATGAAAATAAAAGAGGAGAGTGAAAAACTTGGCTTGAAGCTCAATATTCAGAAAACTAAGCTCATGGCATCTGGTCCCATCACTTCATGGCAAATAGAAGGGGAAACAGGGGAAACAGTGGCTGACTTTATTTTTTTGGGCCCCAAAATCACTGAAGATGGTGATTGCAGCCATGAAATTAAAAGATGCTTACTCCTTGGAAGGAAAGTTATGACCAACCTAGACAGCATATTGAAAAGCAGAGACATTACTTTGTCAACAAAGGTCCGTCTAGTCCAGGCTATGGTTTTTTCAGCAGTCATGTATGGATGTGAAAGTTGGACTATAAAGATAGCTGAGCGCCAAAGAATTGATGCTTTTGAACTGTGGTGTTGGAGAAGACTCTTGAGAGTCCCTTGGACTGCAAGGAGATCCAACCAGTCCATCCTAAAGGAGATCAGTCCTGGGTGTTCATTGGAAGGACTGATGTTGAAGCTGAAACTCCAGTACTTTGGCCACTTGATGTGAAGAGCTGACTCATTTGAAAAGACCCTGATGCTGAGAGGGATTGGGGGCAAGAGAAGAAGGGGAGGACAGAGGATGAGATGGTTGGATGGCATCACTGACTCAATGGACATGGGTTTGGGTGGACTCCGGGAGTTGGTGATAGACAGGGAGGCCTGGTGTGCTGCAGTTCATGGGATCACAAAGAATCGGACACGACTGAGTGATTGAACTGAACTGAAAACTGTCCTGATAAAGTGAGCTAGGAATTTTCCCCTACTCTTTCTTTAATTAATTTATTTTTTAATTGAAGGATAATTGCTTTACAGAATTGTGTTGGTTTCTGCCAAACATCAGCATGAATCAGCCATAGGTATACATATATCCCTTCCCTCTTGAACTCCCTCCCACCTCCCTCCCCACCCCACCCTCTAGTCTGATACTCTTACATTTCCTGAAATAGTTAATGTAGAATTCACTACTAGTGCCATCTGGGCATGGGGTTCTTTGAGGGAGATTTTAACTCTAAATTCAATTTTCAGTTCTTTCATAGATAGAGAACTATTCAAATCATCTATTTCTTCTAGAGTGAGTTTTGGCAGTTAATGTCCTTCAAGGCATTTTTCTACTTAATTTACACTGCAATATGTGTTATCAGAAGTTTTCCATAATAGTCCATTATTTTATGTTTTGTGTCTGTGGAATCTGTGATCATATCCATTTTCTGATTTGTGATATTGGTAATTTACGGCTTTTGTCCTTTTTTCTTTTTCAGTCTGGCTAAAATTTATTATTTTTTTATTGTCAAGTGTTTTTTTCGCATTTTTGGCATCAAATTCTTTTTTTTTTTCCTCTCAATATAGTGAGTTGCTTGATTTTCAAACATTAAATCCACTAGCATCTATACTCAAATGGCTCACTGTTGACAGACCCTACCTCTGCCCATTTTCTGGCCTTTATAAACACTACCAAGAGATATTGGCCATTTCACATTAACAGCAGCATCTTTAAATCCATTCTCAGTTGTGTGCACAGACAGAATCTAATAAAATGAAAGATTAAGCTATTAAGATTATGTCATTGTTCAGCAAAGGAAATAGATTATAACAAAGGGAAGACTTTTTCTCATAATTGGGATTTTCCTCTTGTGTTTTGCTATGTACTTTGGTAGCTCAGTGGAAGGAGGTAGTGATGCCAACTTGGAAACTGAATTATATAGCTCTTATAAGCATAGAATTTAATGAAAGACAATTGTTCCCTAAAAGAAGGTTAATTTATTTGCGTTCTCTAAGTAATTTTTAAAGCAATAGGAAAGTGTTACATCAAACATCAATTATCTACATTTCAAAAATCTGTTTATGTCCCAGGAACAGCTCAAACAGACCCATTGAATGGCTTAAATGCTTTGAAAGGCAAATAGAAGAAATGATGTTGCAGTTCAACAATCTGGAGAAAAACAATTATCTTGGCTACTAGGCTTTTTGTGAAGTATTTCTTTGTAGATGAATAGATTCATTGAAAGAAGAATCTTCTGTGAATCGTTTAATCCTGTCTCCACAAAGAGGCATCGTTTGCATAAATAATTTTAAGCAGTCATGCTGAGTATGTACTCTAGTGCTGAACACACAAGAAATCATCTTAAATAAACCCTTCCTGAATTGAATTTATCCTGCCCTTAATTCTTCCCAGAAAAAAAAACAAAAAAACAATAAGGAGTTACACACTTTTCTTCAGCATTCCTATCTAGAAATTATATAAATTTCCCCCATGCTAACCTGCTTGCTTCTGGACATGTCAGTGTGGCATCCTACTAAATGCTTAACAACCAGCTCATCAAAAAATGTTGTAATATATACTGATTTTTGTGGAGTAAATACTCTCATGGTAGCTTAATCAAGCTGCAATCCTGATTTCACTGAATACAGACTTGAGAAACAACACACAGTAGCACATCAGTATACAATATCTCCATTACACAGATACAACAGACACAAATAATTTTAAGAACAGATAGAATGGTAAAATTGTAAAATAGAAAGTGATGAATTTTTGAGACTTAATGCTACTGTTTATAGAGTAATTTAATTATAACTTCACATAAGATTATTTTTAAAGATGTGTATGTAAAACAGGCTCATAAAATTTCTGCACATGGTTTAGTAATTAGCCTCCAATTAAAATAAATAAATTAATTTTAAAAATATTTCAGCAAGTGCAACTTCTGGCCTACAAGTCAGTCTAGCACACCACTGTTGAGTAACTCTGGTTGTGTTCTCTAAGGAATGAGAAGACAATGGGCCACCAATCTCCTCGGCGTCAGTTTTAAATTTCCAACACTGACAATGATTTTTGAAGAAGGCGTCAGTTTTAAATTTCCAACACTGACAATGATTTTTGAAGAAAGTGCAGACACAACTCATAGTTGAGGGTATCTCTTTAGCTGGGACTTACTTTCTTAACCAGCAATAGATGACCAGGATTATTTTAGGATCTCTCAGAACTAGGAGGCCTGAAGTCCAACCCCAGTTGCAGGAGGGAAATGTCCTTTCTCCTCAGCACATTCACCTCAGATGTGCTGGAGACACAGGGGCTTCTGGGCAGCAAAATCCACCTGGCCTGACGTTCTGTGGGTGCCCTTTGGAGTAGCCCCAGTGATGGTGGCCGCTGGACTCCAAGAGGCTACGTGTCCCCTCAGCAGTTGGTGATTTGATGGGCCCTCACTGTGGTGGAGGGCCACTCCCATCCCCGGGACAGCAATGGGGCTGCACAGTCTTTTGTGGGGACAGTTCTCTGGAGGGAAGGGAAGTAAATGAGAGAAACTGCCTTTGAGTCCCCTGAAATATCACAGAGAGCTTTCCACTCTCAGGGCAATTTCCCACCTAGGGCCTAGGTCGCACTGTTAACAACCCAAATTGTGGGGACCCTGAACGTTATCTGAGAAAATGAAATATCTTTAGGTTGTTATTTTTTATATATCACCTTTCAAAAATGGTGTATGGTAGTTACTTGCAATAGTAACATCCTTCCAGCCCTATTTGTATTTCAGAAATTACAAGTTTTGGAAGCAGTCTTAAATGTTTCTGTTTTCCCTCCTACAACCCATTCTTCTTTCACACACAGACACACACACACACACACACACACAGACATCCAAACCTGCTTTCTTATACACAGAGAGTATTTTGGGGTAACTTGCAAATCAGGTCCCATCATATCTGTATACCATATCCCAGTGATCCTTCGGTTAGACACAAAAATAAAAACATGGCAAGAAGGGCTAACATTTATTGAGCACTGACTGTGTGCTGGGCTTGCTCTGAGCACTTCATGACAATTAGTGCATCTTAATGCTCCAAACAGTCATTCTGAGAGAGGTGCTATTATTATCTCCATATTACAAATGAACTGAGATGGAAAAGTAAAGAAACGTGCTCCAAGTCTCAGAGTTAGTGATAGAGCAGAGAAAAAACTTAAGCCAGCAGATTCCAGCTCCCACTCTACCCTGCTGAGACCTGAATATTTATTGCCCTTGATTGTTATTTCCAAGGTATCTACTTGTTCTCTCTTGAAAGGGTCCTTATTTGTTAAACATACACTGGTTTTCCTGTAACTCTTCTCTAAGACTTGAAAAAATGATTTCCATTTGCCTTTTCTTCTGTGTTTGGAGAAATCTTTTCCCCCAATAATCATAGCAACCCTTTATTGCCTTTTACACTTAAAATTATCTGTATGCATCTGTGTCTCTGGTTTTGGCGGCTTATCTGCCTTGTGATGATTTGAAAAAGCTGATAAGAAAGGAACTTTGCTCTTCCTATACACAGTTTGGAAAAAGACCATAATACAGAAGCACAGAAACCTTTTGGTGACAAGAGGTAGAAATCTAGGATGAGAGGGTTTATTAGGGAGTTTGTAAACCCCCCAGGGGTCACTTTCATAATATAGTCAAATTCCCACATGCTTTTTGCTTCCTTTGCATACATAGGAACTTCCCCTTTGTCCCACCAGATTCGGCTATCACCCTTTTCTACCTTGCTCTATGTGCCAAGAGATTGACAGGCGTAAACTACATCAAGTGGCTTCCCATTGGGTTATGCAGTGGGAAAAAAGGGTGGTGGGGCAGAGAGGAAAGGAAAGGACTGAATGCTGCTTAGTAAATCCTTTAGCGCCATCCCTCTGTAGACAGGATGAGTCCCCCTCCCCAGGACTCAGTTGCTTTTTCTTTCCTTCCATGTCTAGGGATGGCAACAGCCTGCTGTTTCTACCCCGAGGGAACTGTACTATGCTTCCCATACCCTGTTCATTTTTGTAAAGAGCCTCTTTATTAAAATCTACTCAGCGTACCAATTTGACTGCAGCATATGGCTCTTGTCTGTGTGGATTCTAATCACTTTTCCTCTATCATTAGAGCAGCTGCCATTAGTTTTCTGCAGTTTTGTTTCCCTCTCTCAAAAAACGTGCTTTTATACTTAAGTTCAGCTTCTTTAACTTCTTTCTTCAGTTCTTTACCAAAATTTACTGTAACGAGGGGTTTGCTACAAGTTACTATGTGTGATTTGCAAACATAACAAGAAATCATTATGGAGGCTCAGTTAATGCAGTAAATCATATTATTAGGAAAAGGATAATTGACACAGTAAAGACTTTTAACAAAATATAACACACTTTCATAATAAAAACTCATAAGGAACTAGGAATAGAAAGAAGCATCCTTACCTGATAGAGGCCATCTACAAAAAAACCACAGCTAACCTCTACTTTGGGTGAAAAACAGAATGTTCTCCTCTAAGATCAGGAGCAAAATAAGAATGTCTATCCTCGCCACTTCTATTTAACATTGTAGTAAAAGGTAATTAGAGGAAAAGAGAAACTAAAAGAGTATCCAGATTGGAAAGGAGGAAGTTAATTATCTCTATTCACAGATGACATAATCTTGTATAGAGAAAATCATAATGAATCTTTTAAAAAGCTATTAGAACTAAGAATTGAACTGATTGAAGTTGCAAGATAAAAGATAGATATACAAAAATTTCTTCTATCTCTATACACTTTCCATGGACATTCTGAAAAAAAATTAAGAAAATTTTATTTATAATAAAATCAAAAAGAATAAAATATTTAAGTCTAAATTTAGTAAAAATATTTTTGTATACAAGACTTGTACAATGAAATGACAAAACCAGTGTTGAAAGAAATTAAAGAAGATCTACATAAACAGAAATCACGACATTGTCATGAACTAATTATTGGTAAGATGGAAATACTCTTCAAGTTGGTCAGCGCCATCTCTATCAAAATCTCAAGTGGCTTTTTTCCAGAAATTGACAAATTGACCTTAAAATTCAAATGGAAATGCAAGGAAGATAGAATAGTCAAAGCAATCTTGAAAAAAGGAGAATGTTAGAGAAGTCACATTCTTGATTGCAAAACTTATTACAAAGGTATAGTATCAAAACAGTGGGGTTTTGGCATGAGGATAAACATACAGATCAACAGAGTAGAACTGAAAGTCCAGAAACATACTCTCACACGTATGATGCTTTTCAACAAGGACACCAAGACAAGCCAATGAGAGAAAGAATAGTCAAATTGTTCAAGAACAATTTGTGAATAATAGCCACATACAAAAGAATAAAGTAGATTTGTATATAACACCATACATAAGCATTAACTAAAAATGAATCACAGACACAAACATAAAAGCTGAAACAATACAACACTTAGAAGAAAACATAGGAGTAAATTTTCATGACCTCAGTTAAGCAATGGTTTATTAGAAATGAAACCAAAAGCACAAGCTTGTCATACTAAATGAAGTAAGTCAGAGAAGGAGAAATATCATATGATATCACTTAAATGTGGACTCCAAGAAGAAATGATATAAATGAACTTACAAAGCAGAAAGAGACTCACAGACTTTGGAAATGAACACATGGTTGATGGGGAAAAGGATGGGGAGAGACAATAGTTAGGGAGTTTGGGATGGACATGTACTCATGCTGTACTTAAAATAGATAACCAACAAGGACCACATGGAACTCTGCTCAATATATGTGGCAGCCTGGATGGGAGGAGAATTTGGGGGAGAATAAATGTATGTATTGCTGCTGTTGTTCAGTTGCTAAGTCATGTCAGACTCTTTGCAAGCCAATGGACTGCAGCACTCCAGGCTTCCCTGTCCTTCACTATCTTCCAGAGTTTGCTCAAACTCACGTACATTGAGTCAGTGATGCCATCCCCTTCTTCTCCTGCCCTCAATCTTTCCCAGCATCAAGGACTTTTCAATGGGTTGTCTCTTCCCATCAGGTGGCCAAAGTATTGGAGCTTCAGCTTCAGCATCAGTCCTTCCAATGAATATTCAGGATTGATTTCCTTTAGGATTTACTGGTTTGATCTCCTTGCAGCCCAAGGAACTCTCAAGAATCTTCTCCAGCACCACAATTTGAAAGCATCAATTCTTAGGTGCTGAGTCTTCTTTGTGGTTCAACTCTCACATCTGTACATGACTACTGGAAAAACCATAGCTTTGACTATAAGGACCTTTGTCAGCGAAGTAATGTCTCTGCTTTTTAATACACTGTCTAGGTTTGTCATAGCTTTTCTCCCATGGAGCAAGTGTCTTTTAATTGCAAGGCTGCAGTCACCATCCACAGTGATTTTGGAGACCAAGAAAATAAAATCTCTCACTGTTTCCACGTTTTCCCCATCTGTTTGCCATGAAGTGATGGAACTAGATGCCATGATCTTAGTTTTTTGAATGATGAGTTTTAAGCGAGCTTTTTCATAGGTATGGCTGAATTCATTTCTTCTTCACCTGAAACATTCACAGCATTATTTGTTAATTGGCTGTATCCCAATACAGAATAAAACTTTAAAGAAAAACTACAGTGAGATATCACTTCATACTCACTAGAAGGACTATAGTAAAATAAAAGACAATAGCAAGTGCTGGCAAAGATATGGAGGAATTGGAACCCTCTACATTACTGGTAGGAATGTAAAATAGTAAAGCCATTATAGAAGAGTTTGGTAGTTACACAAAATACTAAACTATCTGACTCAGCAATTTAGGTTTATACCTAAGAGAACTGAAAATATATGTCCATACAAAAGCTTGTACAAAAATATTAATGGCAGCATTGTTTATGGCAGTCAAGAAATGGAAACAACTCAACTGTCCATCAATTGATGTATAGATAAGCGTGGCATATTCATACAAGGGAATACTTTTGCTATAGAAAGGAATGAAGTAACAACACATTTTATGTCATAGATGAACCTTGAACATATTATGCTAAGTGAAGGAAGTCAGTCAAACAAGCCTACATATTGTATGATCCCGTATATATGAAATGCCTACAAAAGGCAAATTATAGAAGCAGAAAGTAGTTTAGTAGTTGCTTAGGGCAGGTGGGTGAGTAGGAGTGGGATGAAGAGTGATTACTTATGGATACATGGATTCTTTGGAGGAGGGGCATGAAATATTCTAATTAGATTGTGGTGATGGTTGTACAACTTTGTCAATATACTAAAATCATTGAGCTGTACACTTTAAGTTGGTGAGTGTCTTGTGTTGAATTGTATCTTAAGTAATTTAGGAGAAAACATTTCAGAGGTCTCAAGCTTGTTGATTTTAGTCCCAAACCAAATTGTTTGTCTTCCTTGTTAGATGTTTCCCAAAACCTGGATGACTTCCTTCACAGTTGTTTTATAGTTGAGGATGCAGACCTTGGTCTTTGCTGGTGGGTCAGACCGGTAAAGAGTTTGCCTGCAATGCGGGAGACCCGGGTTTGATCCCTGGGTTGAAAAGATCCCCTGGAGAAGGAAATGGCAACCCACTCCAGTATTCTTGCCTGGAAAATCTCAGGATGGAGGAGCCTGGTGGGCTACAGTTCATGGGTTTGTAAAGAGTCAAGACATGACTGAGTGACTAACACATGCAGACCACAGAAACATTCCTTTTTTCCTCACAAAAGATCCTTTCTTTAACCTGATATCTCAGTTGGTAAATAATATGCCTGCAATGCAGGAGACCCTGGTTCGATTCCTGGGTTGGGAAGATCCCCTGGAGGAGGGATAGTCTACCCACTCCAGTATTCTTGGGCGTCCCTTGTGGCTCAGCTGGTAAAGAATCCTCCTGCAATGCGGGAGACCTTGGTTTGATCCCTGGGTTGGGAAGATCTCCTGGAGAAGGGAAAGGCTACCCACTCCAGTATTCTGGCCTGGAGAATTCCTTGGACTGTATAGTCCATGGGATCGCAAAGAGTAGGACACGACTGAGCACCTTCACTCTAGCCTGAAGGTCTACAGGATCGAGTCAGTTTTCCAAGTGTCCCTCGGTGTCATGTTACATTCAGTACCTCTGAGCAGCTCTGTGTTGGGTGGGCTATAGATTCTCCAATTTCCTTCAAGATCTTAAACTGGATCATGCACATACTTCAGTATGTACTTGGTGACCACGTGAGTTTCTGAAGGCACAGACTAAATAGAGAGTACCCACCTGGAGTATCCCTGTCTGTGAAGGTATTTTTCAGAGAACAGTATTACTCTAGCGTGAAAATATGCATGTCAGACAGTTATGGGGTGAAGGGCACTGTGCAATAGAGGTGGGCGAGAGCAGGGCTTGAGAACAGCAAGCCTATCAGCCCTGGCAACTTGCTCACTTCTTGCTACTACTGAGGATATTTCAATGGCAAAGTCTGAGAAGCTCCATTAAGTTATTTTCACAGAATAACTAACTCCCCACATGAGAAAGCTGCACATTGGTAACATGCATTGAAGATCTTGGGAAACATTTATTAAGTCACCACTAAATATTCTCTATATAAAACTGTAATTTCTATTGTGTATCATTTAACTATTATTTAAGAATGTTCATGGTGAAATGTTTATCATTCCAATATTTAACTAAATTTCATTTCATGGTTTAAAACATTCCTTGATTTGACTTGTCTTTATGCAAAAATGATCAACCCCATTTTTGCTTTCCAACTGAGTGGAAATATGCAAATGTTTTGATTAAATGATAAACTAAACAGTTTTGCCAGAAGCAGCTATTTCCACAGGAGGCAATGCTACTAAATTATCCAAGTAAAATGGAATGATGCCAATTGCTGGCAGATGTAGGGAAACTGATAGAAGCTTCCAAATGTGGCTATTATCAAACAGTCCCAAAAAAGAGAGAAAGAAAGAACACTCCCTGCTCCTCGTAAAAAAAAAAAAAAAAAAAACTAAGAAAAAGTTGGTAAACATGATCCCAAGTCATGTTGGCCTATCTGTTTTGTATCTCTCATCTCCCATCTAAGTTTTATGAAACAGAGGCAGCCTCATTTCACACATTCTGAAACTTAGCTTCAAAGTTTGTTCCTTTCCATTTGGAATTTACTTTCCTATAGCGTATTAAAGCTGGTCATTGGCATCCAACCAGCACATAAGAAACTTCTCAATACAAATGTAATTAAAACACTCTGCATTTGCAATGAAAATTATAGAAAACAAAACCACAGCAATATCAGCAATTCAGATAGAAAAAAATAAAAATAAGAAAAGCAATAAAAATGTAAACTATCCAAAACACTAATAACTAAACTATATACCTCTATTATTGGAACATTCACGTTATTTCCATCTTTAATGGAAAACAGAACTTACAATTGATACATTCTTGTGTATATCTTTGTACTCTTTTCTAATTATTTTCATTGTGAGCTTGTAATTAAACGTTTTTTGTAAGCAACACAAGAAATTCTGATGATACTTATTATGCAAAAACATTGCATGGCAAAAGTGTCATAAGTCAAAGGATAAGTGATTAAGAAACATATTTGACAAATAAAGAGTTAATAATCTCAACATACAAAAACTCCTAAAAACTAGTAAGAAAAAGATTCAAAATCTCATTGTGACAAAGATAGGAATAGACAATTTTGAAAACAGGAAAGAATAATGACCCATAAAGATACGAAAATTTGATTCATTAATTTGACTTTTAGCCAGAGAAATGAAAATTCAGGTCATCATAAGATACTAATTTCATCCAGTATATTAGTTCAAAAATGAGAAAAAACAATGACATCCTAGTATTGGCAAGGATTTAAGGGAAAGGGCACTTGTGTACTTTGGAACAACTACCACTATTTTGGAAAGTGATCTGACAAAATCAATTAAACAGTTAAAATACATGCACACTTTGACCCAGCAATCTCACTTCTTGGAATTTATCCTATAAAATGAGGCTGTCTACGGCAGCACTTTTTGGCTTGACAAAAATAAACTACAAGAAGTGTGAAAGACAATTTGCAGAGAAACATATGTAGTCTGAGTCCAGTTTTGTAAAACATAAAATGATTTTGTAAAACATTATCTCTAATTTGTGTGAAATTTGTGCAATGCGTGGAAAAAGGCATACCTGGCTGTTAGCCGTGAGAGGTGGTAACTTAATTCAAAAAAACCAAGCCTAGATGATGATAGTGATTTTACTGTGAGCACAGATTATTTTTTTAAGTCTTTATTGAATTTGTTGCAACATTGTTTCTGTTTTATGTTTTGGTATTTTTGGCCCATAGATACATGGGTTCTTACTTCCTGACCAGGGATCAAACCCGCACCCCCTGCATTGGAAGTCAAGGTCTTAACCATTGGACTGCCAGAGAAGTCCCACAGGTTACTTTGTAATTGAACCTTTTTAAAGAGTTGAATGAGTTTGAACCTAGAATCAAGTGAAGAACTTCGAACACTTGTGCACAGGTTACAGGGCACAGAGAGCTTCATCATCACCCCAAGGGGCCCATGGAGTCACCACCTGCAGGGACGACCACCACCTCACTGGGCAAAGGCTGTGGGGCCCAGGCTGGCACAACCTCCTGGCTGGAAACCCTACTGTCCTAGGTCTGAGTTCCTGTTCTCCTTCCTCTGCTTCTTCTCCAAAAGAGTCCCCAGGAAGTCTTCACCTACTGGGTCCTCTTCCGAATTATAGGCTTTGTAAAGGCTACATGAGGCTCCCAGACACCCTTCCCAATTTCTGGGGGTACAGAAGTTAGAAAGGCTCTCTCCTCTTTCCCTCCTGCCCATCTTGTCCTCTCTTTTCCTGACCATCCTATGACCAATGTGCTAGGATAGGGGACTGGGCTCAGCATCCACAGGATAAAAACAGAATGTGGGGGGACCAAAAGCATGGAGACTAGAGCAGAAAGACCTCAGCAGAAGTCCATAGTGGCAGGAGCCAGCAGGAATCAAGGTACCAGGACAATTCAGCTAGCTGAAGTGAAGACATGGAGCATTTGTTTCTTCCTGTCCCTCCTGTCCCTCTTGCAGGTCAAGTGCTGGCTGCCCACATTGCTCAGCTGTCTGCCTGAGTGTTGCCTGGGTGGTGATCACTGGAACCGCAACATTCTGGGGTGACACTGGTGACTAAAAATAGTTCCCAAGCCTGGATACTTAAAAATCATGAAGTAGCTCTAGAGAAGAGACTCCTGCAGCCTCTGACCTTGAAGTGGAGATCCTAGGGAGCTAGAATGGGCAGTCCTTCGGTCTCTCTAGGCTGGAAGCAAAAAAGAAGCCTCTTAAAGACCCCAGAGGTGTTTATTTCCCTAGATTTCTTGGTGTGGATCATTTTAAAGTCATTTTTTAATTTGTTACAGTATTGCTTCTGTTTTATGTTTTGGTTTTTTGGCCCAGAAGCATATGTGATTTTAACCTTCCAACCAGGAATCAAACCTGCACATCCCCTCCACTGGAAGGCAAACTTTTAACCCCTGGACCATGAGGGAAGTCCCCTAAAGATGTCTTTAAAAAGAACATCATTCTCTGTGTATGAGCTGTGTGGCTCATCAGAGATTTTTTCTGGAGCTTGTGGAGAAGTGGGCAGCTGTCCTGCTAACTAACTGCCTGTACCCACTCCATTAAATCCTTCAAAAGATGGGCTTCAGCATAAATGAATGACAAGAGAGACTTTCATTCCAGTTGTGTTACTTTTAGTCTTTTCCACGTCACTCTCTAGAGCCACACAGCACAGATTCTGGAACCAGACTGCCCGAGTTCAGTCAGTTTAAGCCCAGCCACAACCATGATGGTCTGGGATATTTCTCTGAGCTGCAGTTTCTCATCTGGAAATGGGTTTAATAGCTGCACTTAAATGAGTTACCAGACTTCCCTGGTCGTCCAGTTGATAAGAATCCACCTGCCAATACAGGAACATGGGTTCAAACCCTGGTCCAGGAAGATTCAACATGCCTTGGAGCAACTAAGCTCTTGTACCACAACTACTGAGCCACAACTCAATAGCCCGTGAGCTGCAACAACTGAAGCCAGTGAGTCTAGAGCCTGTGCTCTGCAACAAGAGAATCCCGGGCACGGTAACAAAGAGTAGCCCATGCTCACTGCATCTAGAGAAGGACTGCACGCACCAACAAGGACCCAGTGCAACCAAAAATAAATATATATATATATATATTTAAAATGACTTACCACATGTGATGTACACAGCACCCAGGTGCTCCGAAAGCATCAGCTGCCATTCTTATTTCTTCAGTGGTAACATACATTGCCTGCTCATTTATAAGAAGATATAATTGGAAAAGCTTTAAGAAAATTCTGTGTGTGCATTGGGTCCTTCTTCTGTTTCTAGCATTGTGCGGATTATTTACACGTTATTTCTACTTTTTTATAGCAACTCACTAAAAGAGTATCATTATTTTTATGTTACATAATAAAAGTAGTGGTGAAGCTGGGATTCAGGTCTGTCTAGACCCCAATTTTTGCCCCCATTTCTCACCGTGCTCCGCTGCCTCACCATCATCAACACTCTGCTGAGAGCGTGCGGATGTAGCTTATGTGTGTGAGGTGTAAGGCACATGACATTGCTAAGAAGTACGAATCCCAGTGATAATCTCCAACTCCTGCCTCACTCCCAAGTATTTACTGATGCAGCTGGCAAAAAGAGAAAATTCTCTCCTTCACAGAGTTTACATGATAGTGATCAGAGATTGGAGGAAAATGGAAACAGTGAAAGACTATTTTCCTGGGCTCCAAAATCACTCTCTGTGGGTGGTAACTGCACCAACAAAATTAAAAGACACTTGTTCCTTGGAAGAAAAGCTATGACAAACCTAGACAAGATATTAAAAAGCAGAGACATCACTTTGCTGACAAAGGTCGATATAGTCAAAGCTATGGTTTTTCCAGTAGTCAGGTAAGGATGTGAGAGTTGGACCGTAAAGAAGGTTGAGCACTAAAAAACTAATGCTTTCAAATTGTGGTGCTGGAGAAGACTCTTGAGAGTCCTTTGGACTGCAAGGAGATCAAACCAGTTAATCCTAAAGGGAATCAGTCCTGAATATTCATTGGAAGGACAGATGCTGAAGCTAAAATGCCAGTGCTTTGGCTACCTGATTCAAAGAGCCAACTCAATGGAAAAGACCCTGATGCTAGGAAAGATTGAGGGCAGGAGGAGAAGGGGCAACAGAAGATGAGATGATTGGATGGCATCACCAACTCAATGTACATGAGTTTGAGCAAACTCTGGGTGATAGTGAAGGACAGGGAAGCCTGGCATGCTGTAGTCCACGGGGTTGCAAAGAGTCTGACAAGACTGAACGACTGAACTGAACTGATCAGAGACAGATAATGTACAATTAAATAATTTAAATGTGTCTTAATAATATCCAAAATGGTAACAAATGCTATGGAGAAAATAAACCAATGGAGAGGAGCAGTGGGGTGCAAGGAGAGGTGATTTTTAATTTTAAATATAAGAGCCACATCTAAATTATTTTCTGATAATCTTGGTGGTGAACTCTAAATGGTATATAGGCTGCAAGAGGTGATGACTGGTATTTGCAGTCATGACCTAGAGCTTCAGTCTGCTACACAGTTTCCACCAGTCACATGTGGGTAAATTATTTAACATCAAGTAAAATTTAAAATGCAAGTCCTCAGTCTCACTAGTCACATGGAAAGGCCTCAACAGCCACATGGACTAGCTGGTGCATGTTTAGAACATTCTTATCATTGCAGAATGTTCTGCTGGATGGTATTGGGCTCAAGTAAAGCAGCCAGATGCTGCAGGAAGTGAGCAAAGTGCTTAGATCATGCTTTGGGATACAGAGATTTAGTGAGAATGAGGTCAACACAATGATCACGGATGGTTTCCTCCTCCGTAATATCTCCATGCACCTTCAGGAGATACTATCAGTCAGTTCAGTGGCTATCATATCTGACTCTTTGTGACCCCATGGACTGCAGCACACCAGGCCTCCCTGTCCATCACCAACTCCTGGAGCTTGCTCAAACCCATGTCCATCGAGTTGGTGATGCCATCCAACCATCTCATTCTCTGTCATCCCCTTCTCCTCCTGCCTTCAATCTTTCCGAGCATCAGGGCCTTTTCCAGTAAGTCAGTTCTTCAGATTAGGTGACCAAAGTATTGGAGCTTCAGCTTCAGCATCAGTCCTTCCAATGAACATTCAGGACTGATCTCCTTTAGGATGGACTGGTTGGATCTCCTTGTAGTCCAAGGGACTCTCAAGAGTCTTCTCCAGCACCATAGTTCAAAAACATCAATTCTTCAGCACTCAGCTTTCTTTATAGTCCAACTCTCACATCCATACATGACTACTGGAAAAACCATAGCTTTGACTAGATGGACCTTTGTTGGCAAAGCAATGTCTCTGCTTTTAAGTATGCTGTCTAGGTTCATCATAGCTTTTCTTCCAGGGAGCAAGAGTCTTTTAATTTCATGGCTGCAATCACCATCCACAGTGATTTTGGAGCCCAAGAAAATAAAGTCTGTCACTGTTTCCGTTGTTTCCCCATCTATTTGCCATGAAGTGATGGAACCAGAAGCCATGATGTTAGTTTTTTGAATGTTAAGTTTTAAGCCAGTTTGTTCACTCTCCTCTTTCACTTTCATCAAGAGGTTCTTTAGTTCCTCTTTGCTTCCTGCCATAAGGGTGATGTTGTCTGTGTATCTGAGGTTATTGATATTTCTCCTGGCAATCTTGATTCCAGCTTGTGCTTCATCCAACCCAGCATTTCACATGATGTACTCTGCATATAAGTTAAATAAGCGGGGTGTCAATATACAGCATTGATGTACTCTTTTCCCAATTTGGAACCAGTCTGTTGTTCCATGTCCAGTTCTAACTGTTGCTTCTTGACCTACGTACAGATTTCTCAGGAGGCAGGTATGGTGGTGTGGTATGCCCATCTCTTTCAGAATGTTCCACAGTTTGTTGTGATCCACACAGTCAAAGGCTTTGGCATGATAAATAAAGCAGAAGCAGATGTTTTTCTAGAATTCTTTTGCTTTTCAATGATCCAACGGATGTTGGCAATTTGATCTCTGGTTCCTCTGCCTTTCCTAAATACATCTTGACCAACTGGAACTTCTCAGTTCATGTACTATTGAAGCCTTGCTCGGAGAATTTTCAGCATTGCTTTGCTGGCGTGTGAGATGAGTGCAATTGTGCAGTAATTTGAACATTCTTTGGCATTACCCTTCTTTGGGATTGGAATGAAAACTGACCTTTTCCAGTCCTGCGGTGATATAGGAGATACTATAATGATACGCTTTTGCCTATTTTCAAACAATTATAGTACAAAACAGCACAAATATATCCATCTGCAGGCAAAACTTTTATTTAGTTGACCTGAATTAAAATCACCACTATCTTCTGCCTCCCCTTTCTCTTCAATATCATCATCATCACCAGTCAGCAGTATTATCATACCTTTGACCACCAAGCCTCTTGGCATACTTTGATTTTCTAAGTAGTTAATGGAATGAATGGAAATTGATAGAAAATAAGTAATTGGTGAAATAAATATTGGTTTTACAATAACCCAAGATACTTTGTTAAGAACAAGAAAAACAATAGTAGAATAATGTTTTAAAGTAAAATATTAGTAGATGTAATGCATGATATTTGGTTGGATCCTGGATCAACAACAAAGATCATCCCTGAAGAACAAATAGAAAAATGTTAAATCACACCAAATATGTAAGGAAAGACAATAGTATTGTTTAAATGTTAATTTTCCTGAGTGTGACAATTACTTGATTTTTGTTGGAAAATGAATGATAAAGTATTCAAAAGTGAAGTGTCATAATATCTATGATTAACTCAGGTGGTTCATCAAAAAATGTTTGTGATTAACTCAGATGGTTCATCATTTGTGTGTGCATATAAAATAAGAGTTTTGAAGGTGTGTCACATATATATGTATTTAGCACAAACGCTGCAAAATACTAACAATTGATGAATCTAGGTGAAGGATATGTAGATATTCATTTGATTATTTTTGCAACACTTCTGTAGGCTATTTCATAAAAAAAGATTGGAGAGAAATTAAAGGATTATTTAAATGAGGTAATAAGAGTCGCTCTCCATTAAAGAATGACCATGCCTATAAGCTTTTAAAAAGATTTAGTGGATAAAAATTGTTTATCTTGTATATTTTATTTCATTTTTTTTCAACAGAACATTTTTCTCCTTTTCAAAACATTGGTCCCAATTTAAACTGGATATATTTTGTGCTTGAATTTAAAGTCTAATTTACCCAGATGTTTTTCTGTAAACTTACTTTTCAGTGAAATCTTAACTTTCGGGATAAAATCTCGGCATGTCAGATTCAGACCCTTGGGCATCTCAACTACAAATCCCTGTGAGTGCAGTCATTCGTTTCTGGAGGAATCAGTACATTTCCACAGCCCCTGAGGTTTTCAAGAATAAGCGTTCTACACACACAAACGCTGAGGTGCATTTAGAACCACGTGCTTCAGTCTGCATGGGCCACACTGAGCCAGATGACAGCAGAAAAGAATCTTGGCTTGTGTTGCAAAAAAAGGTTAAGAAAACCACTCCCTTCCACTTGCATCACTTAGGACTCTGCTACAAGTGCCAGAAAATTTGCCTAAAACTGGATTAAGCAAGCAAAGAAATGGCTCAGAGGAGGATATGCAGATTCCATTGCTTATGTGACAAGGCCTCAGTGTCACTCGGCCTATCAGCTCTACCTCCAACCCCCACCCCACACCCCCGACCCCATCTTAAAGTGCTTCTCTCACTCAAGCAGCGAGCAGCAACGTGCAGTATAGTATGTAAAAATCCAGGAAGGAGCTGCTAAGCGCTCCGCCCCAGAAGTCCCCAGAGGTCTCATTGGCTCTCAAGGTGTCACGTGCTCCACGCTGACCCAATCACTGTGAGAGAGCAAGTGCGTGCCCAGCACTTCCTGGAGGCTGTGCTGATTGGAGAAAACACACACTCCTCTGCTTCATCACCCAGTGGTCTGAGATCAGGGTCTTGTGGGTCCCTTAGTGTCCGCTAGCAGAAGTGGGGTGCATGGTGTTTCTGGAAATAACACCAGTGTGGAAATCATTTGGATAACTTGAAGTCAAGGGGCATGCAACCTGGGATAGAAAAGGAAGAGATCTTCAAGGAGGAAGAAGAAACATCTTAGTCTTCTTTCTCTCCTGAAATATTGTGAATTTATAGAAGATGAAATCTTCCTCTCCATATGGATAAAAACTCCTTTTTGTTTAAGATCATCATCCCACTTAGAGTTGGGACAAAAGTGGCCTCTCTTTTCAATGTAGGGACACTGGAACAGAAAATTCACTAACATTTCTGATGTGGTTCCCTGGTGGCTCAGAGGGTAAAGAATCTGCCTGCAATGCAGGAAATCCAAGTTCCACCTGTGAGTCAGAAGGATGCCCTGGAGAAGGAGGCAACCCTCTCCAGTATTCTTATCTGGAGAATTCCATAGACAGAGGAGACTAGAGGGCTACAGTCCGTAGGGCTGTCTAGAGTCAGAAACAACTGAGTGACTAACCCTTTCATTTTCATTTCCCCCATACTGAATACCACCCCACCCCCTACCCCCCATTATGTATCCATTGGGAGCTCCAGATAGTTTCTGGAATGGAAAATGTTAAGTGTGGAGTCCAGTGCTGTCCACCCCCACTTTGTCAGCAGCTTTACTGTGGAGGATTCAAAACAGTGTTTTGACTGAACTAGGGACATAAGGGAAACAGGCCTGATGGGTGTCTAATGCTTCTTCCTCAAGAAGCACATCCTGAGATCAGGCTCTGAGTACAAGGGAGGTATTAGGTGTTGCTCCCAGGAAGCACAGATTAAGGCAGTGGAATTGAGACAGAAAGAAGGAAGCCAGTCCAGGGTGCTATTGAAGTTATTGCTGTAGACAGTGGTGGCTCAATCACACTGATCCGTAGGTGGGAGGAAAGTACAGAACTTCTTCCTGGGTTAAAGAACCCAGAATCTTAATTTACCAACTCCTGGTGGTTCATTTTTGGTGTCTTCATCCCCCTGTTACATTGGACCAGTCCTGTGTGCGGGTGTCAAACACACAGGGTCCTCAGATGGAGAGATGTGGATACTTCTGTAAGAACCCACCAGTGTGCATGATTTTGGTGAGTGCCATGGGGCACTGACTCAGTCACTATAGGAAATGTCATCTTAGGTACTTGTTGGAAGTATTATTTTATGGATGCTCTTGTCTAACAATCCTACCGTGGTGCTAGTGGTAAAGAATCCGCCTGCAATGCAGGAGATGCGGGTTCAATTCCTGGTTTGAGAAGACTACCCCACCCGTGGACCTGCCGGAGTAGGAAATGGCAACCCACTCCAAGTATTCTTGCCTGGAAAATTCCATAGACAGAGAAGCCTGACAGGCTACAGTCCATGGGGTTGCAAAGAGTCAGACATGACTGAGCACACACTCACACATACAATGAGCCTACCATGAAGAGAGAGTTGCATTCAGAGCACCCTGTCTGGTCCCCTGAGCAGTGGAAACATCTTTCACAGGCCCAGAGATCACACAATTTACAAAAAGCCAAGTGACAAATTAGTAACTAGAGCAGAGAGCCGAACACACAGCAACTGGCTACTGTAGCTGACCTCGCTAGCACAGGGAATAGATGGTGACAGTGTCCCAGATTTGCATTCTGCAATGTCCCAGATCACATGTCAGGGAGAAATCGGAATGACCAACCTGAGTAAAATCTTGAATATATTCACTTTCTTGCAGAACAGGGTTACCAAAGAGGCAACTGCAAGTGGAAATGTGCTAACAGTTATGAGTTCTTATGCAACCTAGGCACGAAAGCCAACTTGGTAAAAGAATTTGGGGCCCTCAGCAAGTAGATAGTGAAATAAGGCTTGGAATATTTCTACTTACTATCCAGCTATAACAGAATGGGGGGCTTCCCAGGTGGCACCAGTGGTAAAGAGCCCGTCTGCCAATGCAGGAGACATAAGAGTTGCGGGTTCATTCCAGGGTCAGGAAGATTCCCTGGAGGAGGGCAGGGCATCCCATTTTAGTTTTCTTGCCTGGAGAATCCCATGGACAGAGGAGTCTGGCAGGTTACAGTCCATAGGATCGAAAAGAGTCAGACGTGACTTAACATGCATGCACACATAGCAGAATGGAATACTGGCACTCTCTGGATAAATAGAACTGAGTTTAAACCTCACATCTCATACTTGCCATGGATCTTTGGAGTTAGCATTCATCCTCTTTGAATTTCAATTTTCTCATCTGAAAACCTGGGATGTAATAAGTTACCATATAGATTTGAATAAGATGGCATATGTAAAGCACTCACATTAAAGAAACTCAGTAACTGAGAGGGATCACCAGATGGAAGCCCTATTACAAGTTTTATAACTGGCTACCTTGAGTGTCAATGACCCTTCTGCTTCTGTAAGAAGGCCAGGGAAAAGGAAGAAAAAAGAAAGAAAAAATAGACACTCACAAGGGGAGAAACTAAGATGCCCTAGGGAGATAGCTGACTTTTGGCAGGCTATTAATATAGTAGAGCTATTACTGTATGTGGAGTGTGTCCATTTTCTTGGCACATGTTCAATTTTACATCCCCTCTAGTGTATCGCTAAGTGGACAGGGTGGGAAAGGGATGGGAAGGCCAAGAAAGAGCTATTATGGGTGAACCCTTTCCCACTCACCCAAAAGGACTTGAGGAACTGTCAGAGTCTGAATCAGTGAGCCAGCTCAGCATCTTACCATGTGAACATCTTTGGCTGAGGCCACAAAAATCTTGACTTTGTGCTTTAAATAGAGCACTGATTCAGAAGCCTTCCTGATAAGAGACTAAAATGAAACAGCAAATTGTGCTGTCACAAAAGACGACAGAGGATTTTAAAGATCTATTTTGGGGGTCACTTCTCTCTTCTCTTTGGAGGCTGAAAGAGCTCATGGCATGTGAGCTCAGAGCCTGTGTTCTGGTGGCTCTGGGGGACAGGAGTTTTTTCATGTGCTGGTGAAGTCTAATCACTTGGTGCACTTGTCCTTTATTGTTGAGCTTAGTGGCTAAAGACCTTTACTGCTGTTGCCATGTGAAATCTTCAGTCATATGGAAGTCACAGGCTCTGTAGTAATCTATTTCAGGAGACCTGATACAGAATGGAGTTATGTGACAGTAGCAAATGTCATGCCCAGAAATTGGAATTTGGAGGCAAAAGCTATGGGTTAATAGTTTTCTAGAAAACCAGCGTTTGTTGATTTGAACCCAATGCTTCCCTCTCCAGAAAACAGCACAATAGAGAAGGCGGCTCTTTACCAAGTCTTCCTGCATCTGTCTGCATCTGTCAGTATGAGATGGAGTAGATTGGCTTCCAGTATGTCCCTAGAGACAAGATCACCCCAGCCACCTTCCCCATAAGAGTTCAAATTCCATCCATTTCTTGTCAAATGGAGCGAAGCACACATTCAATTTAGACTCATGGTATATTTTTAAAACTTTTTCATATTGAAATCATTTCGCTAAAGTGTTGCAAGAATAGTACAAACAACTCCCATTTTCCCTGCATGTAGATTTCTTGAATGTTAACATTTTACCATATTTGTCTTATCATTTGCTATAGACACATACTATTTTTTTCTGAACTATTTGAGAGAATGTTGTAGCCAAAATCCCCTTTATTCCTAAATGCTTCAGCGTGTCCTTCCTGAAAGCAAGGGCATTCTTTTATATTATACAAGCACAATGACCAAAATCAGAAAATTAACATTGATATAATAATATTACTGAAACTCTCTGCCTTACTCAAATTTCACCAGTTGTCCCAGTGATGGCCTTTAGAGCAAAAGGAACAAAGAATCCTGGTCCGGGGCCACACACAGTATTTAGCCGGCGTGTCTCTTGTCTCCTTTAATCTGGACCTGTTTCTCAGTTTTCCATGAGATTGATGGCTTTGAGGAGTACAAGCCAGTTTCTTGTAAAATGTCCTTCAGTTTGGGTTTAAAGAATGAATGAATTAGAAAGTCACCTCTTGGCAACGGTCATAGTAATAATGGATTCAGATAACCATCTATCAATGCTAGTGGGTGAAAATTTGATGAGGGAATAGGCTAAGTACATTCTTTTGATGCATTTCTGCACCAAATGCGTATTGATTACAAAGGAGAAAACAGTAACTTTACTGCAGGAGAAGCTGACTCACCCCACCTTCACTTGGTAATCTAAGTCAATATCAGCAATATTGGGAGAAACTGACTTCAGGTGCCTCCTGAGAAAAACACAGCGTTTTACTTCATTGTGTTCCCACCAAAAGTGTATAACCTGAATCTGTCATGAACATCCAGCTGAACACACTAGAATGGTAACCCAATGAGAAGAAAATTAGAACAATGGGCTGTTTACTGAGGGGAGACACTCCCAGAGACCCTGTTTACACAGCAAGTCTGGCAGGATCCGAACTTGAAAGGACCTTTCTTGGCTCTGCCTGCCTCGGGCTCTTCTTCTAAATTCAAGAGGAACTTGCTAGCCCATTTATTTCCCAACAATCCTTTAACTCTTTGTTTCACATCCTCCTTTTCCTGCAGAGGCTTGAAGACCATCAAACACTGAGTTTAGAGTCAAACGGTGTCATAGTCAGCATCATGCTTGACCCTTGACTCAGCTTCCTCCATGGATCCTCATGTCTGGGTGCCATGGTCATTGGTTTCTATCTTCCCATGTCCCTTCTGCTGTGTTAAGAACACGGGCTCTGTGGATGAGATGCTTGGGTCTGGACAGCAGCTTGGTTGAGTGACTCAACCCCACTTTCCCCATTTTTCCATCTGTTCAGTGGGAACCCCGCTGACCATTTAGTAGGGCTGAGAGTATAGGATGAATATTTGTAAAATACTCATCATGGAGTTTGGCATACAGTAGTAGAAAACATGCAGTCAATGTTAGCTTTTATCATTATTATCATCAGTGGGCTTTTAAGCATGTATGTTCCAGAACCAAACTGCCTGGGTTCAAATTCTGTCTCCACCGCTTCTTAATTCTATGCTCCTAGGCAAATTACTTGAATTTGACCAAACTCTGGGAGATAGTGAAGGACAGGGAAGCCCGGTGTGCTGCAGTCCATGAGACTGCAAAGTCAGACACGACTTAATGACTGAACGACAGCCACAAGGCAAATGACTTAACCTCTGTTTTGAGATGTTTACAAGGATTAAATGAACAGTGCCAGGCACATTGTATGAGCTAGGTAAGTTTGGACTGTCCCACTTGTAAGTTTCTCCTTTCCCTTTTTAAACCCTTGCTCTGCTCAGATGCTCAGTCATGTCCGACTCTTTGTGACCCCGTGAACTGTAGCCTGAGAGGTTCCTCTGTGCATGGGATTCTCCAGGCAAGAATACTGGTGTGAGTTGATGTGCCCTTCTCCAAGGGATCTTCCTGACCCAGGGATCGAACCCTGGTCTCCTGTGTCTCCTGCAGGCAGGGAGATTCTTTACCACTAGAGCCACCCAGGAAGCCCTTTAGAAGCTCACATTTGAATAAGATTTCTGACTGTGCCATGGCCTCCCATTTTGATACTAATCCTCACCAGAATAATAAAAGGAATATATTATCACCCCCATTTTGTGGACAAGAGAACTGAGGTCTGGGAAATGAAGCCATCTCACAAAAGCACACATGTGCAAGTAGCAAAGTGGGACATTGATCCCAGTGTTGGGCACAAGCATACTGTTCTTTACAGAATTCATGCTTCCAAGAAATATTGATGATATATTATGTGCCAAATGCTGTGCCAAGGGCTGAGAAGGCAAAGCTTCCGAGTTAGAGGACTTGTATGAGAGCGGGGGATGAGTCCAGCATTACAGGGAGGCGTGGGAGCGTGGCACCCGCGCTGATACTGACATTCCTCTCACTCAGCTGAGGTTTCAGGTAAGGGGATCCTTGAGACAAGAACTGGAGGGGTTTAGAAGAAGCCAGTTGGAGTGGCTGCAAGATGAAGAACGTCCAGGAAAAATAAGTGTGAAGACAGGGAGGGTGAAACAACTTGAGGCTTTTGGAGAGATAACAAATAGAATGACTGGAGCAAAGGGCCCTAGAGGGGTACTGGAGAAGGAGTGACAGCTAGAGCGATCTGGGTGGGCTTCCCTAAGGGGCTGGGAGTCACCCTGTTGCAGCTCAAAGGGGCAGCTGGGAGGCTCTGGGCTGTGCCCGCAAGCCATCTTGGGAGAAGTGTAGGGGTTTTTGACTTTTCCCTTGGATACTCAGATAGTCCTTGTAGAACTAGTCTTTCTTTTCTTGGTAGGAGTATGGTTGTTTTACAATGTCCTACTTCAGTGCAAAGTGAATCAGCTATACACATATTTCAGCTATATATATGTGTGTATATATCTCCTCGTTTTTGGATTTCCTTCCCATTTAAGTCACCGCAGAGCACTGAGGAGAGTTTCCTGTAGCACTCAGTTTTAACTGCTTGCCCCAAGCACATCATCATCCTGTCTCATTACTCCCTTTCTCTCCCCTCAGAAGGTCCAGTCGTTTGTTCAGCCTCTGTGGTGAGGGTTGGGGCACAGAGAGCTCCACTGTGGCTCCATATGCGCCCCCGCCCCGAGCTGTGCTAAAGGAATAACGTGATGCCAAGCAGGGAGGTCCTCAGGGGTTCTGGGAGGTGACCTGTAGCCCAGGGCAGAGCTGGGTCATCGTGAGGTGCCTGTAAGAACAATGCAATGGGGATGTTCTGGAAGCAGCTGGATGTTTGCATCTGGAGCTCAGGAGAGAAGCCAGGGCTGCGGGTGGAGAACAATTTTGTTACCTGATGTTTTAGAAAGAGAAATAGGGGTCTCTGAATCCCTCTGCAGTTTACGTGTTATCGCCAGCCTCTGTCCTTTCTCTCCCAAAGAAAGGAGAGAAATATACAGAGACAAAGCAGTTGGTGAAAAGCTTCATATCACATTTTAGGGGAGGCATGATATTCTGACAGTTTAACTTGATGGCTATATTTTCCATCTCAGCCGTATTTCCTGACAGGTTATAAAATACTTTTTTCCTTAGTATTCCACATTAGCTAACTGGCCATTTTAGTACCGACTTGCAAGAGTATAAACATTTAGGGAATTTTTTGCAATGACAAGAAGAGATAGTATGTTTGAAGCCAGTGAGCTAGTTATGTTTAGGAAAATCACCATGGGATTTAAATGATGCATTGATGTAATGCAATTGGTGGTTTATGAAAATTCTTTTAGACTAACCTCGGCTGTATAAGCACAACCACATTCCTTGCTAGTGAATAGCAGGCAAGGCCCAGTGGAATCATTTTTTAAGTATTTCATTATTAACCTTTCACTTTCTACATCTCAAGGGAAGAGGGGGCTGGAAGGGGAGGGGAGAGGACTTCACGGTAAAATTTTCTGTTGGAGCTGTTTGAGGCTACAAGGAGTAAAAGGGAAAATCCAGAAATAGTTTAGGAAATTAGTCATCTGTCTTCAGACTGTGTTATAGCACAGTTATAGCATTGTGTTCTGCATAACTACTTTATGGACTTTTTTAAAAAGTGGAAATCTGGAAAGATTAATAATCACTTGTGTAAGGCCCAAAAGGTCCAATTTCATGTCCAGAAACAAGATGGAAAAAAGCTCCCATTTGCTAAAACTGTCAAAATAATTCCCATGATACAAAATTATGTTCTGGGAACTGGGAAAACATCTTGACTTTCTTTACATTTCCTAGTTTTTGGTTGCTAAATGCCAATAATTAGGTTATACTAGATGTTGCTTATTTAACCTATAATTTATTAAAAGCATTTCCATTGCATACATACACATACGCTATGATGTTATGCATTAAGATATGCCTATTCAATTTCTTTAAAGTGTACTAAAGGCGAATTAAAATGGGAAAAAAGCGCTATCCAAGCTTCTCTGTTCCTATTACTCTGCCAACTTACTATCATGATCATTCTAAGACAGTTCTTTTTCTTTTTGATGTTCTATTAAAATGTACCTCTTAAAGTAATAGGGGAATCTGAGAGAATGGAATGGAAAACGATACAGAAAAGGAAAGAAAAGGGAAAAAAAGAGAGAAGGAAAGTGAAACAGTGTATGGAGTCATAATGAATCAGCATGGTCAGCCCTGGAGAAACCTCATGCTTAGTTTGAGGCCACATCAGACCTACAAACCTCTCAGTCTTCTGATGCATACAACTTATACTGATGAAAAGTTCTTTTCATCTGAAGAAAGCAGTTCAGAGAGCATCACACAGCTAGTTTGAAGGAGCTTCTGAGAATGTACAGGGCAGACTATTCTAACAATATGCCATGTGGAACTGCAGAGGGCAGGCAGTGCCCGCAGACTGCTGAACCACGTCTGAGTCAGTTAGGTGCTTCAAGTTGCAAGTAACAGAATACTTAGCAGTGTTGAAGCCAGTAGAAGACATTCACACTTGCATTTGCTCACCAGGGTATCTGGTTAAAATGTAGGTGAGTAGGTCTCCATGGACCCCAGATCCTGAATTTCTAACAAGCTTCAGGTAATGGTGATATTACTGGCCCGTGGGCCACACTTTACTTTGAGTAAAAACTCTTTAAAAACCAGGATCATAACTGTCTTGGACATCAAGAAGTCGATAGTGGACATTTCCAGGTTGGTGCAACAACTTGAGATTCCAACAAGAACCAGACTTCCTGCAGTTTCCTTCCTATCATCCTTAGTGAGGGCTTCTCTGTTCCTGATGGCAAGTGTCACATCCTCACACAAATGATTCTGTTGTTGTCACATACAAACTTATTCCTTCTCTGGCTCCCAGCAGACTTCCTATTAGCCAGGATTGCTTAACATCCCCATGCTAGCTTCAAAGGAAGCTGGAAGAGCTCCTTGGCCTTTCCAGCCTGTGTGGAAGGCAGCCTTTGTCATCAAAGCAGTGGGCATGGAAGGAATCAAAGGTGGGTTGGCACCCCCACCTCAGGCAACTGCAGCAAGAGAGATGATGCCACCATCATGCAGAGACATGCAGTAAGGAAAATCAAAGTCAAGTGAGGTATACTTTGAGATTTTTGAGTAAAGATCTGCTTTTACCTAGACAGTATAACTGTGTTATATTTAATGTTAATAAGTAAGTATTTATATTATAAAATATATTTAATTATATTTAATGTTGCTAAGCAATAAAAAGAGGAACTAAAGAGTCTCTTGATGAGGGTGAAAGAAGAGAGTGAAAAAAGCTGACTTAAAACTCAACGTTCAAAAACTAAGATCATGGCATCTGGTCCCATCACTTCATGGCAAATAAAAGGGGAAAAAGTAGAAGCATTGACAGATTTTATTTTCTTGGGCTCCAAAATCGCAGTGGACGGTGACTGCAGCCACAAAATTTAGAGACACTTGCTCCTTGGAAGAAAAGCTGTAACCAACCTAAAAAACAGAGACATCACTTTGCCTGCAAAGGTCCGTCTAGTCAAAGCTATGGTTTTTCCATTAGTCATGTACAGATGTGAGAGTTGGACCATAAAGATGACTAAGTGCCGAAGAATTGATGCTTTCGAATTGTGGCACTAAAGAAGACACTGGAGAGTCCCTTGGACTGCAAGGAGATCCAACCAATCAATCCTAAAGGAGATCAATCCTGAATACTCACTGGAAGGACTGATGCTGAAGCTAAATACTTTGGCCACCTGATGCAACGAGCCAACTTATCAGGAAAGACCCTGATGCTGGGAAAGATTGAAGGCAAATGAAGAAGGGGTGGCAGAGGATGAAATGGTTAGATAGTTTCACCAACTCAATGCACATGAGTTCAACTGAGCAAACTCTGAGACAGTGAAGGACAGAGAAGTCTGGAATGCTGCAGTCCTTGGGGTCGCAAAGAGTTCACCATGACTTAGTGACTGAACAGCAGCAACAACAAAGCAATTGGAAATACATGGCCAAGACATTCTTTCTGCTGATCATGTTACTTAATCTCTTGAGACCCACCACCATCACCCATTCCAGGGAATGGTGGTACCCTCCTATCTAGATTAGATTAGATCAAGTAGATTCTGGGCTTCCCCAATGGCTCACAGTAGAATCCTCCTGTCAATGCAGGAGACATGGGTTCAGTCCTTAGTCAGGAAGATCCCCTGGAGAAGGAAATGACAGCCCACTCCAGTCTTCTTGCCTGGGAAATCCCGTGGACAGAGGAGCCTGGCGGGCTACAGTTCATGACGTAGCAAAAGAATCAGACACAATTTAGTGACTAAACAACAAGTAGGTTCTATGTGAAATTGTTTAGGACTTTATATAATTTAAAATTGTTTAGGATTTAATGACCACAGTAGGCACTCAATGTAAATAAAGTTATGTAATAATATAAACAACATGAAGTTTTATTTGTGGGTGTTTGTTCAGTATAAAAAGCTAGATTATATATTGCCCTTCTACTTTGTTTATCTATGTAGGTTTTAAAAATTCATGGTGATATTTACCTGGAATTATACATGAGATATCTACTGACAGACTATGAGAACAAAGGTGCCACTACTGAAGTACTGGATTTGCAGATGCAAATCACTGAAAAAGTGTCACTGAAAAAGTGACAGCAAATATTCAAGCTACCCACAACAATAACAAATGTTTACTGGTTGCCAATAATGGAAATGGCATTGCCTAAAAATCTTTATATCCATTAGTTAACTGAACCAGCTTCTCAGCTGATACTTTTATATGTGTTCAACCTAACTTATAATTTGGTTTAAGCTAGTCTGTCTAGTCAAGGCTATGGTTTTTCCAGTAGTCATGTATGGATATGAGAGTTGGACTATAAAGAAAGCTAAGCACCGAAGAATTGATGCTTTTGAACTGTGGTGTTGGAGAAGACTCTTGAGAGGCCCTTGGACTGCAAGGAGATCCAACAAGCCCATCCTAGAGGAGATCAGTCCTGGGTGTTCAATGGAAGGACTGATGTTGAAGCTGAACCTGATGCGAAGAGCTGACTCATTTGAAAAGACCCTGATGCTGGGAAAGATTGAGGGCAGGAGGAGAAGGGGATGACAGAGGATGAGATGGTTGGATGACATCACTGACTCAATGGACATGGGTTTGGGCGGACTCCGGGAGTTGGTGATAGACAGGGAGGCCTGGCGTGCTGTGGTTTATGGGGTTGCAAACGTCGGACATGACTGAGCGACTGAAATGAACTGAACTGAGTGTTTTGAGTTCATTTAATTAAATCACCAAGTTAGCATTAATCTGAAATTTACTGAAAGTGTTTGTTAATTATGATATGAAAATATGTCTTACAAACTCAGTACTTAAATAAACAGTTGACAGCACCACCCCATAAGTTAATATCTGTCTAGTTCGAAGTTTCTTGTTTTGCATACAGTACAAGAATGAAACATTTTGGCCATTGAGTATATTTTAATTAGCATGCAATTGAATTTGTTTCTTTTAAATAAAAATTTTTATTTTATTTATTCTTAGGGTAGATTTATATTATCAGAAACAAACAAAAAGCAGAGTGACTATGAAATATTATTTCCTAAAGGAAAAGATATTGATATAATGATACTGATGAGTTGAAATCATGTTATCTTTTAAAGTATTACTTTGTAAGGCCTTATATTATTCAAATGATGCTGAAATTGCTGAAAATAGTTTTAGAGTTTCAATTTGGGAATGGACTTAAAAATATGAAATTTATCTTATCTTGTGGCCAGTCTTTTGAACTGCAATAACAAAACAAAATGATTTAACTTTGCTTGTAAATGCTGTATAAAATAAAATTTAAAAATAAAAAAATAAAATTTTATTTGCCCTAACTTTTGAAAGTTTCCAAAAAAATCAAATTGCTGAGCATGTACTTTTTTCGAACTTTGTTGATATATAATTGACAAAGAAAATAGTATTTATTAAACATGTATGCGATGATAGATAACCATTGGGAGATATTTACCACAATAAAGTTTATTAACACATCTACAACCTTACACAGTTGTCTTGTTTGTGCAAATGTGAGAACACTTAAGATGTATTCTCTTAGCAAATTTCAAGAATACAATATTGTATGAGTAATATTAACTAGTGATTCATGGGGTCGCAAAGAGTTGGACACGACTGAGCGACTGAACTGAACTGAACTGAACTGAACTGAACATTAACTATAGGTACCATGCTGTACAGTTACATCCCCAGAACTTATTCATCTTATAACTGAAAGCATGTCCTCTTTGAACAACCTCTTCCTATTTCCCAAATCGCATTCCTGGAAACCACTATTCTGCTCAGTTTCTCTGAGTTTAATCTTTTTTTTAAAAATTTTTTTTTAGGTTCACACACAGATGATACTATATACTATTTGCCTTTCTCTGTCTGGTTTACTTCACTATTTCATAATACCTTCCAGTTTCATCTGTATTGTTGCAAAAGTCAGGATATCCTTCTTTCTCATGGCTGAATTACATTCCACTGTGTATATGTGCTACATTTTCTTTATCCATTCGCCCATCCGTAGACACAGGTTGTTTCCTTATAGTAAATAATGCTGCAAAGAACACGGGAGTGCAGATATCTCCTTGAAATACTGTTTTCATTTCTTTAGGATGTATAAAGAAGTGGGACTGTTGAATCATATGGTGAAAGTGAAATTCGCTCACTTGTGTCCAGGGGTTTGTGACCCCTTGGACTATAAAGTCCTTGGAATTCTCCAAGCCAGAATACTAGAGTGGGTAGCTTTTCACTTCTCCAGGGGATCTTACCAACCCAGGAATCAAACCAAGGTCTCCAGCATTGCAGGCGGATTCTTTACCAACTGAGCCATCAGGGAAGCCAAATCATATGGTAGCTCTATTTTTAAATTTTGAAGTATCTCCGTACTGTTTTCCATTGCCACCAGAAATGAACCATCCTTCTCTTTTCTCTCAACATCCTCACCAGCACTTGTAATCTCTTGTTTTTTGATAATAGCCATCCTAACAAATCTGAAGCAATACCTCATTGTGATTTTGACCTATATTTGCCTAATAATTGAAGATCTTTTCATGAACGTGCTAGCCATTTGTATGTCTTCTTTGGAAATATGTCTATTCAGAAGCTTTGCCCAGTTTTAACTGGGTAGTTTTGAGGTTTTTTGCTCTGGAGTTGTTTAAGTTCCTTATATAGTTTAGAAATTAACCCCTTATCTTTTACACTAAGTCCCCATATAAAAACCATTAGGTTGAGAACTTTCAAGAGGCAAGCGTGGAACTTACTAATGAAGACCTGATGAAATTGGAGGCCCAGAGAAACGATGAAGAGAAACAAGAGGAAGAAGAAGTAACAGGAAAACCCAAGAGACTCAAGGAGCAGGAAATGGCAAGGGGGTTTTATTTACTTGAGGAGGCATTATCAGTTTTTGAGACATAGGACCCGAATGTAGAACAGTACATGAAGACTGCAGCAGCCATTCAGAACCCAGTTCAGTGCTATCATGTCATCATGACAAGAAAAAAATAAATATAGGCATACTACCCAGACATCACTGAATCATTTTCTTGGCATCACCGACTCAGTGGACATGAGTTTGAGTAAACTCTGGGAGCTGGTGATGGACAGGGAGGCCTGGCGTGCTGCGGTTCATGGGGTGGCAAAGAGTCGGACAGGACTGAGCGACTGAAATGAGCTGAAATAGGCTTGAATCTAGCAAGGACACAGAATCTGCGCCAGCAACATCAACTGTGAATGAAACTGCAGCTTGCCCTCCATCTCCTATTGCCAAAGATCCTTCAGCTCTACCGTCCTCCACCTCTCCCTCCCCCGGTCAGTAACTCTTCTTGCCTGTTCACTGGATGCTAGCCCCTGTATGCCAGCCACTGTACTGTACTACTGTACTTTTTAGGGTATTGTACTGTAAGATTAAAAATGTTTTCTTTTTGGCTGTGTTTTTTAATGTACTATTTGTATGAAAAGTATTGTAAACCTTTTACAGTACAGCACTCTGTAGCTGGTTGTGTTAGTTCAGTACCCAGGCTAACGTTGTTGTATTTACAAACAAATTGGACTTATAAATGCAGTCTCAGAATGGATCTCATTTGTATGAAGGGAACTTACTGCATATAGTTTGCAAATATTTTCTCCCATTCTGTACATTGTCTTTCATTTTATTTTAAAAATTTCCCTTTTGATTTCTTCTTTGAGTCATTGATTGTTCAGGAGAGTGTTGTTTAATTTTCACATATCTGTGAACTTTTCAGCTTTCCTTCTATTAGTGATTGCTGCTGCTGCTGCTAAGTCGCTTCAGTAGTGTCTGACTCTGTGTGACCCCATAGATGGGAGCCCACCAGGCTACCCCGTCCCTGGGATTCTCCAGGCAAGAACTCTGGAGTGGGTTGCCATTTCCTTCTCCAGTGCATGAAAGTGAAAAGTGAAAGTGAAGTTGCTCAGTTGTGTCCGACTCTTAGTGACCCCATGGACTGCAGCCTACCAGGCCCCTCCATCCATGGGATTTTCCAGGCAAGAGTACTGGAGTGGGGTGCCATTGCCTTCTCCATTAGTGATTGCTAGAGTCATACAATTGTGGTCAGAAAAAATTTCTTGGAAAGATCTCAACCTTCTTAAATTTTTAAAATTTATTTTGTGACCTGACATATGATTTATGCTGGAGAATGTTCCATCTGTGCTTTAGAAGAATGAATATTGTGCTGCTGTTGGATAGAATGTTTTGCATATGTCTGTGAGGTTCATTTAGTTAAAATGTAGCCAGACCTATTATTTCCTTACTGATTTTCTGTCTGGATGATCTATCCAGTGTTGAAAGTGAGGTACTGAATTCCCCTACCATTACTTTATTGCTATCTATTTCTCCCTTCAGATCTGTTAATATTTACTTTATATAATTGAATGCTCCTATGTTGTGTGCATAAATATTTGCTAACATTAAATCTTTTGATGAATTGACGCTTTGTCATCATATAATGACCTTTTAATCTCTTGTTGCAATCTGTTTTGTCTAATATAAGTAGACTTAGCATGCATGCTAAGTTACTTTAGTCATGTGAAGTAACACGACTCTGTGTGACCCTATGAACTGTAGCCTTCCAGGCTCCTTGTCCAAGGGATTCTCCAGGCAAGAATACTGGAGTGGGTTGCCGTGCCCTCCTCCAGGGGATCTTCCTGACCCAGGGATCAAACTTGCACCTCTTATGTCTCCTTCATTGGCAGGTGGATTTTTTACCGCTAGCGCTATCTGGGAGCATAGTAATATAAGTGTCGCTTCCCCTGCTTTCTTTTGGTTGCTATTTACATGGAATATCTTTTTCCATCCCTTTTCTTTGTGTATGTGTATATGTATGTGTGTGTGCGTGTCCCTAAAGCTGAATGAATCTCTCCAAGCAGCATATTGTTGGGTCTTGTATTTTTTAATCCATTCAGCCACTTTATGTCTTTTCATTGGAGAATTTAATCCTTTTACCTTTAAAGTAATTTTTATAGATAAGAACTTTCCATTGACAACACGTTAACTGCTTTCTGGCTGTTTCATAGTTCATTTCTTCCTCTCTTGCTTTTCTTCTGTGTGATTTGATTACCTTCTAAAGCAATGTGCTTTGATCTTTTTTCTTTACCTTTTGTGTATTTTCTATAGGTTTTTGCTTTGTGGTTACCATGAGGCTTATGTAAAATACATTAGAGTCATAACAGTCTATTTAAGCCCATAGCAACTTAACTTTAATTGCATACAAATACTCTGTACTTTATTCCTCTCCCATTTACAACTTACATCCTTTCATACTGTATATCTATTACCAAATAATTATAGTTATAGTTATTTTAATACCTTTGTATTTTAACCTTTACACTAAAGTTATAAGTAATTGACACACTACCATCACAACATCAGAATATTCTCAATTTGACAATATATTTACCTTTGTCAGTTTTATACTTTCAAAAGTTTTTATATTAGTCATTAGCAAGCTTTTATTTCAGCTTGAAGAACTCAATTTAGCATTTCTGCTAAGCCATATCTGGTGATGTGAACTCCCTAAGATTTTGTTTTTCTTGGAAAGTCTATCTCTCCTTTATTTCTAAAGGACAGCTTTGCTGTATTAAGTATTCTTGGTTGGCAGTTTTTTACTTCAGCACTCAGAATGTATTCTCCCACTTTAGCCAGCAAGATTTCTCATGAGAAATCTACTGATATTCTTAGGGGGATTCCTTTGTATGTAATGCTTCTTTTCTTTTGCTGTTTTCAAATTTTTATCTTTTTTTTAGTCTTTGAAAGTTTTATTGTAATGTATTTTGACGAAGTTCTCTTCAAGTTGAATCTGCATGATCTATGAACTTGATGTACCTGAATGTCTGTATCTCTCCCCAAATTTGGGAAGGTTTCAGTCATTATTTCTTTAAATAAGCTTTCTGCCTCTTTCTGTCCCTCTTCTCCTCCTGGCCCTCCCATAATGCAAATATTGTTTGTTTTAGTAGTATCCTCTAAATCATGTAGGTGCTATTAACTCTTTTTCATTCTTTTTTTTTCTCTTATGAACAATTTCAAATAATGTATTTTTAGTTCTAAGATTCTTTCTTCTGCTTGAACAAATCTTCTCCTGATACTCTATTACATTAAAAAATTTTTTTCATTATATTACTCAGGTTCAAAATTTCTGTTTGGTTCTTGCTTATGATTTCTATCTCTAGATTGAACTTCTCATTTTATTCATGTATTGTTTCCCTGATTTCACTGGACCATCTCTCTTGTAGCTCACTGAGCCTTGTAAAATTATTTGGAATTTTTTGTCAGACCACTTGTGGATCTCTGTTTCTTTAGGGTCAGTTATTTGGTAGTGTCACGTTTCCTTGGTTTTGGTGTTTCTTGAGGCCTTTCTTTGCTACCTCTGCATGTGAAGCAGCAAATCACCTCTTCGAGTCTTTGCTAACTGACTTTATAAGAAAGATACCTTCATCAATCAGTCTGGCTAGGGATCCTGAGGCTTTCTCAGATGTTTTCTGTGGCTACACCCACTCCACAATTCTTGCTCCCTCATGGGGAATTCTTAATTATATGCTTCTCTTAACCTCAGAAAGCCAGGATGGGTGCTAAGAGCCTCTCAAATGTTTTTCCTGGGGTGGTGCCCTGAAATGCTGTGATTTGTGAGACTTCTCCCCATCCTGAAGAGTCAATAGACGTTTCTACTCTTGCCTACTAGCTACCTACAGAGGCTAGCTGTTACCATTCCCGGCAGTATGTGCAAGGAACCAGCCAAGAGTCAGTGAGATGAATCACAAAGTGGGTATGAGTGTCCCTTTGATGAATTCTGAGCCCTGGATGCTGTGCTCCCAACCTTTCCTAAACTCTCAACCATAAAGAATACCTCAGTATTCTGAATGAAATGATAAAAAAAGTGGGTCCTCTAGGCAGCATCCCACACAGCTGGGGAAACCAGGCACTCTACACTCTCACTTTCCCCAATAGGAGAAACTGTAAAGTGTATCTCCTGGGACTGAGCCATTCAACTTTGTGGAAGAAGTGATGCAAACAAAGTAAAACTGGTCCTGTTACATTTTTCAATGTGTATATTCTTGGACTTCCCCCCCACCTCAAATTGTATGTTGGAACTTCTCCATCAGGCTCCCAGGTGTCCACATAGGCATTCTCATCTGTGGGCAACTGCCAGAACTGATATTCTATGGCAGTGGAGTGGCAGGGGGCTGGGGGGGAATGGTAGAGAATTCTTATATTGCCAACTTGCTGATGTCACTCCTATTATTTTTATAATAAGTAAACTAAAATAGAAGTTGGGATAAAAATATCCTCAAATAAAATCACACATGACAAAGATTTGTTAAGAATAAAACAATTTAAGATTGTGATGAAAGGACTGAAAGTAAAAAGGGAGTGGCAGAATATTGACTGCTTTAAAGGAGAAATTTATTTCAAAATGTGATTATAAAAATATCAAGCTGGCACTCCTATATATTGCTAATAAGTGTATAAAATGTTACAACTCTTCTAGAAAAATGTTTTCCCTTGAGATACTGTGATAAAATAAGAAATATATATATATATCTTCATCAACAGTTCCAAGCACAAATCTTATAAAATCCTTGTAATTTCCTACTTGGTTTTTGCTTCATGCCCTGGAGATAGCTCTGGAGAAATGGAGGTGCAAGGAGCATCTTTCATTATTCATAAGGAGCCTCTTTTGACCACACCCAAATATATACTAATGAAGTGGACTTTGGAAGGCACTTAAAGATGGGGGAGTTAGTTGCCAGAGAAATTAACCTTTTGATTAAAGAATTGGAACCTTCAGCCCCGCCTCCAATCTCCAGGGAATGGAGAGTGGCTGCTGCTGCTGCTGCTAAGTCGCTTCAGTTGTGTCCGACTCTGTGCGACCCCATGACAGCAGCCCATCAGGCTCCTCTGTCCCTGGGATTCTCCAGGCAAGAACACTGGAGTGGGTTGCCATTTCCTTCTCCAATGCATGCATGCCTGCTAAGGTGCTTCAGTCATGTCTGACTCTGTGTGACCCCATGGACAGCAGCCTACCAGGCTCCTCTGTCCAAGGGATTCTCCAGGCAAGAATATCTGGAGTGGGTTGCCATTTCCTTCTCCGGAGAGTGGCAGGAGGCTGAATTAATCATCAGTGTTCAATGATTTAATAAATTGTGTCTGTGTAATGAAGCCTTCATAATAAATCCTAAATGAAAGGATTCGGTGGTTGTTGTTCAGTTGCTCAGTCATGTCCGACTCTTTGCAGTGCAATGGATTGCAGCACACCAGGCTTCCCTGTCCTTCACCATCTCCCAGAGCTTGCTCAAACTCATGTCCATTGAGTTGGTGATGCCATCCAACCATCTTGTCCTCTGTCAAACCCTTCTCCTCCTGCCTTCTATCTTTCCCAGCCTCAAGGTCTTTTCCAGTGAGTCAGCCCTTCACATCAGGTGGCTAAAGTATTGGAGCTTCTGCTTCAGAATCAGTCCTTCCAATGAATATTCAAGATTGATTTCCTTTAGAGTTGACTGATTTGATCTCCTTGCAGCCCAAGGGACTCTCAAGTGTCTTCTCCAACACCACAATTCAAAAACATCAATTCTTTGGCACTCAGCCTTCTTTATGGTATAAGCTTCACATCCATACATGACTACTGGAAAAACCAGAGCTTTGACTAGACTTTTGTTGGCAAAGTAATGTCTCTGTTTTTTAATATGCTGTCTAAGTTGGTCATAGCTTTCTTTCCAAGGAGCAAGTGTCTTAATTTCATGGCTGCAGTCACCATCCGCAGTGATTTTGGAACCCAAGAAAATAAAGTCTGTCACTGTTTCCATTGTTTCCCCACCTATTTGCTCTGAAGTGATGGGACCAGATGCCATGATATTAGTTTTTTGAATGTTGAGTTTTAAGCCAGCTTATTCACTCTCCTCTTTCACTTTCATCAAGAGGCTCTTCAGTTCTTCTTCCCTTTCTGCCATAAAGGTGGTATCATCTGCATATCTGAGATTATTGATATTTTTCCCAGCAATCTTGATTCTAGCTTGTGATTCATCCAGCCCAGCATTTTACATGATGTACTCTGCATATAAGTTAAATAAGCAGGGTGACAATATACAGCCTTAATGCATTTCTTTTCCCATTTGGAACCAGTCTGTTGTTCCATGTCCAGTTCTAACTGTTGCTTCTTGACCTTCATACAGGCTTCTCAGGAGGCAAATACGGTGATCTGGTATTCCCATCTCTTTAAGAAATGTCCACAGTTTGGTATGAATGATCCACTCAGTCAAATGCTTTAGCATATTCAATGAAGCAGAAGTAGATGCTTTTCTGGAACCTCTTGCTTTTTCTATGATCGAAAGGACTCGGAGAGTTTCCAGATTAGTGACCACATGGAGGTGCTGGGGTGGGGGATGCCATGCCTGGAGAGGGGACCATAGGTCTGTATCCCTCATCATGTACCTTACCCTATGCATCTCTTTCTGAGTTGTGTCTTTTAATAAACTGCTAATCTAGCAAGCAAGCTGTTTTCCTGAGTCCTGTAAAATATTCTAGCAAATTATTGAATTGAGAAGGGAGTAATAGTAACCTTGAATTTATAGTCAGTCTATCAAAAGCACAAGTGGCCACTTGGGTTTGTTATTTGCATCTGAAGATATGAAGCCTGGTGAGACTGAGCCTTAACTTGTGGAAACTGACACAATCTCCATGTAGATCATGTCAGATTTGAGTTAAATTGTAGGACACCCAGTTAGTGTCTTCCTAGAATTGGGGAACTGTGGTGCCCCAAGGATGAAAAAACAAGGTGAATAAGAGGGGTCTTGGAATGCAGGAACAGAAAAAAAAAAAAAGACTCTTATCTCCCTTCCCCTACATATTATAACCATTGAGAAATTTTTGGACTCTGGTGAATAGTATAGCCTGTCTCCCCTCCTACCCCATTTAAGGAAAAGGTATTTGCTTACACTTCTCCAGCCCAATACCTCACCCAATCAGCAAATGACTCACAAGGCCCCTAGCGTACTTCTTGTCCCCTGGCTATAAGAACAATCCAAGGACCCATGTTCAAGTTTGGCTCTCCCTGTCAGTAACCTGGTCTGCTATAGTGGCAACAACCCTTCTTTCCCCTACTCTAATAAACTTCATTCTCTTTCATTCTTCCTTGTACCTGGAAATTCTTTTCCAACCCACACATGGATTATGACAAGAATTACTTGGTGTGAGAAAAAAAACACATATCTAATGTCCAAAATGTTATGAGAACAGGGTACAGGATACAGTGTGTCTTCGTTTCAGGTCCCGTACCATAGCTACAAAGTAGTTCATGCGCAAAGTTATTCATTGTGCCCTGATTGATAGTAGCTAATGATGAAAGAAACTTCGATGTCTAACCATAGGATACAAATACAAGGTAAGCTAAGAGCACCTTACTATACCAGGAAGCAAGTACTTAAACAAACTGATGGGAACATATGAAAAGGACACAAGTGTTCACTTAAAGGGATTTACACTGACCATACTTGTACAATTTGGGCATTTTTTTTAAAGGGGTTATAATACATTGATCAAAAAGTCCTTAGTAATATCTTTAAAATGGGAAGAAGCTGTTCTACTTAGAATAATATTATTGTAATAAAGGTGGAAGGAATTCAAAAATTCAATTTTGCTACTATCAAGTTAATGACTATTTAGGTAAGGCTTAACAGGTGAAGAGATACGCGGAACCCAACCTCAAAGCATCACTACAGAGGTTATTAATTAATTACAAAAAATAGAAGGATCCACCTTCAAGAAGAGATCAAAGTCAGCATCATCCATCACTGGACAACCAATGATGTAAAAGGAAGCACACTACATCACCAAGTGTTTTCTTGTTAAAGAAGTTAAACTTAAAAGTAATCAAGGGAAACAATTTACAAATCCAGATAGTGGGATATTTTATAAGACAGTGGCCTAGACTCTTCAAAAATGCCAAAGTCATGGAAAGCAAATAAAAGTAGAGGGATTGTCTTAAACTGAAGTTGACTAAAGAGTCATAATAACCAAATGGAATGCATGATCCTTGATGGCACTCTGAATTTTTAAAAAACTTAATGAACAAATGGGACCTAATGAAACTTAAAAGCTTTTGCACTACAAAGGAAACTATAAGTAAGGTGAAAAGACAGCCGTCAGATTGGGAGAAAATAATAGCAAATGAAGAAACAGACAAAGGATTAATCTCAAAAATATACAAGCAACTCTTGAAGCTCAATTCCAGAAAAATAAATGACCCAATCAAAAAATGGGCCAAAGAACTAAACAGACATTTCTCCAAAGAAGACATACAGATGGCTAACAAATGCATGAAAAGATGCTCAACATCACTCATTATCAGAGAAATGCAAATCAAAACCACAACGAGGTACCATTACACGCCAGTCAGGATGGCTGCTATCCAAAAGTCTACAAGCAATAAATGCTGGAGAGGGTGTGGAGAAAAGGGAACCCTCTTACACTGTTGGTGGGAATGCAAACTAGTACAGCCGCTATGGAAAACAGTGTGGAGATTTCTTAAAAAACTGGAAATAGAACTGCCATATGACCCAGCAATCCCACTTCTGGGCATACACACTGAGGAAACCAGATCTGAAAGAGACACGTGCACCCCAATGTTCATCGCAGCACTGTTTATAATAGCCAGGACATGGAAGCAACCTAGATGCCCATCAGCAGATGAATGGATAAGGAAGCTGTGGTACATATACACCATGGAATATTACTCAGCCATTAAAAAGAATACATTTGAATCAGTTCTAATGAGATGGATGAAACTGGAGCCCATTATATAGAGTGAAGTAAGCCAGAAAGATAAAGAACATTACAGCATACTAACACATATATATGGAATTTAGAAAGATGGTAACGACAACCCTATATGCAAAACAGAAAAAGAGACACAGAAATACAGAACAGACTTTTGAACTCTGTGGGAGAAGGTGAGGGTGGGATGTTTGAAAGAACAGCATGTATACTATTTATGGTCAAACAGATCACCAGCCCAGGTGGGATGCATGAGACAAGTGCTCGGGCCTGGTGCACTGGGAAGACCCAGAGGAATCGGGTGGAGAGGGAGGTGGGAGGGGGGATCGGGATGGGGAATACATGTAAATCTATGGCTGATTCATATCAATGTATGACAAAACCCACTGGAAAAATAAATAAATAAATAAAGGGGAAAAAAAGAAAAGAAAAAAGAAAAAACTTAATGAAGATCATTAATGTTAAAGCACAATAATGTTGAAGTACAGCTGATAGTTGTAGCTTATTTTCAAATGGTTTAACAGAAGTGTGAGTGTGTGTGTGTGTACAGAAAAGTGAGAGAGAAAAAGTAAATGTGGCAAAATATTAACAACTGGTAAATTTGGAAGGAGAATTTATGATGTTCCTGACAATTATTTCACTTTCCTGCAAGTTTGAAATATTTTAAAAGAAAAGGGGGAAATCCAGCGGATGACTGTACAATCACACTTGACACGTTAATCTGTGGAATGTGGTTATATGTACATGAATTGCAAGATTTTTATCATTTTAAGTAGACCATAATATCACTGGCAGGAATCAGGGTAAATGTTAATAAGAGCTAGATGGTTAAGTTACTGAAGGAGCTTAAGACTCTAAGACACGGTCTTGCACACAGTAAGTAATACACTCTTCGTTTAAGGAATTACTGAGGTCTACATTTTCACTTCCACTTGGGTAAAAGTTAAGACTGAAAGGTTCCTAGCCATAAGTGCTTTTCCCATGTACAGAAGACAAATTTGGAGTCTACAGATGAAGTGGTATTAAAGATATTAAAAGCTTTCAGAAGTAATTTAGCCCATGTGACCTAATTGCCTAAAATTCATGTAGCACACATCTGGCTCTTTACTGACCCAAACTTTGATCTACTTATGTTTAATGGACCATTTGCATATTGATGAAGAAATAAGGAAAATGTCTCACATTTCGCTTTCTAAAACAATTAAGCTCTTAAATCCTCATGATGGTGGAATGTTTGGCATAGAGAATTAACAATTTTCATAGATAATGTTTCCACCATAATTGAGGGTTGAAATATACAGAGAATTCCAAGAGGGACCTCTATACACCACAGGATCGCCAGTGGAGAAAGCATCTGTCAGTGGTTTTCATCAGAGCATAATTATTTAGACTAATCAACCACTAAGTATGTTTTAATGAAAAGTATCCTAAAGAGATTTATGAGGATAAAGAAAACCCTCAAACTTCTAACTATGTAAAATTATATCTAGTCATTTATTGAGAATTTCAATAAAATTAATTTCTAAGCATTTTGTTTATTATTCCTAACTCTAAATATCCTGAAATAAATTTTATAACTGATCTTTTATTTTCTAGATGATCATGTTAAATAGCCAGTGTGTAGGTGTTTAATAGCTTATTCATAAGTTTTTGCTGTTAACTAATAGCATTTATATCCGAATTAATCTTTTTAAGGCTCTTCCTTACTCCCTTGTGCTCATTAACACTAAAAACTCATCTTTCCACTTTTCAGAAGCAACCATCCATAGCGCTGCTTTCTTCTTACACTCATCTGATCCCCTCATTCATACCTACTTACTAGCTCTTCCAAAGACTCAAAGGTCCATTTTATAAACTTCAACATCAGCAAGAAATAATAGATGAACTTCTAGTAAAGCCCAGAAGAGAAAAACCACAAGAAATGAATTGTAAGAACTTCCTTATACATCCTATGTGTTTATATATCTAGTTCATATACTCATATATTCACTTATATATACGTAATATATATTTCATATACTTACATGCACTTCAAGGGTTCTTTCTAAGGTTGATGCAATCTCAGCACAGCTTAACATTCATGCTCATTTTAAAGTTACTTAAGTGATTTAAATATCAGCAACCTTTGACTTGTTCATGATTCTGCAATTTGTGTATGGTTGCAGACAACACCTTCTCCCTGCAACATCAGGGGGACAGCTAGAATGGAGGCTGGAAGATCCACTTTCAAGATGATCCGTCAGAGCTGGCTACTGGCTGGGAGTTCTGCCAGAGCTATCGACCTCCATCCTCCTTGTGGCTCCTCCTTGTGGACAGGATAGGCTTATTCGGGTATAGGGATGCTCATTTCCTTAAGAACCCCAAAATTAAAGCTGCCAGAATTTCTTAAGACTTAGGCCTGGACCTGACAAAGTGTCACTTCTGCTGCATTTTCTTAGTTGAGTTACAAAGACACCAGATTCAAGGGGATGGAACCACATAAGGGTGTAAATATCAGGCAGTGCCATTTACTGGGGGCCCCAAAAGTGGCACTGGTGGTAAAGAACCTGCGTGCTAATGCAGAAGACATAAGAAATGCAGGTTCGATCCCTGGGTCTGGAAGATACCCTGGAGGAGGGCATGGCAACCGACTCCAGTATTCTTGTCTAGAGAATCCCATGGCCAGAGAAGCCTGGCGGGCTACAGTCCATCTCAAAGAGTTGAAGACTGAAGCGACTTAACACACCAGAGTATCAGACAGTTACATCACTTGACTCATCCAGGAAAGATTAAATTCAGACCCTCAGGAAGGAAGGAGGCTCCATTGTTACTTCATATGTGAAGCACAGAAATGACACAGGCACTCTTAGGGAAACCCCAAAAGGCCACATTGAGAGCCGCAAGGGAATTAAAGGGGGAAGAGATAAATTGGGCAGCTGAGTAGAGGAAGCTATTTCTTGCTCTGCAGTTCTCTGTGGGAAAAAAAAGAAAGCTAGGGACTTGCTTTTCAAATCAAAGGAGCTACACTTCCTCTGTCTGAAGGGAAGTTTTGAGGCTTGTGTAAATAGACTGATGAGAATTCTTATATAGGAATGCCAAACCTATATATCGAAGGGAAGGTTTCAGTTTAGTATTGACTTATGTTCCCAAAGAGATGATTCCCACCTGTCACAGAATGCCAAGCTAAGAAATAAGACAACTGTGTATTTCCTCCATGAATATCTTGGGCCTCTGAGTACTGAATGAGGAACTCTATACCTCAATTTGCTTTTCAAACTTTTAAAGACCCCTTTTCTAGGATTCTGAACAAACACAAAATAAGGCATCACATTTAACCTCTTCTCCAATAATTCAGTAGGCAAAACTACAAAACAAACTCTGGAAAAGATTTCATATTTTTCCAGCTTACAGGGACAGTGATCTAGAATAGTACAATGTTTGAAGTAAAGACTACTCTTAGATTTCCCTGGTGATCCAGTGGTTAAGAATCCCTCTGCCAATGCAGGGGATACGGGTTCCATCCCTGGTCCTGGAAGATCCCACATGTGGTGGGGCAACTAAACCAGTGTACCACAACTACAAAGCCTGTGCTCTAGAGCCCATGAGCCACAACTACTGAAGCCTGCATGCCTTAGAACCCGTGTTCCGCAACAAGAGAAGCCACCACTGAGAGGCCCACGCACTGCAACTAGAGAAACCCCATGCATAGCAACAAAGACCACATGTAGCAAAAAATAAAAATTTCTTTGGGAAGTTTAGGCTAGGGGAGCACACCCAGCGATCAACCCAAGGGAGTGAAAAATCTTCAGTAATGAATACAAAGGAACAGACATCATGGAAGAAACATTGAAGTGAACTGATTTGTGGAAGTGAGGATGTAGGGAGACTTGAGTGTCATTCAGTCAGGCATAGCCTCCTCTACGTGTGTGTGTCCCTTCATTATCATGCTCCTGATGTAGCCGCCAGTCTCCTGAGGAACCAGTAGGGACAGAAACTTCCAGAAGGACTGACTCTGCTTCTCTGGTTAAACTTTGACTGACACAGTCTTCAAAAATAAAAATGACATTTTAGAGGAAAAAAGTGTCTTCGACAGAACTGCAATGTAAGAAATACTAAAGAGTTCTCCTTCAAACAGAGGGGAAATGACACAGCCAGAATCTGAAAACTATTTTCTCCAGAAAATAGAGCAGAGACAATTCTTCAGGAGGAAGAGAGTGTGACTTTGTTTTATGAGGTCAACATAACCTTGGTATGAAACTAAACAAAGACACTGTGAGAGAATTACAGATATAAACATCCCTCATGAGCATAGACATAAAAATCCTCGGCAAAAATGTCAGCAAATCAAACCTAGACACATTTTGACTAAATTAGGTGTTATCCTAGAAAGTTAGGGGCTTCCGCAGTGGCACAGATGTGAAGAATTCTCCTGCCAATGCAGGAGACACAGGAGATGTGGCTTTGATCCCTGGGTCAGTAAGAGCCCCTGGAAGAGAAAATGGCAACCCACTTCAATATTCTTGCCTGGAAAATTCCATGGACAGAAGGATGATGAGCTACAGTTCATAGGGCCTCAAAGAGTTGGACATTACTGAGTGACTGAACACACACACATGAAAGTTGAGATTGGTTTACATTTTTAAAAGCAATCAATATAATTTACCACATTACTTGGATACAAGCAAACCTAGAGGCAGAAAGAACATTTGACAAAAGTTAACACTCATTCACAATAAAAACTCTCAGCAAACAGGGAATATATTGTAGGTTAGTTATAGAGCAGGGGAAGTAACTCTATAGACTGTGAATTGCACCATTTCTGATTTGTGCAATTTATCTAAAGGTGATGAAAGGAGGAAGGGAGAGAGGCTTAAAAGTCCCATAGTTGGGGGCATTAAGGCATCTAAGAGTTTCCCAGCAACTTCAAGGCAAACCACTGCTTTTACGTATATGTCCATGGGGCTCACAACTCCAGAGAGAAATATCAAATGCCCAGAACATTCTCAGGTAATGTTTGTTGAACTAATGAATGTTCAGCATGATAAAGATGATTAAGTACAACATTTCATCTTTAGTTTTTACAAATACTCTTTATTAAGGACATTTTGACTCATTCTTGATGTACTAAAATTGTTGTATATTTAAAAAATCAGGAACATTGCAAAATGCCTCTTTTTTTCCTACAGATGTGAGCCTATTTTTTTCTATTTTTGTGACAAATTAGTGACATAAATTATATTTGCAGAAATTCCCAAGGTTGAACTGTCCTAGAGAAAATTTACTTCATCATGGTTTGTTATATTTTTTGTTTAAATGTGCTAGATCTGATAATATATATTCAAGATTTTTGCACCACAAGCCATAAAGTAGAATCATTTGATAGTTAATTTTTCTATGCTATCTTCCTCAGATTCTGTAATAAGAGTTTAAAAAAAAAAAAAAATCCTTGAGCACAAACATAGGAAAAAACATGAGTAATAATCTGCCCCTTAAAGTTTTATGAGAACATGTTCCTCAAGTTGTTTGGAAGCAGATGTATGACTTCCAGATCAGGACTTCCTGATCTGATCAGATTTTTCTCTAGATTTAGGAACTATCATGGCCAAGAGAGGAGCAGTTATTTGGGCCAGTAGCTCTTTCTAATCACCAAGGGGTCCTATGGCAATATTTCTACCCATGGAAACTTCAAGCATTAACAGATTTCATCTACTAACCTGATTGCTTTCATTAAATAAAAATGAATAAATTCTACAAATAAAGCTCAGTAACAGCAAAAATGATAACTCACAGCAGTAAAGCAAGATAAAAATAGCATTAAGCGAGCTGGATCCCAGGCTTGTGAAAAGAAACAGGCCATTCCAACTAGCCTCCATGGACTTATTACTGTAAATGTTTGGTTTCCCTATTAAGCTTTAGGAAGTATTGAAAATAAGTCATAGAAGTGCTCAAATTACTACTGTAGAACTTTAAAGGGTCAAAGATTCCAAATTGGGGGGGAATTTTGCATGTCAACTCTTTTAAAAACGTAAGCTAAATGTAAGAGAGAAAGCCGTCCTGGCATTCTAACAGGACGGGAATTGCTTTGGACCTCGTGGCTAGTTTAAGCAATGTTCCCACATGCTAAAGTCTCCTCATCTTAGAAGACTCCGTGAACACATAGCTGTTGTCTGTTCATTGTGGTTCCACTGTTCCGACGGATTCTACAGGTAAACCATAGCCTGCTTAATCCTGACTTATACAGTGCTGAACCCCAGTTGGCTCAGTTGTAAAGAATCTAACTACCAATGCAGGAGACACAGGAGACATGGGTTTGATCCCTGGATTGGGAAGATTCCCTAGAGAAGGAAATGGCAACCCATTCCAGTATCCTCAATTGGAAAAATCCCGTGGACAGAGGAGCCTGGCGAGTTATTTGTTCATAAGGTCACAAAGAGTTACATACAGCTGAGCACACACATGCACACATGAATGTCTCCTGGGCCCTGACACTGAGCGCCCTTTGGTGTATACGATACCCAATGTATGTAGGGTCTATAATAAAACTTGAAGAATCCCTAAGCCAACTCTGAGAGGATGCAAATTTGCATTTGCTTTCTATTCCTCTATCATCAATTGAACCTCTCCTCAGACAAAACTCTGCTACTTCCCTGACCTAAAGTAATTCATTCTCTGAAAAGAGATAAATGCAAATGTTTCTATGAAATTATGCTCTAGTATAACCCACTCAAACCTATCCCAAGAAGGAGACAGAATATCCATAGTAAATTTCCAAAAGACAAAAAAAAAAAAAAGTTGATTGTTAAAAAGAGTTGTTCTTTACCCCACACTGAAGGTGATGCTCAGACAGTTGTTCTGGTAGAAAAGTCTGCAGGAGCTCAAGAAGATACCCAGGATGGTAGCATGACAACCCACAAGCCAACATGCCCAACTGCTAGTGCATCCCTCTTGTTAGGGGTGATTGACCAGCCTGTCTGGGAGGGTATGTGACCTGCTTTCTCTCTTCCTCTTTTGACTTCCTTTTGACTTTTTTGTTTGTTCATCTCAGAGCTTGATGTGGGCCCACTTGCCTTTTGAGGCAATGCAGTCAGTGCTAAGATTACTTATCAGTCCCACAGGGAGGGAGTTTCTGTGCGAGAGGTATCAATACAACTAAATGAAGTTATCTGATAGCATGTGAGAAAATGGCATTTTCTGTTTCCAGATCTTCTCAGATTAGCCGATTAATATGTGTTTAAAAAAAAAAAAAAAAGGAACAAGGAAAAATAGATCTTCCAGTACTGCAAGTTGAAATGAGGAGCAGGAGGTGGAAGTGGGAATCAATTTCACGATCCTTATTGCCTGGAGATGAGGGGCTGCAGGGACCACCTGCCTGGGTCTACCTGACGGTCGAGTGACAATGAGCATCCTCTCATGTGATCTTTTAAAGCCAGCATTCCTCAGACCTGACTGTGCATAGAATCTTCTGAGGATCTTGCTCCAAGGCAGATTCTGCATCAGAGAATTTGGAGCTAGGGTTGAGACTCTGCCTTTTTAACAAGCCTACAGATAGTGCTAAAGCTCCTGGCCAGTATCCATTCTTTGAGATCAGTGATACAAAGCTTGTGCAGGGTTCTGACTAGCCCCATTCCCGAGGCAGAGCCCCAGGGGCGACAAAAGCCAGGTTAAGGACATCTCAGAGAAAACAAAATCTCTCTGTGAGTTAAGAAAGTGACATGAAGGTGACAGAATGGATTGGCCTCTTCCCCTGGAGGCTGACATCTTAGCAACACACTCTCAAATGCAGGCCCCAGGAGGTGTTCATCATTGATGCTTCTCGTTAGAGGTTTACCTACTCAAGGACCTAGATGTGAATCACTCATCTCTTTAGCATATTTGTTTTCTATTTCATTAATATCTAGTCTTACCTTCATTTCCCTCTTCCTATTTTCTTCAGGATTATTTTTCTGTTATTTTTCTAACTTCATTTTTCCTTCCTGCCTAGCACAGTATATTTGTTTAAAATGAAAACTTTTTTCTAAGTTCATTTTAAAGTATTTTTGCTATTATAATATTTTATTTGACCTACTGGTTACTTAGAAGTATAATTTTATGCTCAAATATATGGGATTCTTTTAGCTTTCCTTTTGGTATAGATTTCAAACATAATAGTACTGTGATCAGAGAAAACATTACATAAATTATACAATCCATTACAATGTGTTGAGACACCATGTGGCCAATTTTTGTAAATTTTTCGCGTGTGCTGAAAAATATTATATACTGTGAAATTGCCAGGTGAAGTGTTTTGCTGCATTTCAATGATTTTTAGCCATGTGTTCTCCACATCTCAATTTTGTGAAATCTAGAGTATATTTTAATAATCAAAGAGGGATAAGTGACAATCTGTGATGTTACTGTCACTGCTGTGCATACATGAATGTGTGTATATGTAATAGCAAAGCTAGCTTAAAACTCAACATTCAAAAAACTAAGATCATGGCATCCAATCCCATCACTTTATGGCAAATAGATGGGGAAAAAGTGGAAACAGTGACAGATTTAGTTTTCTTGGGCTTCAAAATCACTGCGGACAGTGGCTGCAGTCAGGAAATTAAAATAAGCTTGCTCCTTGGAAGAAAAGCTGTGACAAAACTAGACAGTGTATTAAAAAACAGAAACATCACTTTGCTGACAAAGAGTCATATAGTCAAAGCTATGGTTTTTCCAGTAGTCATGTACAGATACAAGAGGTGGATCATAAAGAAGTCTGTGAAAGTGATAGTCATACAGTCGTGTCCAACTCTTTTCCACCCTGTGGACTGCAGCCCGCCAGGCTCCTCTGTCCATGGAATTCTTGAGGCAAGAATACTGAAGTGGGTTTCCATTTCCTTCTCCAAGAGATCTTCCCAACCCAGGGATTGAACCCATATCTCCTGCACTACATGTGGAGTCTACCATCTGAGACACCAGGGAAGTCCACAGAAGGCTGAGCACCGAAGAACTGATGCTTTTGAACTGTGGTGCTGGAGAAGACTCTTGAGAGTTACTTGGACAGCAAGGAGACCAAACCAGTACATCGCAAAGGAGATGAACCCTGAATATTCAGTGGAAGGACTGATGCTGAAGCTCAAGCTCCAATACTTTGGCCACCTGAAGTGAAGAGCCAACTCATTGGAAAAGACCCCGATGCTGGCAAAGATTGAGGGCAGGAGGACAAGGGGATCACAGAGGATGAGATGGTTGGATGGCATCACCGACTCAATGGACACGAATTTGAGTAAGCTCCGGGATTTGGTGATGGACAGGGAGGGCTGGTGTGCTGCAGTCCATGGCGTTGCAAACAGACACGATTGAGCAACTGAACTGAACTGAACTTTCTATAGATAAATATTTTAAGGACCATTTGGGGGATGAAATGGGTGTCCCAGTTTTGTCTAAAAATATTCCATTGTCACTTTCAGGTGAGATCAAGCAGCAGAGCCTCACAAGCAGTATCACTGGGTAGATAGTAATGAAGCTCTTTCTTAGGAATCTCCAAGACAGATTATAAGTATGTGAAGACACATGACCATTGATGATTCTGAGTCTTAAATAGATTCCAAAGAAAAGAATTCTCAAAGATGATTGAAAATACCTTATTTAATTTATTTCTCTTATGTTTTCCTTTTTATACATGCATAAGAATAACATAATTAAAAAGAGCCTAATAAATATAAAAGAGCTTAAATGTGGAATAACAATTCTAGGTGATGAGGAATCATTGTGTCAAAGTCGACATTTTCTTTTTTCTTGACGACCCTTCAAATATAGCCGGTGTTACAGTCATTGACTTCTTAGAGTCAAGGAAATATGTCATAAAGCCTGTTAGGTTAAGATAAAGTTGAGGAAATCTTTCCCTTCTGGATTTTTGACTTGTTATTATTCAGTCAATTACTGAGAGCTACATACTCAAGTCTCCCACTGTGATTTGGTTTTTGTAGTTCTGTCAGTTTTCGCTTTACATGTTTTGAGGCTAAATTGTCTGGGTGATTTCAATATTTTGTCATTTTATCAGTTCAGTTCAGTTCAGTCACTCAGTCGTGTCTGACTCTTTGTGACCCCATGGACTGCAGCACGCCAGGCTTCCCTGTCCTTCACCAACTCCTAGAGCTTGCTCAAACTCATGTCCATCAAGTTAGTGATGTCATCCAATCATCTTATCCTCTGTTGAACCCTTCTCTTCCTGCCTTCATTCTTTGCCAGCATCAGGGTCTTTTCCAATGAATCAGCTCTTCACATTAGATGGTCAAAGTATTGGACGTTCAGCATCAGTCCTTCCAATGAATATTCAGTACTGATTTCCTTTAGGATTGACTGGTTTGATCTCCTTGGTGTCCATGGGACTCTCAAGAGTCTTCTCTAACACCACAGTTCAAAAACATCAATTCTTCAGCACTCAGCTTTCTTTATAGTCCAACTCTCACATCCATACATGACTACATGAAAAACCATAGCTTTGAGTAGACAGACCTTTGTCTGCTTTGTAATATGTTGTTTAGATTGGTCATAGCTTTTCTTTCAAGGAGCAAGGGTCTTTTAATTTCATGGCTGCAGTCACCATCTGCAGTGATTTTGGAGCCCAAGAAAATAAAGTCTCTCTCTGTTTCCATTGTTTCCCCATCTATTTGCCATGAAGTGATGGGTCCAGATGCCATGATCTTAGTTTTCTGAATATTGAGTTTTAAGCCAACTTATTCACTCTCCTCTCTCACTTTCATCAAGAGGCTCTTCAGTTCCTCTTTGCTTTCTGCTATAAGGGTGGTGTCATCTGCATATCTGAGGTTATTGATATTTCTCCCAGCAATCTTGATTCCAGCTTGTGCTTCATCCAGTCTGGCATTTCTCATGATGTACTCTGCATATGAGTTAAATAAGCAGGGTGAAAACATACAGACTTGGCATACTCCTTTCCCAATTTGGATCCAGTCCGTTGTTCTATGTCCGGTTCTAACTGTTGCTTCTTGACCTGCATACAGATTTCTCAGGAGGCAGGTCAGCTGGTCTGGTATCCCTATCTGTTGAAGAATTTTTCAGTTTGTTGTGATCTACACAGTCAAAGGCTTTAGCGTAGTCAATGAAGCAGATATAGATGTTTTTCTGGAATTCCCAAGGCTTTTCTGTGATCCAACGAATGTTGGCAATTTGATCTCTGATTCCTCTGTGTTTCCTAAATCCAGCTTGAATATCTGTAAGTTCATGGTTCACATACTGTTGAGGCCTAACTTAGAGAATTTTCAGCATTGCTTTGCTAGTGTGTGAAATGAGTACTTGTGTGGTAGTTTGAACATTCTTTGGCATCTTATTGTCTCTAACAGTGCTTAATTCATCAAAGCTTATTTTTCCTGGTATTTGTATAAGCTGTGCCAACTTAATTTTGTTTAGCACTAGAAGGCACTTTTTTTTCATCTGTTATTTCAATCCTTCTGTATTCTTATGTTTGCAATGCCTTTCTATTTTTCCACTTCCTCCTTGTTATTTTTCATTTTTTTCTTACCATGTTTGTAGTATTCAAGAGCTTTTTTATTCCATTTTCTCCTTCTATTGGTTGTGAAGTTATACACTTATTTTCTGTTCTTTTAATGACTGAGCAGTTACTTTAAAAATCACAAAATGCATTGCTAACTCACCTAGATCTAATATCAGTTTTTACTTATGCTCTGATCTAAGTTAACCCAAGACCTTAGAACGGAACACCATTTACCCCATCCATTCTTATGTGCTGCTTTTTTTTTTTTTTTACACACTTGGATGAATTTTTCACCATGTGAGAGATTACAAATAATGCCTTATGAAGTCAGTGTTATTTTAGATTTCAACACATTTGCCATTTTCATTGCTCTTCACTCTTTCCTGCATCTTTGACTTTCCATCTGGCATTGTTTTCTCTCACCTAAAAATCACTATATAGAAAATTGCAGCAGATCTCTTGGCTGCCACATCTATCAGTCTGAAATTGTATAAGGGTCTTACACACTCTTATTCTGGAAAGATCTTTTCAGTAGGGTAGGATTGCATGTTGTCAGTTATGTTCTCTCATTCCATCAAAGCAATCAATCCAATACATTCTGCTTCCATTGTTCCTATTAAAATGTCAGCTGTCAGAATATCCGGTCTCCCCAGCCTCTGGCAGTATGAAAGAGAAGAAAACTCAGTTGTCAGCGCTCTTTGGGGACTAATTCAGCTTAAGAAACTACCTGGCCCAAGGTCATATCTCTTTCCAGGGGCAGGCCATAATCACTGACTGATTAATGCAGGGGAATAAAGACCAAGCCTACTCATTCCAGCTCAGGCAAATCTGAAGGGTCATCCCAGTTCCAGATGGACTTATAGAACTACCTCACACTATCACTGGAACTGCATGGCAGATCAATTTCTCCTTCTGCCCAATCCTGTATCCTGAACTCTTCTTAGGGGTTGTTCTCAAGGGTTTTCCCTAATAAAACTCCTTCATGTTACTCTCCTTCTCAGAGTCTGTTTACCAGGGACCCCAATTTATAACAATAGGTATCAAAAGTAGGCTTAAAAAGTGGTCATTGGAATGGAATTTCCTACTGGAAAACCCATCTTCCTGATAACGAGGACCTCACTGCTGGAGATAGGTAGGGTACAGACAGCCCAGCATAAGGAAGTGATGCAGTTCTTAAAGTTTCCATTGGCAGTGGACTGGAAGAAGGCAACACATTAATGCAGGTCATATATCAGGGTTTGAGAAAATTGGGGGAAATAGAAACTAAAAGGAAAATGGTATTGAGTTGATTGGCCTTTGGAAAAGATAATAAAAAGTGAAGATCAATCAATTAGTAACTAAAGGCTGAATGTTAAAACTTAAATCAATCCTGAATATTCATTGGAAGGACTGATGCTGAAGCTGAAACTCCAATACTTTGGCCACCTGATGCAAAGAACTGACTCACTGGAAAAGACCCTGATGCTGGGAAAGACTGAATGCGGGAGAAGGGGATGACAGAGGATGAGATGGTTGGATGGCATCACCAACTCAATTGACATGAGTTTGAATACCCCCCGGGAGTTGGTGATGGACAGGGAAGCCTGGAGTGCTGCAGTCCATGGGGTCACAAAGAGTCAGATACAACTGAGTGGCTGAACTGAACTGAACTGAAACTTTTAACTTATATATAAACTTTTATATATAAACAGGTTCTTATCTCCTGCAGTGCAAGAGCAGAGAAAGTAGGGCTTAATTGTGAGAGTACCAGAGTGCCATGTAAGGATAAACTCTCAACCAAGGCAGAACAAAGGCAAGGTCAAGCCATAACTGGGAAAAATGGGGCACTGACATATAGGATGGAGACATCTGAGGGAATGCTTCCCCAACTTGAAAATCTCCAGACTTCCCCAAGCTCTGAACCTGCCTAAGTGGCCACCGGGTGAAGGCTAGCATTTGCTGGTATTGAATGATTCCGATTCTTCTCCTTCACATAACCCACATGTCTCTCTCAGGACCTGCACCTACCTCCCCTCTTGGTTTCCAGGCCAGTAACTCAGGTTAAGTCACATCACAAACCAGCCTGGCATTGCTGGGCCTGAAAGCAAGGAAGACAACTGGCATCTCAGGAAGCTGCTGAAGCTGGTTGGCAGGTACCAGTAAGTGCTGAGGAGTCCATGGCGGATCTGAGGGTGCTTTCAAGGGAGCCAGAATGAAAGGCTGAATAGGGGAAGCTATTTGAATTATTTAGAGTATCAGTTATTTCCTCTAATAAATCTCTTACACATCTATACTCTTCTTGGAAACCACTTAGAAGACCGAACTGACACAGAATTGCATTGAAGCTTAACTTCATCCTCTGAGTCCTTCCCTTCCCTTCCAAGGTGTTGCTCCCAAGAGCATTCCTAACACATCTCTGACATGCCATTCTTACCTCAGAGTCTACTTCATGGGGAACTAGTTTATGACAGTTGCCTCTCAAAAAGTCTTCATTTCTATATTGTTTGGTCCTTCTTTTCATTTTTCCTAAGCTCTCACAGGCTACTTTTCATTTTCTTCTGTTGTATTATTATCTCTTCTTTGACATCTATTTTCCTTTAAGCTCTTATTTTGATGAGATTACGTTCTCTCTCACTTGCTCAAGTGAAAGAACTATTTATTGTCATTTTTCATTTGCATCCATGAAGATGGATATTCCTCATCTGTCTTTACTGGTTGTTACTGTCCACTATTTGGAGGAGAATTAGTCATGCTAATAAGGATAGTTCTCTCTGGATTAGCTATTTGCTAAAAATTGTGGGAGGAAAGGATGAATCTGGGGGAGAGCAGTAGCTTTAACTCAAGTATATCTTTTGGGATATTCTATGACTCAGTGTCCTCTGAGTAGAAATGAGGTCTGTTCACCAATTTCAGTGGCCAATTACATACCAAGCAGGCCTGTGGTTTGCAGCAATTCCCAATGTTCCTGGGTACCTGGGATATTAAAGCAAATAATACTAAGCTGACTGCCACGAGGACTCCTTCTGTAACCCCTTGTGCTTATCAGAATGGGCATCTTTATGGTCTCTTTGCAGCCCTGGTTTACCTGCAATGCGAGGTGTGGACACCTCAGACTAGGACCTTCAGTTGGACCCCTTAGGGTGGTGTCACCCTTTAATGGAAAACTGTAGGCTAGAAAATACCTGTGTGTTTTGGAGGGGTGAAATGCATATTTTTTTGGTGTCATGTCTCACTTTGTTCCAAACGTTTTTGTATTTGGCAGCTATCCTTTGTAACTTTGGGTTTAACATGTATCTTCAATGAAAATAGTATTTTCTTTTCTATTGCTCATTCATTTTGTTGTTTTAAGTTGGCCTCCGGGGAGGGAAGTAAACTTGGGCCAGAATCCTAAAATAAATTTTAACAAGCTATTTGCATTTTATTTTATCAAAAAATCCAATTTACTTTACATTTTAAGCACACGGTTGTAGATTTGTAATATCTTAATTACTAAGTGATCCCTGGCAAATTAGCAACACAAATTATGAGACCCAGAATAAAGAGAAAGGTATATGAATCATGAATAGAAATGCTAAGAAAAGAGCATCATACTTTTAATCACACATTAGAAATTTAGATTTGGAAAACAAAACAAAACAAAAATCAGTTTGGGATTGCCTCAGAGAAACAAAACCGGTTAAAAACAAAAACAGGCATGGTTGTGTTCACAGTGTTCTACATTGCTCATAAAAACTACCGTCAAGAAGTGGTGGTGATGAAGTCCTGGAGGAAAACAAGCCACTGCAATGGTGAGTCGCCTCCCCCACATGTGAAGTCATCCACATTGCGTGGCAGGATGAACATCTGCCCATTAAACCCTGCCGCTGGCTGCAGTAAGCCACAAAAAAACATTCTTTGTTTCTATGTGACCCTTGCTCTCATTTTGCTAGACGAAGATTGGTTCATAGGATGAGACTTTTCTGAAGTAACTTCACTGAGGACATTTAATGTCATTTCTTTACAAGCATGCTAATACAATCCAATGTCTTTGTCTCAAAAGTGTTGCTAATCCAGCATGATTCATAGCAGATGATGGGGGAGGAGGTGTGGGTGGGGGGAGAGTAATCAAGCACACTCTTTTCATCTTATCAAGCATCTAAATGCCAGCTTGGGACCAGCCCACATGCCCCAAGTTTTTCTGCACTTTGACTAGCAAAATGACCACTTATAATGGAAGAAAAATGACAGTGACTCAGACCAGGCTCAAGGCTGGTTTAAATTTAAAAGTAGTTATTCTGGCTAAAAAGAAAAGAGAAGCAGTTTATATTTGAGAAACACAAACTACAAATTTTTGAAAAACTACAATTTCATTTTATGAAAAGATAATTAATTCCACTATATCTTTCATCCCTTTAGCAAAATGTGTAAAAAGAATTGAAGTTAAAGTGGGAATAATCTTACCCATCTCTCAATTTTAAAGCAATCACGACTTAGTACAATGCAAATGAGAGAACGATTTTCAGTTCTTCTTAGGAATTAGAAAAGGTCTCTGAGTAAACTAAAGGGAGAACATGTTCCAATGACAAACCTCACAGCTGCATAGATGACGTGGTCTTTCCTCACTCGATTGCTGATTTCACTTTATGTAGTCAGCCCAATAGTGGCCTCAAAGATACCAGGTCCTAATCCACAGAAACTGTAAATGTTATTTTATAAAGAAAAAGAGCCTTTGCAGATATGATTAAGTTATGGACGTTATATGACAAGATTACCCCGGATTATGTGAGTGGGGTCTAAATGTCATCATGTGTATCCTTTTGAGGAGTATAGGCAAAGGAATCCTGGCAGCCCTGAAGCTGACAGAAACAGTCTCTCCTGGAACTTTCATGCAGAGCGTGGCTCCACGTGATTTCAGCCCAGTGAAACTGAGGTCGAACTGGCCTCCAGAATTATGTGAGAATAAATTTCTGTTGTTTTAAGCTATGCTTGTGCTAATTTGCTATTGTAGTAATAAGAAACTAATATGCCTTATTTCCGTATAAATATGGTATGGTTTTATTTCATCCTCTGTTATCACTTAATTCAATCAAGTGAGTGCGTGCTCAGTAGCTCAGTCGTGTCTGACTCTGAGATCCCACGGATTGAGAAGAGCCTACCAGGCTCTTCTGTCCATGGAATTTCCCAGGCAACAATACAGGACTGGGCTGCTATTCCCTACTCCAGGGGATCTTCCCCACCCACGGATGGAACCCGCATCTCCTGTGTCTCCAGGTTCTTTACCACTGGCACCACCTGGAAAGCCCAATTAAATCATGGATATGATCTAAAAAAAAAAAAAAATGAAATTTAAAGCAAATACTTTCTAGTATTCGACTATTTTATTATTTAAAACTTCGTTTTGGGTAAGTGCATGTAAAAACTGGCCTGTAATCATATTGTATCAATGTCAATTGTCTTTTGCTCCTCTGCCTTCTTTATTGGTCACCTGTTGATTCTTGGTGGTTTTGTCTGTTGAATGAATGAAAACACTAAACAGTCCTTTTGCTCTTCAAAATGAAACATGTAAATCAGTGGATTATAGAATGATGGAGGATTTAATATCCAAGTTTTCTAAAAATACCTTTGAAAATGAATACTGAGTACGATGGGAACATGTGCCAATCATGGGGGCACAAAACCATCACTCTGCTATCACCAGCTCAGGTATAATTGCAGTAAATATGGCATAATGGTCACATGCTAGAAAGCAGTGAAGCAAAACAAAGTAACTCCTGCCCCAGGGTGTTGTGACCTTTCTTTTCAGGATGACTGGTACTTTGCCTGGAGGTGGAGAAGTTGTAAAGGGGAAAAAATACAGAGACTTCAGGGTAAGAATTACTTCCTTCCTACAATCAGATGCTAACAGGAAAACAAGAAGAAACTGATTTTACCATCCTCCAATACAGGGGCTTCCCAGGTGGTGCTAGTGGTAAAGAACCCATCTGCCAGTGCAGGAGACAAGAGAAACGCAGGTTCCATCCCTGGGTTAGGAAGATTCCCTGGAGAAGGAAATGGCAACCCACTCCAGAATTCTTTCCTGGAGAATCCCATGGACAGAGGAGCCTGGCAGGCTACAGTTCATAGGACAGCAAAGGGTTAGAACCTACTGAAGTGACTTAACATGCATGCAAGAGCAAAATAATTCAAAACAGTGAGACTCCTGAGCATTGCATAGGTAAGGTATACCTGAAAATAAATTTGTGGTTCTTTCTCTTTCCTCTTCCCAACTTTGCCAAAATTCAGCCAAGAAGTCCAATGCCTGTGGCACCTCTTAGAATTTTCACAAAACGACATTTCAGTCTTGAGGAAATAATTAAAGTTTATGTGCTAAAAGATGATGCTGTTAAAGTGTTACACTCAATATTCCAGCAAATTTGGAAAACTCACAAGTGGCCACAAGACTGGAAAAGGTCAGCTCTTATTCCAATCCCAAAGAAGGGCAATGCCAAAGAATGTTCACACTTCCACACAATTGTACTCATCTCACATTCTGGCAAAGTAATGCTCAAAATTCTCCAACCAGGTTTCAACAGTATGTGAACTGTGAACTTCTGGATGTTGAAAATAGACTTAGAAAAATGCATAGGAACCAGAGATCAAATTGCCTACATCTGCTGGATCATCGAAAAAGCAAGAGAATTAGAGAAAAACATCTGCTTTATTGATTATGACAATTCTTCAAGAGATGGGAAAATCAGACCACCTTACCTGCATCCTAAGAAATCTGTATGCAGGTCAAGAAGCAACAGTTAGAACTGGACATGGAACAACAGATTGGTTCCAAACTGGGAAAGAAGTACATCAAGGACGCATATTGTCACCCTGCTTATTTAACTTGTATGCAGAGTACATCATAAGAAATGCTGGACTGGATGAAGCACAAGCTGGAATCAAGATTGCCAGGAGAAATATCAATAACCTTCAATACACAGATGACACCACCCTAATGACAGAAAGCAAAGAGGAACTAAAGAGCCTCTTGATGAAAGTAAAAGAAGAGAGTGAATAAACTGGCTTAAAACTGAACATTGAAAAAACTATCATGGCATCCGGTCCCATCACTTCATGGCAAATAGATGCAGAAACAATGGAAACAGTGACAGACTTTGTTTTCTTGGGCTCCAAAATCACTGCAGATGGTGACTGCAGCCATGAGATTAAAAGACGCTTGCTCCTTGGAAGAAAAGTTATGACCAACCTAGACAGCATATTAAAAAGCAGAGACATTACTTTGCCAACAAAGGTCCATCTAGTCAAAGCTATGGCTTTTCCAGTAGTCATGTATGGATGTGAGAGTTGGACCATAAAGAAAGCTGAGCACCAAAGAACTGATGCCTTTGAACTGTGGTGTTGGAGAAGACTCTTGAGAGTCCCTTAGACTGCAAGGAAATCCAACCAGTCCATCCTAAAGGAAATCAGTCCTGAATATTCATTGGAAGGACTGATGCTGAAGCTGAAACTCCAATACTTTGGCCACCTGATGTGAAGAACTGACTCACTGGATAACTCTGATGCTAAAGATTGAAGGCAGGAGGAGAAGGGGTGACAGCGGATGAGATGGTTGGATGGCATCACTGACTCGGTGGACATGAGTTTGAGTAAGCTCTGGGAATTGGTGATGGGCAGGGAAGCCTGGCGTGCTACAATCCATGCGGTCACAAAGAGCTGGACACGACTGAGCTACTGATCTGAACTGATGCCCTAAATTACATAAAATGAAGTAACACAACGCTTCCTCTCATGGTACATTTTTAGGTACTATACTCATTCATTCAGCAAGTATTTATTATACTCCAGAGACTGTTTCTTTTTTTCTTGGGGATGGTCTTGATTCCTGTCTCCTGTACAATGTCATGAACCTCTGTCCATAGTTCATCAGGCACTCTGTCTATCAGATCTAGTCCCTTAAATCTATTTCTCACTTCCACTGTATAGTCACAAGGGATTTGATTTAGGTCATACCTGAATGGTCTAGTGGTTTTCCCCACTTTCTTCAATTTCAGTCTGAATTTGGCAATAAGGAGCTCATGATCTGAGCCACAGTCAACTCCTGGTCTTGGTTTTGCTGACTGTATAGAGCTTCTCCAACTTCGGCTACAAAGAATATAATCAATCTGATTTCGGTGTTGACCATCTGGTGATGTCCATGTGTAGAGTCTTCTCTTGTGTTTTTGGAAGTGGTTGTTTGCTATGACCAGTGGATTCTCTTGGCAGAACTCTATTAGTCAGTCCTGGGTGTTCACTGGAAGGACTGATGTTGAAGCTGAAACTCCAATACTTTGGCCATCTGATGCAAAGAGCTGACTCATTTGAGAAGACCCTGATGTTGGGAAAGATTGAGGGCAAGAAGAGACGGAGACGACAGAGGATGAGATGGTTGGATGGCATCACCGACTCAATGGACCTGGGTTTGGGTAGACTCCAGGAGTTGGTGATGGACAGGGAGATCTGGTATGCTTCGGTGCATGGGGTTGCAAAGAGTTGGACATGACTGAGTGCTTGAACTGAACTGAGAGGCTGTTTCTGACTCCTGGGATACAGCAACAAATAAACTGACAAAGACTCCTGCTTTTGGGAGCATACATTCTAGTAACAAGAAACAAATGAAAATTACAAGCATAATAAATAATACAACTTGCAATTTTATGTAAGGAAGTAAGGTAAACTTTATGTAAGCTTCCCTGGTGGCTCAGATGGTAAAGTCTGCCTGCAATGCAGGAGATCCAGGTATGACTACTGAGATGAAGTTTGAGTAGATTTAAGGGAGGTGAAGATGTGGTCATTTTGATAACTAGGAGAAGAGTATAGTAGATGATAAAGCCACTGAAATGGCCTTCAGATGGACTGCTTGAGAAGGAGTGCTAACACTGTTGCTCTTGAGCACTTAAGAGGGATTAATCCATTGCACAGTTTAAAACTTGGCTTAGGTAGAAGTAGAGTTAATTCATCTCTGACATTAGTCCTCGAACTTTAATACATATCAGAAAAGCATGAAGAGTTTGTTAAAACACAGATTGCTGAGGGCAAGACTTTCACAATGGTGGTGTAAGAGTAATGTGGCAAATCATTTCCAAAACTAGAAACAATAAAACTAGCAAAAAATGGTCAATGATCATCATTTCAAGACTGCAAAATTCAACCAAAGGCATACAATATATTGAGAAGTGTTTGTTCAGTACTACCATTGAACTTCAAGTTCAGGCAGAGTTTGTGGCAATTTTGCCTGAAGCTGGTCCTGCCCCCAAACCCCGTCTCTATATGAGAGATTTCTATCAGGACACGAAAACTGTACTTTTCTACCAGATGGTGACGATTTGATCTGGAGTAGAGTTTGAGGAAACTCATGTCCCTGGACATTGTTCGAAACAGTAGCAAGTCCAGAAGCAAATAAATGGGGATGAATAGCTGAGATTACGATCTGGTTGGGGCCAGATGACCAGCAGAGCAGAATTTAATTAGGAAGTCCAGGGAATGAGGCAGACTGGATGACCTTGATAAGTTCCCACATATTTCAGTCGGAATCTGGAAGGCTGTGCATACGCACAAGACCACATGCATGCTCAGAAAAGAACAGAGAGCACCTTAGCAATCCTCAAATCTGGCTTAATATGAAGCCACACACACACACACACACACACACACACACACACACACACACACCTGTGTGCCCACATGAGAGAGACAGAAAGGCTGGTTGGAAAATAAAAGAAGTCAGGACAAGTCTGACTTCAATTTTGACCTGAATTTTGAATGAGTTCCCCAGTCACAGACAGATCTCTTAACAAAGAGAGGAATCCTTACTCATCCACTATGTTTGAGCACAATCCCTGAGCAATCATCAGATAACCACTAAAGTATACTGACACACAGTCACCCAAAAGAATTTAAGCATGGAAATTGAAACAAGAATATAAATAAGGAGAGAAAAAAAGAAAGAAAGAAAGACTAGAGACATCAGCAGCCACCTTCCACAGAGGACTTAGATACCACTGAGTAAGTTAAGGCAAATTGTCAAAATAGAAAAAAAAAAAAGCAAACAACAAAAAAAGAGCAACAGCAACTACAACCCATGTTATGAGGTGGGGAGGGAATCATAATTATTATACTAAATTATCTAAGATGTTTAGGCTTCAACAAAATATTACGAGACAGCCTAAGAAACAGGAAACTGTGACTTATACTCAGGAAAATAAACAATTTATAGAAATTGTCTCTGAGGAGGCCCAAATGTTGAAGTTAAGAGACAACGATTCTGAAGTAACTATTATAAAAATGTTCAAATATAAGAATAACAACAACAACAACAATAAACAGAGACCCATGATCTGAAAAAATGCAGAGCTTCAGAGATCCATGGAACACCATCCAATGAACCAACATTTGTGTGATAGAAGAGGAAGGAGAGAGGGAGAAAAACATATTTGAAGAAAGAATGACCCCTTCACAAAGTCCAAAAATTTGATTTTGTTGTGCTATGCTTATTCACTCAGTCATGTCTGACTCTTTACGACCCCATGGACTGTAGCACTCCAGGCTGCTCTGTCTATGGGGATTCTCCAGGCAAGAATACTGGAGTGGGTTGCCAGGCCCTCCTCCAGGGGATCTTCCCAACACAGAGATTGAACTCGCATCTTCTGCATTGGCAGGCAGATTCTTTACCATCTGTGCCACCAGGGAAACCCACTTGATTTTAAAAGGCATTAATTTATAGATGCAAAAAGCTCAACAAAGTCCATATCACAGAAATAATGAAAGTCATGGGAAATGAGATGGCATATTCAAAGTGCTGAAAGGAAAGAAAAATTAACCAAGAATTCTATATCCAGAAAATTTATTCTTCGTAAATTAAAGCAAAATAAGATCATTTCCAGATGAACAAAGATTAAGAGAATTCATTGTTAGAAAACCTGTCTTACAAGAAATCATTCAGGCTAAAACTGAAGACCAAAGAGTGACTCAAGTCCACACAAAGAAGCACAGATCACTGGAAGAGGTAAATATGTTGGTAAATATAATAGACTGTAAGTTTTTCTATTTCCTTTAATCTTATTTTAGATTGCTTAAAACTATAATTATAAAACCATACCATTGGAGTTATATAAAGATGTTACATTTATGACAATAAAGCACTAAGAAGCTATGTTGGAGCAAAGTTTGTCTGTTTTGTGAAATTAATGTGACATTAATCTGAAGTATATTGCAATAAATCAAGAAAATAATTCAAATAATATAATAAAAGACAAAGGAATAAGATGACATACAAAAAATATCAACGTAACACAAAAGACAGAAAAAGAGGAAGTAAAAAAAGATCTGAGGAATAAGGAAAACAAATAGAAAAATGCACATAATTCCACTTATATCAATAAGTACTTTAAATATGAATGTTTTAAATAGTCCAATCAAAACATAGAGATTATCAGGCCGAATTTGAAAAGCAAACAAAAGACAAGGTCCAACCATATGAAAAAACAAAGAACAAGGTCCAATCACATGCTGTCTACAAGAGACAAACCATTGAAAACACAAATAGTTTCAGAAGACAAGAATGGAAAAAGATATATCATGCAAACAGTGACCATAATAGAACAAGAGCAGCTATACCACTATTAGATAAAATAGATCTTAATTAAAAATATTATTAGAGAGAGACAAAGAAAATATTTCATAATGATGAAATGGTCAAAGTATCAGAAAAACATAATTATAAACCTAGACACTTTTAACAACAGAGTCCTAAAACCTGACAAATTTTAAAAGAAAAGTAATTTAATAATTGTGGTGAAATATTTTAATGCTCCTCTTTCAATGATAGATTAAAAATTATATAGAAAATCAGGAAGGACATAGAAGACATGAATAACAATATCAACCAATTAACATAGCAGGCAGAATTCATATGGTTTTCAAGCACTTATGAACATTCTCCAAGACAGATCCTATTCTAGGCAATAAAGCAAATATCAATACATTTTAAAAGATTGAAATCATGCAAAACATGCTCTCCAATAATAATGCATTAAATTAGAAATCAAAAACATAAAAAAAATTGAGAAACTCTCTAATATTTAGAAATTAAATAACACATTTCTGAAAGACCATGGGTCAAAATAGAAATCACAAAAGATATTAAAAAATATTTTAAGCCAAATGAAAGTGAAAACAAAAATATCAAAATCTATGCTATGCAAATGGAACAAAGATTAGAGTATAATTTATTGCCTTAAGAGACTATATTAGAAAAGAAAAAGATCTTAAATCAATAACCTAAGCTTCCACATTAAGAAACTAGAAAAAAGAAAAAAATTAATGCAAGACAAACAGAAGAAAGGAAATAATAAATATTAGGGTGAAGTATTGTATGATTCCATTTATAAGAAATGTCCAGACAAGGCAAATCTGTACAGACAAAAAGTAGATTATTGATTATTCAGAGTGGAAGAGAGAGTATTTAGGGAGATTAATGGTGAGGGTGCATAAGGAATCTCTTGAAGGTGATGAAAATGTTCTAAAATTGATTTATGATAATAATTGCTGTATTAAGATTCTCCAGAGAAACAGAATCAGTAAGGTGTACAGAGATTTATATTAATGAATTGGTCACGTGATTACGGAGGCCAAGAAGTACCAAGATCTCCAGTTGGTAAGCTAGAGACACAGGAGAGTCAACTGTGTACTTTCATTGTGAGTATGAAGGACTGAGAACAAAGACAGTTCCAGTCCAAAAGCTGGCAGGCTCAAGTCTTAAGAAGAACTAATGTTTCAGTTTGAGTACAAGGCAAAAAAAACACTGATATCACAGCTTAAGAATTCAGAAAGACAGGAGTTTTCTACTTAGCCTTTTCGTTCTATACAAGACTTCAATTGATGATATGAGACCCACCCACATTAGGGGCGGGGGTCCTCCCCCGTGGCTCAATGGTAAAGAATCCTCCTACAAGGCAGGAGCTGCAGTAGACATGGGTTCGATTCCTGGGTCAGGAAGATCCTCTGGAGAAAGAAATGGCAACCCAATCCAGTATCCTTGCCTGGACAAGAGGAGCCTGGCAGGCTATAGTCCACAGGGTCACAAAGAATCAGACACAACTGAAGTGACTTACCATGGCATGGGCACCCAAATTAGGGAGGGCAATTGGTTCACTCAGTCTACTGATTCAAAAGTTAATCTCATCTAGAAATACCCTCATTGACATACCCAGAATAATGTCTGAAAAGCCTATGGCCCAACTAAGTTGGCACATAAAAGTAACCATTTGTACAACTTGGCAAACTTGCTAACACATCTTTGAATTGTACACTTGAAATTTGTGATTTATGTAACACATAAAATATATCCTAATAAAATTACTAATAAAATAGAAAAAAACACACAAAAATTAGTAAAATGATACCCCAATGAGGTATCATCTCATGCTCATTAGAATGGCCATCATCAAAAAGTCTACAAACAATAAATCCTGGAGAGGGTGTGGAGAAAAGGGAACCCTCTTACACTGTTGGTGGGAATGCAAACTGGTACAGCCCATTATGGAGAACAGTGTGGAGATTCCTTTAAAAACTGGGAATAGAACTACGATATGACCCGCAATCCCACTGCTGGGCATACACCCCAAAGAAACCAGAATTGAAAGTGACACATGTACCCCAATGTTCATTGAATCACTATTTACAATAGCTAGGACATGAAAGCAACCTAGATGTCCATCGACAGATGAATGAATAAGGAAGTTGTTGTACATAAACACAATGGAATATTACTCAGATATGTAAAGGAACGCATTAGAGTCAGTCCTAATGAGGTGGATGAAACTGGAGCCTATTATACAGAGTGAAGTAAGAAAAAGACAAATGCTGTGTATCAATGCATTTATATGGAATTTAGAAAGATGGTAATGACACAGACATTGGACTTACTAGACAAAGACTAAAACAATATGATTAAAAAACTAAAAGAATTCAGGAAAATGATTCATGAAAATAATGAGACTATCAACAAAGTGTCATAAATTCTTTTTTAAAAGAACCAAGCAGAAATTCCAAAGCTGAAAAATATAGCATTAGACTGATACCAAAACCAGATAAAGACACCACAGGAAAAGAAAGACTACAGACCAATATGTTTTATGAATATTGATGCAAAACTTTTCAGCAAATGCTATCACAACAAAAGCTACAGCATATTAAAAGATTATATACCATGACCAAGTAAAATTTATTCCTGGGACACAAAGATAGTTCAACATACAAAAATCAATCAGAATAATACACCACATTAACAAAATGAAGTAATGAAAGAACATATGTAGATCAATGAAAAGGACCCAATAAATAAATAAATTCAGATTTTACCACAATAAAAAAGAGAAATAAATCTTCCCACAAAGAAAAATTCCTAAACCAGATGATTTCACTGGTAAATTGAGGAAGAACTGATTGTATGAGACCAGTATTTTCCCAATAACAAAGCTAGGCAAAGGCATCACAAGAAAAGAAACATATAAACCAATAATCCCAATAAACACAGGCCAAAAGGTTCTCAATAAAATATTGACAAACTTAATCCAGCAACATATAAAAATTCTTATTCAATATTATCAAATAAGATTTATCCCACAAATGCTTTATACTTGAATTAGGAACAAGACAAGGATGTGTATTTTATCACTACTGTTCAACATAGTACTGAGAAGTTCCAGCCAGAATCATAAGGCAAAAACAAAACAAAAACAGAAGATGGAAATTAAAGGCATCCAGATTGGAACAAAGAAATAAATCTGTCTTCTGTCACAGATGATATAGTCTTATACATAGAAATTCCTAAGTATCCCATAAAAAGAACCCACTAGAAATAATAAACAAGTTCAGCAACAACACAGGAGAGCAGATGAATATGCAAAAACCAATTGCATTTCTATACACTAAGAAAATATTTCCATGCCTAACAACATTAAATGAAACAACTTAGGAATACATTTCACAAAAGAAATGTAAGACTTATACACTAAAAACTATAAAATATTACTGCGAAAGATTAAAGAGGTAAATAAATGGAGAGCTATTTCACATTCATAACGGAAGACAATAGTTTTAGAGTGACCACTTTTCCTAAGTTGACTTATGGCTTTAACGTTACTATCTATCAAAGTACCAGCAGACTATTTCACAGGAAAAATTGACCCTGAAAATGATATGGAAATGTAGACTACCCATATAGCCAAAATTATTTTGAAAAAGAACAAACTTAAAAGGGTCAATTACCAGTTTCAAAATGTTTTATAAAGCTGTAGCAACTAAAATTTTGTAATACAGGTATATCTGCAGATATATAGGTATATGGAAGAAAAGTGAAAATTCAGCCATAAACCTTACATTTATGGTCAGTGTATGTACAACAGAAATGCAAAAGCAGACCATTGGAGGAAAGATAGTTTTCCAGTGATGCCAATAAATTGGATATCTACTCATTAAGATGAATCTGACAAAAAGTCAACAAACTTTTTTGGTAAACAGCTAGAGTAAAATTTTGTGCTTTGTGACCTTAGCACTTTTGTTGCAGCTACTCAACTCTGCTGCTGCATTGAATTCTTTTGTGTTCTCTTGAAGGGCAGTTGATTTCTTTCTGTATTCATCAGTGATGGTGGTAAGGAAGGTGTTTGAATATGTAGACTTTGGTTCCAAGATCTTGAACCAAAGATCACAACTGGAAAGAGATAATAAAGACTTCTAAATGTGGGGACATACTGTAATTTAAACATAGTGTTTGGTATAATGTATGTTGCTGTTGTTCAGTTACTAAGTCACGTCTGACTCTGTGACTCCATGGACTGCAGCTCGCCAAGCTCCCCTGTCCTCTACTCTCTCCTGGAGTTTGCTCAAATTCATGTCCATTGAGTCAGTGATACTATCTAACCATCTCATCCTCTTCTGCCCCCTTCTCCTTTTGCCTTCAATCTTTCCCACCATCAGAGTCTTTTCCAGTGAGTCAGTTCTTCACATAAGGTGGCCAAAGTATTGGAGCTTCAGCTTCAACATCAGTCCTTCCAATGAACATTCAAGGTTAATTTCCTTTAGGATTGACTGATTTGATCTCCTTGCTGTCCAAGGGACTCTCAAGAGTCTTCTCTAGTACCATAATTCAAAAGTATCAATTCTTCTTTATGGTCCAACTCTCATATCTGTTCATGACTACTGGAAAAACAATAGCTTTGACTAGATGGACCTTTGTTGGCAAAGTGATGTCTCCACTTTTTAATATGCTATCTAGGTTTGTCATAGCTTTTCTTCCAAGGAATAAGCATCTTTCAATTTCATGGCTGCAGTCACCGTCCGCATTGATTTTGGAGCCCAAGAAAATAAAAACTGTCACTGTTTCCATTTTTTCCACTTCTATTTGCCATGAAGTGAATGTTGAGTTTTAGGCCAGCTTTTTCACCCTCTTCTTTCACCTTCATCAAGAGGCTTTTAGCTCCTTGACACTTTCTGCCATTAGAGTGGTATCATCTGCATATCTGAGGTTGTTGATATTTCTCCCAGCAATTTTTGATTCCAGCTTGTGCTTCATCCAGCCCAGCATTTTGCATGATGTACTCTGCATAGAAGTTAAATAAGCAGGGTGACAATATGCAGTCTTGACGAGCTCCTTTCCCAATTTGGAACCTGTCCATTGTTCCCTGTCCAATTCTATCTGTTGCTTCTTGACCTGCATACAGGTTTCTCAGGAGACAGGTAAGATGGTATGTTACCCCCATCTCTTTAAGAATTCTTCACAGTTTGTTGTGAACAAAGAGTCAGACACAACTGAGTGACTTTCATTTTCACACAGTCAAAGGCTTTGGCGTAGTCAATAAAGCAAAAGCAGATGTTTTACGGGAACTCTCTTGCTTTTTTGATGATCCAGCAGATGTTGGCAATTTGATCTCTGGTTCCTCTGCCTTTTCCAAATCCAGCTTCAACATCTGGAAGTTCATGCTTCATGTACTGTTGAAGCCTGGTTTGGAGAATTTTGAGCATTACTTTGCTAGTGTGAGATGAATGCAATTGTGCAGTAGTTTGAGCATTCTTTGGCATTGCCTTTCTTTGGGATTGGAATGAACACTGACCTTTTCCAGTCCCGTGGCCATTTCTGAGTTTTCCAAATTTGCTGGCATATTGAGAACAGCATCATCTTTTAGGATTTGAAATAGCTCAGCTGGAATTCCATCACTTCCACTACCTTTGTTCGTAGTAATGTTTCTGAAGGCCCACTTGACTTCACAGTCCAGGATGTGTGGTCTCAGGTGACTGATCACACCATCATGATAATCTGGGTTGTTAAGGCCTTTTTTGAATAGTTCTGTGTATTCTTGCCACCTCTTCTTAATCTCTTTTGCTTTTGTTAGGTCCTTGCCATTTCTGTCCTTTATTGTACCCATCTTTGTATGAAATGTTCTCTTGGTATCTCTAATTTTCTTTAAGAGATCTCACCTTTCCCATTCTCTTGCATTCCTCTATTTCTTTGCATTGTTCACTTAAGAAGGATTTCTTATCTCTCCTTGCTATTCTCTGGAACTCTTTATTCAGGTCCTAGTAATGATGACTTGAACATCAAAAAGCAAGCAAAGATTTGGGTTCACTGGAATCATTAAGTGTGTGAAAAGCTGTAAGTACTTGTTAATATGCAAAAGGTCCAAATCACATCAAATGTGTTAGAGGAGAGTCGTGCCTCTAGAGTGAATTAATGTTGGGCTGTAGAGGTATAGGATTCCCCCAACATCAAAAAAGAAGTCAACAATGGAACAAATTATATTACTATTATTGTTCTCTATTATTATTATTAGGTAAAACACTTGGTTTGTTTAACACGTGACTGTTCAGTGTGGTTCACAGATACTTGGTATTCCATGAGGTCAAATTCTTTCATCATAGTGTTGAGATAGTATTTGTCTTTTTCAGTCTCATCCTTTCATGAGCATGCAGTAAAGATTTCCAGAAGCTTCACAATCTGTGATGTCACAACAGATTCAGCACAGAAGCAGAGATGAAATCTTACCCTCCATCTACGAAGCTGATAAGCAAAAGATTTGCAAGAATGGACAACACTGCCACTCTGCTCACAACTGTTTTGTTCAGGAATTTTTATAATTGCTTAAAATCTGTTATTTATGTTAATATATATTGAATTTATCTTTGCTATTTTAAATGAATTAATTATGTTTTAAGCTCAGGTTTAATTTCTGCTACAGTAACTATCAGTAAACTAATAATAAACAAAATTTGTGGGGGAGGAGCTCAATTCTTTTTAAAATTATAAAGGAATCCTGAGATTAAAAGTATGAGAAATGCTGTTTTAATGAATATATTTTCTTCTTATCATTCAATTCAAATAGTTATTGTATCAGCAGGGAACATATCTGTTTTGTTTTCTGTCTCAGATGCAAGAAAAGTTTCTAAAAGAGAAAAATCAGTAATGCTGAGTTGACTCTGCTAGAACATTTAGGCTTTATCAAGGGTGATTGACGGCTTCCCAGTTTATTGTAGTGGTAAAGAATCTGCCTGCCAATGCAAGAAATGCAAAAGACTTGGATTCAGCCTTTGGGTAGGGAAGATCTTCTGGAGTAGTAAATGGCAACCCACTCTAATATTCTTGTCTGGAAAATTCCACGGACAGAGGAGCCTGGCAGGCTACAGGCCATGGGGTCACAAAGAGTCAGACTTGACTTAGCACGCATGCAAAAGTGATTGAAGGATGGATTTCAGAAGGATCTGAACCCCTTCTGTAAAAGGAATGTGCACCCGGGAATGTAGTGACTCTGGAAGAACTCAGGAATGGAGGAATCTTGCAGTCTCTTGCACCCAGGGATCAAGCAAGCTCATGGCCAGTCTCCGGAAAAAAGAGAGGGTCCAAGGGGATAAAATCAGCCCAGAGAATGCCAAGTGGAACTTCCTGAAGCACCCAGTGGAATCCTTCCCAGGCAGACAGGGTGATCCAGCCAGGTACCTTCACAGGGACTTGAGGACAGGCTGGGGATTCTCTGCTAGGTGGACACTATATGATCCTTTACATGTATTTGAAGGAACCCACATGCACTGTTGATGTCTGCTGAAATCGTTATGTCAGTCGTAACACCTTTTGATAACTACAGAGATTGACAAGCTTTATCACAGAACAATTACCAACCACAACAGAATGTTATGGCAAAGTAAAAAACTCACATGGTTTTGCCAGTGGCCCTGTTACACCATCCTTCAAGTGGATTCTTCAAATCGCCGAGTTCCTCCCTCCTGAAAGTGAAAAATGATTGTTGGAATAAGGTAATTTTCAGGAATGCCTTGTTTAAACAACTCCACTGACAGGAAGTGTTACACAACAACTAACAATAGATGGTATTTCAAACGAAAAAGTCCTCCAGAGAAGATCTGGCAAAGTGGTAAACATCTGCAGGAAGTGAGGTATCCTCCTCATTGTAGAACCTCATCATACTGTCAGGGAAGAGAGAGATAAGATTTAGCAAAGTTGGATAAAAGAAGATATATGGAATCTGAAATCACAACCTTAAAATGACTCTAGATTCTGAGAACAAGTATTCAACATAATTAATTTTTTTTTCCATTTATTTTTTTCCATTTATTTTTATTAGTTGGAGGCTAATTACTTTACAATATTGTAGTGGTTTTTGTGGAGGCTAATTACTTTACAATATTGTAGTGGTTTTTGCCATACATTGACATGAATCAGCCATGGATTTACATGTATTCTCCACCCCGATCCTCCCTCCCACCTCCCTCTCCACCCCATCCCTCTGGGTCTTCCCAGTGCACCAGCCCCGAGCACTTGTCTCATGCATCCAACCTGGACTGGTGATCTGTTTCACCCTTGATAATATACATGATTCGATGCTGTTCTCTCGAAACATCCCACCCTCGCCTTCTCCCACAGTGTCTAAAAGTCTATTCTGTATATCTGTGTCTCTTTTTCTGTTTTGCATATAAGGGTTATCGTTACCATCTTTCTAAATCCCATATATATGCGTTAGTATACTGTATTGTTGTTTGTCCTTCTGGCTTACTTCACTCTGTATAATGGGCTCCAGTTTCATCCATCTCATTAGAACTGATTCAAATGAATTCTTTTTAATGGCTGAGTAACATTCCATGGTGTATATGTACCACAGCTTCCTTATCCATTCGTCTGCTGATGGGCATCTAGGTTGCTTCCATGTCCTGGCTATTATAAACAGTGCTGCGATGAACATTGGGGTGCACATGTCTCTTTCAGATCTGGTTTCCTTGGTGTGTATGCCCAGGAGTGGGATTGCTGGGTCATATGGCATCAATAAAATTAATTTTTTTTGAAATTTAAGGTAGACAAAAAACAAAAACAAAAAACCAGCAATTGAGTCTTACTGAGTACACGTCATCAATCCACAAAACTAAAATTTACCCCCTGACATATACATGAGTATCATCAGCTAACAATCAGTCCTTCTACTAAATGGCATAGATCCTCTAAGAGTGACAGCATATTAGAAGGTCACATTCAGTGTTTCACTAGTTTTCCATTACACTATGACAGTGCGTCTTACTGGGAATTTCTTAGGAACTGGATGTTGTTAACTGCCCTCTGAAGAAGGAAGACGCCCTCAACAGAACATTGGAAAACAGACAGATAGTATGTGAGTGCAAGGTAGAATAGTGTTAAGGGTACAGGGCTGGGAAAGGAGGAGAATTGGGAGCCTCTTTTTCTTTCACTCTGTATTCAATATCAAGTGTGGTATTTGGCACCTGCTGCTCAATAAATATCTCATGAATGGCTGAAGATAGTGTACTTCGCTAGTGGCTCAGACAGTAAAGAATCTGCCTGCAATGCAGGAGACCCAGACTCTATCCCTGAGTCAGGAAGATCCCTTGGAGAAGGGAATGTAACCCACTCCAGTGTTCTTGCCTGGAGAATTCCACGGATAGAGGAGTCTGTCAGGCTACAGTCCACGGGGTAGCAGAGTCAGACACAACTGAGCAACTAAAACACACACATACAACCTAGAAGAGGAGAAACGGAAATCAGAGAACTGTTGTGAGGAGGAGATTGAAAAGGAAGGATAAGCTTAGTAATACTTTGTTATCTTTCTAGGATAAAGCAGAGCCTGGGGTTACTTTCCCAGAGTCTGAAATATTTTATTCAGTTGAAATACAGTGCATGTGGCTACTTTCTCAGTCTTCCTTTGTGTTCTTGGAAAGTTTTGTTTTAAAAAAAATGTTACTTCTCTTTCAATGTGTTTAAAAAGCAAAAAAGTACTTCAAGTGGATTTGAAAGAAACTTAATACCAGCTAAGGGATAACTCAGTCAATTTAGATGAATATTGTGTTTCATACTTGAAAAGACATAGTCAGGCCAAGAAAACAATCTCCTCCTGATTGGGGAGAAATCAGAAGATACACATACAATGTGCCCATCTTTTGGCTTCTACTCATGAAATCATACCTCTTTATTATTGTTGTGGCGATTAAACAAGATAAACAGAATGCTTAGCAAGCTATATGTACTTAATGAATGTTAGTGTTATTCTTTCTTTGATTTGGAGATGAGGGGGAGTTTTCATATGCTGTTTTAAAGAATTTTATTGAAGTCCAGTTGATTTACAATGTTGTGTTAATTTCTTCTGTACAGCAAAATGACTCAGTTTATATATATATATATATATACATATATACACATATATACGGAGAAGGCAATGGCAACCCACTCCAGTGTTCTTGCCTGGAGAATCCCAAGGACAGGGGAGCCTGGTGGGCTGCCGTCTATGGGGTCGCACAGAGTCAGACACGACTGAAGCGACTTAGCAGCAGCGTACATATATATATGTATTCTTTTTTATATTCTTTTCCATCATTGTTTATCAAAGGATATTGAATATAGTCCCCTATGCTATACAGTAGGATCTTGTTTTTATCCATCCTATATATAAATTTTGTACATGCTAATCCCAAACTCCCAATCCTCCCTCCCCTCTCCCTCATATGCTTTTTAAAAATTTATTTTAACAGAATGTTAGATCAGTTTCAGGTTTATAGAAAAATTGTATAGACAGAACAGAGAACTCCCTATGTACCCCCTCTCCCTCATCCAAACCACCTACTGTTAACATCTTGGCATTAGTATGGCACATTTATTAAAATTGGTGAACCAATATTGATATCTTACTATTAGCTAAATTCTATAGTTTACACTAGGGTTGACTCTGTGTTTTGAAGTTCTCTTGAGTTTTGCCAAATGCACACTATCACATGTCCACCACTACGGCATCACACAGCATAGTTTCACCGCCATAAAAAATCCTCTGCTCTGTCTATTTATCCTTCCTTTCCTGGTAATCCCCAGAAACCACTGACCTTTTAACTGTCTCCATGGCTTTATTTTTCCAGAATGTCATGTTATTGGAATCGTACAATATCTAGCCTTTTCAGATTGGCTTCTTTCACTTAAGCAATATGCACTTAATTTCCTCCATGTCTTTTCATGGCTTGAGAACTCCCTTCTTTTTTACTGAATAATATTCCATATACATCTAAATGTCAAGCATATGCTGTAGTTTTCAGCACTGGAGTTAGGGAAAATTTGTAACTTTAAGCACTGTGGTTAGGGAAAATTTGACATCTCAGAGAGGCAGTGTAACTATAGTAACTAAAAATATGGCTTTCGCTATGCAACATTCTTTAATACAACAGTAGTCAATGTTTCAAAACAATGTATTGAGCATAGTACGTAACAGGTGTTGTGTCTGACACTCTCAACTCTGGAGATAAAGTAGCAAACGCACAGACATGGTCCCTGCTGTGTTGTCTCCCCAGCCCATTTCTGACACACATTCATACTTTCCTAATACTGTGCATCATGAGCTGTTTTAAATCCCTTCCAATTGTTGACTCATTTAATTCCCAAAATGATCCTATAAGTAAGTATCATTATTTATTATATTATTATCATTTTTCTTCAGTTGTATCCTACTCTTTGTGTCTCCATAAACTGCAGCATGCCAGGCTTCCCTGTCCTTCATTATCTCCCAGAGTTTGCTCAAACTCATGTCCATTGAGTCAGTGATGCCATCCAACTAGCTCATCGTCTGCCTCTTCTCCTTTTGCCTTCAATCCTTCTCAGCTTCAGAGTCTTTTCCAATGAGCTCGTGCTTCACATCAGGTGGTCAAAGTATTGGAGCTTCAGTTTCAGCATCAGTCTTTCCAATGGCTGTTCAAGGTTGATCTCCTTTAGGATGGACTGGTTGGATCTCCTTGCAGTCCAAGGGACTCTCAACAGTCTTCTCCAACACCACAGTTCAAAAGCATCAATACTTTGGTGCTCAACTTTCTTTATGGTCCAACTCTCACATCTGTACATGACTACTGGAAAAAACACAGGTTTGACTATATGGAACTTTGTCAACAAAGTGATGTCTGTGCTTTTTAACATGCTGTCTAGGTTTGTCATAGCTTTCTTTCCAAGGAGCAAGCATCTTTTAATTTCATGGCTGCAGTCACTGTCTGCAGTGATTTTGGAACCCAAGAAAGTAAAATGTGTCACTATTGCCAGTTTTTCCCCTTCTGTCTGCCATGAAGTGATGGAACCAGATGCCATGATCTTAGTTTTTTGAATGTTAAGTTTTAAGCCACTTTCTCACTCTCCTCTTTCACCCTCATCAAGAGACTCTTTAGTTCTTCTTCACTTTCTGCCATTAGAGTGGTATCATTTGCATATCTGGGGCTTCCCAGGTGGCACTAGTGGTAAAGAACCTGCCTGCCAATGCAGGAGAAGTAAAAGATGCATTTTCAATCACTGGGTCGGGAAGATGCCCTGGAGGAGAGCATGACAGCCCACTTCATTATGCTTGCCTGGAGAACCCCATTGACAGAGGAGTCTGGCGTGCTACTGTTCATACAATCGCAGAGTCAGACATGACTGAAGTGACTTAGCACGGATGCACACATCTGCATATCTGAGGTTGTTGATATTTCTTCCAGCAATCTTGATTTCAGCTTGTGATTTATGCAGCCTGGCATTTTGCATGGTGCACTCTGCATAGAAGTTAAATAAGCAGGGTGACAATATACAGGCTTAACATACTCCTTTCCCAATTTTGAACCAGTCAGTTGTTCCATGTCCTGTTCCAGCTGTTGCTTCTTGACCTACATACAGGTTCTCAGGAGATAGGTAAGGTGGTCTGGTATTCCCATCTTTTTAAGAATATTCCACCATTTATTGTGATCCACACAGTCAAAGGCTTTAGCACTGTCAATGAATCAGTATATATTTTTCTGGAATTCTCTTGCTTTCCCTGTGATTCAACAAATGCTGACAATTTGATCATTTTGTCAGAACTCTCCACTATGACCCATCTGTCTTGGGTGGCCCTGCAGGGCACGGCTCATAGCTTCATTGAGTTATGCAAGCCTCTTTACCGTGGCAAGGCTGTGATCCATGAAGGGGAGTCCCATTTTGCAGATAAGGAAATAAAAGCACAGAAAAGGTAAGTTACTTTCTCTGTATTCTGCCACTCCCAGGTAGCAGAGCTGGGGCTGAGACCCAGGCAGTCTGACTTTAGGTCTAAATTCCTCACAATCAAGCTCTGCTGCCTTTAGCAGCAGCCCAGTGAAAGAGCAGAGGACTAAGGAAGCAACATCAAAGCAACAGATTAAACCCAGAGATAAGGCAAGCACGTGACTCCTAGGGAGAATCAGGACCTAGTTCTGATCTCAGGGGAATGAGGGAGATGTCAGGAAATGGATTTGAGGAAGCAGTCCTTGTGATGCTGTCTGAAGTGTGAGAAAGCCACGACTTTCTGAAATGTGAATGTGGGTGAGTCCTTGATTTCTCAGCACCTCAGTGTCTCACCTGTTGATGAAACCTCATCTGGTTTTGTGAGGTTTGAGAAATGTACAATGCCATGGGGGAGAGCCACTTGTTAGCTGTGATGAAGGTTGTAATGATGATGCTCTCATTTCCTGCTGGATTCTCACCCGGCCCTGGCCATGGGCTGATTGACACCACCACTCGGCCTTCTTTCGCTTCAACTTCACTTCCATAAGCTTGTCGCTCTAAGATTGCTGAATGCTGAAGGAGAGCAATACAACTTCTCTCTGGGAATCCTTGGGATCTCATCCTGACTATTGAAGAAGAAGGAAAGCATGGGGGAAAGGAGAGAAGATGAGAAGCAGACATAGTACTATGTGCACTGTCCTCAGACTGCATTTAAGAACATCCATCTGCTTCTTTGACCAGGAAACTGGCCCTGAAGTCAATGCCCAAGTTCCAAAACAGACTGGAGCAATAGCATCTACAACAATCATAAACACACACACCTTGACACAGAGTCCCATTTGGGTGTACTTTTTTAAAAAAGAAACTCTTAGCTTTATACTAGATTGCTTACTAGATTTAAGAAATCGTGTACAAAGGAAAATATGGCTTTCTGCAATGGCTATAATTCAGCATTAAAAAAATGCAGTATTGGACTTGTGGATTGATTTAATGTGCCCAGGATCAGTCTCAGCACTGCATTCACAGTGGGGCACCTGTGAATTCAAACTTTGTAACGGCACAACTGATTCACCAGCACCAGTGGTCCTCAGATGGCCCCAAGTCTCCCTGAACAGCCCCCTCAAATCTGCATGTGAAAACGTACCCGTAACAATGATGGTGCTTCTTTATCATAGGACCTTCTGTATTTTATTTGTACAAAATAAGACCTGAGTTATCAATAAAGATACAATATCTGAATTGCTGTTGATGTCATTATCCACTTCTATGATCATGTGTTGTGCTGCACTGAATAATCAATTCAGACTGTGGGAAGCTTTATATCTAAGTCACTCCATTCAGTGTTCAGTAAATGTGATAACTTTTGTCACGTCTATCAAGTCAGGCATTGGATCCTAAACTCAAAACTACACAAAATGTTTCCATTAGAAAAACCATTAGTATGTATTGTTTTGACTCAAAGCAAATTTCCTGGCCATGGAACCACATAAGAGGATTGTTTATAGATTTATAGTGTTGCGTCCTGGGAAAAGTCTTCACTGACTAGCTATGGTAAATGTGAGTTTTCTCACAAGCCAGTACTAAAGTCCTTTGTCAGACAAAAGGTCTCCTTTTATAGGCTGAGTGTACATATAGACCAAGTAGTTACTTACTCTGGTATAGTTTTAGGGGCTTTGGTTAAAAACCTATTTTTTTTTTTTTAACTGAGTCTGCAATCTACAAAAGCCTACAGTTAGAGGTTTGTTTCATGGACTTGAGCCAAGTGAAAACAAGGCCACCTCTTAAAGTGGAAAGACACGGAAAGGCAGGCTCTAACAGGGCCACTAGAACAGCAAGTGGGAAGTGACATCAATGAGGAAAACATGTCTTTGAGCCCACCCTACTCAGCACCGTCACCCAGGACACTCATGATGAGATTTTTGGTGTTCTGGCAATGGTTATCAAGTTCAATACAGAGGGTCTCAGCATGTGACTGCATTGCCAAACATCAAACCCACGTGAAACCATTGTCATTTATAACCACCCTTAAGAGCTGAAGTCCCCTAAGGGAACCCAACTCAGCACTTCATGTTATTTTCTGATACAGGGACTCTGATTGGAGGACAACTTAAGGAGTGTTGGGCAGCCATTTGGCCTGAACGGACGTGACCGTCATGGGAGGATCTGCACTGACCAGATTACACTCTTCTGGTTGTGAAAGAAGACCTTGCCTGGACACATAGCATCCAGACTACCAGGCTGGGGTGCCAGGTTCACACCCTCTTGAGTCCAGACCCTGGCACCACTCCTCCTTCTCCTAAAGAAAGATTTAGTGTTTCGGGGAGATGCATGGCTTGGCTTCATCTCAGGAAAGCACAGTAGAGTGCCAGAATGGGAATAAATGACAGAAATGGCTAAAAGAGCAAAAGGGTTATTCCAAGAAGGACTGAAGATGATAGGGATTGAAGCCAGGAGACTTGAGCAGCCATGATCCTCACAACCACGGAGATATATAGAGTTCAAGTCACTAGTTTTCACTGCCGAGGTCCATCAGTGGGGAGGGACTCTAATTGTAGCCTTTACAGCAGATTATGAGACAATACGACCTTGTGGATGGCAAGAATGGTGAGGTGTTCAATGTCCCCTCCCCCGCTGAAAATGCACAGGGGAGAGGAAATGCTATGGGCAACCAGAATTACGAAGCATGGGTGTTAAAGTTTGGCTTGTCCCTAGCGTCATAGTCTCAAATTGCTGTTATCTTCTTTAAACAAAAAGGGTCATCCAATGTCAGCACTCCCACACGGAAGTGAGCTGCTTACACACGGCCGGAGTATGAGCTGGCATGAAGCCAGTTTGGCAGTGTGTCCTAGAAGCCACAAACTACTTATCCCCTTTGACACAGCAATTCACACCCAAGAATTTATGAGACACACATATTGAATTAGTTCACTGCTGCATGATTTGTAAGATAGAAAATTTTGAAACAGTGCAAATGCTTAGTAATACAGGCATGATAAAATAGATTAGGTACCTCTATCCAACAGACGACTCTGCAGTCCTAAAACATCACATTCTAGAAAAACATTTTATGGGAGAAAAAATATCACAATGTATATGTTAAAGAAAAGCTTACAAAACAGCACCATTCTAGTTTCCTTCTTAAATTACTTAAAATGCCAACTTGCAACTTTTAAACTTGCAGTTTAAAAAATAAAATATTTTAAAATATACAGACATATGGTCAGGAGAATTCTAAATGTGCCCCCCCAAGATTTCATGCCCTAATGCCTGGAATTGTGAAGTGGGTGAGGTACCACTTGATGACTCCATTATGCTATATGACACAGTTAACCTTAAAACAGAAAGATTATCCCTAGGGACCCAATTCTATCACATAAGACCCTTTAAAAGCAGAGTCTGACTGACTGAGGAGAAGGAAGTCAGATTTGAAGTGAAGGAATGACTTGGTGGGATACTGCTGGTTGGGGATGGAGGAGGCCAGGTGAGAAGGAAAGCAGGTAACCAGAGATACCAGATTCAACAGCCAACAAGGAAGTGAGGCCCTTAGTCCTACAGATGAAAGCGACTGAATTTGATTGAGAATTTGAATATGTTTGCAAGTGGATTCTTGTCCAGGTCTCCAGATAAGAGCCTGGCCCACTGACAACTGGACATCATCCTGAGGGTCCGTGGCCTGTGGGATCCTCTCGGACCAGGGATAGAACCTGTTGATGCATCAGCAGGCAGACTCTTAACCACTGGACCACCCAGGAAGTCCCAGAATAGGTAGATTTAAAAGGAGAAAACTTCCTGAACCATGTCTGCCCAGTTCACAGCTATTGACCCCAGGCCTGTGCCTGGTTCATCATGTGTTCATGAAAAGTATTTGTTGAATGAACAAATGAATATACTTAATCATCTTTATCATTTATCAAATCTAGGCAGTATATAACAGTTTCCTACCACAGAAGTTGAGAAACTTGCTTACTTTATACTTCCTCATCTCCTCCAGCTCCATGGTCTTCTCAGTATTTGTGTTTCCTTCTTGTTTCTATTTCCCTTCCATTTGATGACCACAGTTCTCGTGCTCTGTGATTGATAGTCCGACATATACCTTAACACAGGGTATAGTCTTACTACTTTTGATCCCCTAAGATCCTACTGTTATGATTTCCCCCTGTCCCACTGCCTCCCATCTAGTCTGTCTCACATTTCCCATCCCACTCCATCCTTTCATTATACTTCAACTTGCATCCTTTCATGATAGACAGTCATGACCTTGGCAGACATGTCTTCACAGGGCTTGTATCCTAGTGAAGGGAGAAGACAGACTAAAAGTCAACAAAGAAGCAAGATCATTATAACATGGTGGTCATCATTATAAAGACAATAATGAAGAGATGTGATGAGGAAGGAAGAAGAGGAGGGCCTACTTCAGAATCTGGGTCAAGAAAGTCCTCTCTGAGGAGGCAACTGCAAGGACAGAAAGAGAAGGAGGGAGAGAGGTATGAGTCTGAGGTGGGAAAGATAGGCAGAAGCTTAGAGAATTCTGTGATTTAATGCCCAAAGACAGTTGGAGAAGGAAAGAGGGCACTGTTAATACCTGTGCAGGAGTGATACAGATAAAAAGGGGCTGCCCTGTGATCTGAGTGTGGCCCCAACAGAGGCCTGCCTCATAGACAGTGAGGAGGAGATTGGATTTTATTCTAAGGATAGTAGGATCCTCCAAGGGTCCAAACCAGGACAACTTTGCTCTCTCTCTATGTTTCAGATAAATGGATTGGGGAGGGTAAGCATGTGTTGGGGTGGAGGCCAGAAGAAAGACCTGTCAAGAGGCCTGCCTCCTCCACCTGAAGATGCTGGTGTTTTGAACTGAGGTGACTGGGGTCATGAGAGAGAGAAACGAATGGTTTCAAGCATATTTTGGAGAAGAAATGTTGAGTTGAATTTGTTGGATAAGGACAAAGGAAAACCCAGGGAAGACCCCTCAGTTTTTGGTTTTAACAAATAGGTAGAGAGTGATCTCTTTATTGAAATGTGGAAGAATGTGAAAGACAGACATTTGGGAAACTAGAACCACAATTTGGTTCTGCATATCAAGATGGAGATACTTATTCAGACACTCAATAGTGATATTGCTGCATGCAAGATCTTCGATCTTCGTTGCAGCATGCAAACTCTTAGTTGAGTTGCATGCAACTTAGTTCCTCGACCAGGGATCGAGCCTTGGCCACCTGTATTGGAAACATGCAGTCTTAACCACTGGACCATCTGGGAAGTCCACTAGTAGTAATATTAAACAGAAAATCTAGAGTCCAAGGGAAAAATATGGATGGAGGAAGTACATTAAAAAATATAAAAGAAAACACTTGCCAAACATATTATAACATAAAGATTAGGAGGTAAGGGAAGTGCTTGTTTCATAGCTATTATTAAAGTTTGCGGGTAAAAAGGATTTAGGCTAGAAGAAATAAAATTGGCTATAAATCTTCAAAATTATCAAAAGGAAAATACCAACACACTCAAAAAGAAAAGCCATATAGCAAAAGGCTCAAAGAAAAAAGAAGCAAGGAAGACAGAGAAAAATGAAGAGGTAAAGGCAAATCTATCCATAATATCTAGTAATGGATAATGTTTTAAAGGGAAAATTATTTCCAGATTGAATCAAAACCCATCTAAAAGTTGTCTTTAGAAACAAATGATAACAAAGACAAAACAAATGAGACAGAACACTTGAAATTACAAAAAAGACAGGCAAAGAAGTATTCAGCAAACACTGAATTAGAAGAAAGCATGAAAGTAATAATAATAACAGAAAAGATTACATTTGAGGCAAAGAGCATTAAGTGAGCAGGCTCACTTTATCACAATAAAGGGTACAACATACACGGAGAGCCATCACTAATCTCCACGTCCCAAGTAACCTGGTATCAAAATTAATTAAAAAAAAATTAGAAAAATACAAGGAGACATGGAAATACAATAGCAAACAACTGACCAATCAGTTACTGACAGATCAAGCAGAGAACAATAAAGTAAGAATATAGAAATCTGTTTTCAAAATGCAATGTGCCTCAGAATTATCTGTGATGCTTCTAAAAATGCCATTCAGAATATTCTAGTCCAGTAGGTCTGGAGCACACTAAAGTATCTGAACTTAATACACTCTCCAGATGATTCTGAAGCACAGACAACACTTCAAAGCAAAACTGTGTGGAGAATCTAAATGACAAAATGAATAAAGCAAATCTAATTGATATTGAACAGTATGCCTGAAAAAAGAGAATACAGCTTATTTTGAATTGTTCATGAAATATTTACTGATTGTCTGTGAAGCTGCAGGTGAAATGTCAAAAAAATTTCTAGATAGATATAGTCCAGATAACCTTTTCAAGATGTATTGAAGAGAAACAAAAGAAAATAAACAACCAGAAAAATCCAAACATCAAAAAATGTTTAACCCCCTGTTAGACAATAAACAAATTTGGACCCAAAAAGGTATTCAAAGTAAAAATTGTACAATACCTAACAAGTAATGCATCTTTATAGTGTACATTGCAAAATTATGGCATTTAGCTAAGTGGTACTTAATGGAAAATTCTAGGCCCCAAAGAATTCCATTGCTAAGTACCAAAGAATAAAAGTAAATGTAAGTTAATATATCTTACATCTTGTGTGTGCCAAGTCACTTCAGTCGTGTCCAACTCTCTGCAAAGTTGGAACAGTCTCTTCTGTCCATGGGATTCTCCAGACAAGAATACTGGAGTGGGTTGCCAAGCCCTCTTCCAGGGAATCTTCCCAACCTGGGGATCAAACCCGTGTCTCTTATGTCTCCTGCATTGGCAGGTGGATTCTTTACCACTGGCACCACCTGGGAAGTCCATCTTACATCTTACACTTACCTAAATTTGCACTGTCTCAATATCTGTGAGATTGGTTAATAATCTATTCACAAGTTTGTTCACCCTGAGTCTTTGACCTATTTACATTTAGGCTGGTAGTCTCATGATTTTATAGAAATTATTTACATAGTTTTCACTGCCTCAAGGTCATGAACGTATTTTCTTACACTTTAAAAAAATGCTGTCAAAGATACTTTAAAATTCAGGAAAGTTTAGAAAAGAATATAATAAATACCCATGTCTAGTGCCCAATTCTAAAACACTTCAATATTTTGCCATTTTTGCTTCATTTTTTAAATGTATTACATGTGGGATTTCTGGGGGTTCATGGAGGCCCTAGTATAGGTTTTGAATCACAGCATGTTGTCTCCACAAAGAGAGAGCGAACAGGAGAACTCAGTTCCTGCTGGTCCTCCTCAGCCCTACCCTCAGAGCCCACTCTGCACATCAGTGAAGGGCAACTTCATGCCCACTGCCATGGCCTAGTCACAGTTTCATAAGGGAAAGTCCTTCTCTATAGAAATGTTCCAGAAGGACATGAAGATGGCTTTGTGAATTGTAAAACTGTGTTTTGGCATCCCCAATGAAGTCATGGGCTTCCCTGGTGGCTCAGAGGGTAAAGCGTCTGCCTGCAATGCGGGAGACCTAGGTTGGATCCCTGGGTCGGGAAGATCCCCTGGAGAAGGAAATGGCAACCCACTCCAGTACTCTTGCCTGGAAAACTCCCATGGACGGACAAGCCTGGTAGATTACAGTCCATGGGGTTGCAAAGAGTCAGACCCGACTGAGCGACTTCACTAATGAAGTCATGGATTAGGGCTATAAATGTCCCTATACTGCACCCTGTACCTCCAGATGGAAGCCTTTGCAGCAGTTATGAAATAATCATGTCCAAACAGGGGGGAAGAAAGAGGAATCTGAATCTGATCAAAGTTGCCCCCACCCCCACTTTACAAGGAATATAAGGAACAGAGAAATAATCAGTAAAATTCTGACTATGGGAAACCTCGTAAGACTAGTTACCCAGTTTTTTCAAAAGCAACAAAAGCGAAAATAAACAAATGGAACCTAATTTAACTTAAAAGTTTTTTTTCACAGCAAAGAAAACCATGACAAAATGAAAATACAACCTATTAAATGGGAGAAAATATTTACAAATGATATGACAAGGGGTTAATATCTAAAATATATAAATGTTCATATAACTCAATGTAAAAAGATAATAACCTGATTAAAAACTGGGCAAGAGAACTCAATAGACATTTTTTCAGAGAAAATACACAGATGGCCAACAGATATGAAAAGATGCTCAACATTGCTAATTATTAGAAAGACACAAATCAAAACCACAATGAAATACCACCTTACATCTATCAGAATGACTATCATCAAAAAGACCATAAATAACAAAAGTTGGCAAGGATGCGGAGAAAAGGGAACCCTCATTCACCATTGGTGGGAATGGAAATCAGTGCAGCCACTGTGAAAAACAGTATGGAGGTCCATCAAAAGCCTAAAAATAGAGCTACCATAAGATCCAGCAACTCAACTCTTGGCTACATATCTGAGGAAAATGAAAACTCTAATTGAGAATGGTACATGCACCCCAATGTTCATAGCAGCATTATTTACAATAGCCATGATATGGAAGCAACTGGTGGCTCAGACAGTAAAGCGTCTGTCTACAATGCAGGAGACCCGGATTCGATCCCTGGGTCAGGAAGATCCCCTGGAGAAGGAAATGGCAACCCACTCCAGTACCATTGCCTGGAAAATCCCATGGAGGGAGGAGCCTAGTAGGTTACAGTCCATGGGGTCACAAAGAGTCAGAGGCGACTGAGCAACTTCACTTTCAATTTTTCACTTTAAGTGCCCATCACAGATGAATGGATAAAGAAGATGAGGAATGAAATACTATTGGAATACAATGGAATACTATTCAGCCAGAAAACAATGGAATTTTGCCTTTTGCAACCATGTGGATGAACCTGGTGTGTATTATGCTTAGTGAAATAAATCAAAGACAAATACTGTGTGATATCATTTATATGTGGAATCCAAGAAGTAAAACGAATGACTATAAAAAATAGGAAAAACATAGAGAACAAACTAGTGGTTACCAAGAGGGAGAGAAAAGGGGGAGGGGCCATATTAGGGAGGGATTTAATAGGTACAAACTACTATGTATAAAGCAAATAAGCTTGAGGATATAATGTACAGCACAGGGAATAGAGCCAATATTTTATAATAATTATAAATAAAGTATAATCTATAGAAAATGTGAATCACTATCTTGTACAGCTGAAACTAATACAATATTGTAAATCAAATATACTTCAATAAAAAATTTCAAAATAAAACCAGAGAGGGCAGAAAATGGTGAAGGAGGGTGAATAATAGAGAAAAAGTGCAGTAAATTCAGCAAAACAAGATGATGGATATTAATCCAACTATATCAACAATCACTTTAAATCTCTAAGTACAACAAATTAAAAGACAAATTGTCAGAGAACATAAAAACTAAAAACTCTATGTCGTTTACAAGAAAGCTGCTTTAAATACAAACAGAGATTAGAAGTAAAGGGTAGAGAAAGATATACCCCACTAACACCAATAAAAAGGAAGCCAGAGTAGCTATATAAATTCTAGACAGATTAGGCAGAATTATCAGAAATAAAGAGGGGGCATTACATAATTATAAAGGTATCAATTCTCCAAAATAACATAACAGTCCTAAGTGTGTGTACATCTAACAACAAAACAATGAGGCAAAAATTATAAAACTGAAAAAAGAAATAGCATATCTATTATCATAGCTGGAGACTTCAACACTTCTTTTTCACTGGTTCATGGATTGAACTGGCAGAAAATCACTAAGGATATATTAATAGATTATCTGAGCAGCACTATTAATCAACCTTATCTAATTTATCTTTATAAAATATTCCACCCAACAATGGCAGAATATACATTCTTCTGAAGTGTACGTGGAATATTCACCAAGATATAACACATTCTGGGCCATTCTCAGACCACACTGGAATTAAACAAGTAAATGATAATAAAAAGATAGAGGACAGTCTCCAAGTATTTGGATTTTAAACAACATGTTTCCAAATAACACATTTGTCAAAGAAGAAACCTCAGAGAAACTTTTTAAATGTTTAATGAAATAAATGAAATGACAACTTATCAAAATTTGTTGAATGAAGCAAAAGCAAAGCTTAAAGGGGAATTCATATTGTTAAATAAATATATTAGGAAAGATAAATCTAAAATCAGTAACTAAGTTTCCCTATTATGGTACTGGAGGGAAAAAAAGGTAATTTAAGTTGAAAGCAAGTTAAATAAAAGAAATAATAAAAACTAGAGAAGACAACAATTAGACTGAAAACAGAAAATCTATAGAAAATAATCAGTTAAATCAAAAGCTACTTCTTCTAAAAGATTGATAAACCATTATATAGGCTATCCAAGATAAAAAGAAAGAAGACATAAATTATCAATATTACAAATAAAAGAAGGATCATTACTACTAATCACTTGGATATTAAAAACATAATAAACATATCCTCACTTTACCACTTTCTTGCTTTTAGTGTATTCAATATAGATTTTCTGTTCAAGTATTTTTTACTTTTTTTATTTTTTGTGTATATTAAAGTATAGAGGAGATAAAGAAATCTTCTGACATAGACATCAGAAGGGGGTAGAGAGAGTACCTGCTTGCTAGTGTTAGCAATGGAGTTATATACTCTCCAATGAATCCAAAGCATGTCTGGAGGTTGTAAAGACCTCACCAGACCTACTCCCGTAATTTACATTTTAAGGTAACAGGATTAGCCAGAAGGTTTAGTCCAGAGACTGTCCTCAAGCAGGATACATTATTGTTATGTAATCCTAAGGAATGTAGAGGGAAAGAGAAAAAAAAGTTTGTCCTTTCTTCCTCCTTGAGAATTCCAGACCCATCTCTCCTTGGGGACCCCTCGACTTCTTATCAACCTGCCTAGGATATGACTCTCTCATTCCCCCCGTTTCTTTTAGGAGAATTATGTTGCCAAGGGAAAGGGACGTCGTTTTCATTCCATAACTACTTCCTGCTGTTTAGGGGCATGGTCCCTAAATTGTTGAGGCAACATGAGGCAACCCTCATATGGAGGGTCTCTGATCCAGGGACCCCAAGTAATAGTTGGAGGAGGCTGTGGCATTTGTAGGAGTTCGGACAACCATTTGTAACTTAAAAGCTTTTAGACGGTTAGAAAACCCCGTTATACAGTTACAGACATAAGGCAAAATAGTCATTAAAACAAGTTAAAATCAAAATGAAAAGTCACATTATGTCCATAGTTACATCAGTCCATCTTAAGGTTGTTAGATGTCAGTTTAAGAAGAGGCATCACATATGATTGTTGTCTAAGGTATTCACAGACTTGGAGAAAGTCTTTTCCTTGAAGTGGAGATGTCCACCACAGGAAGCCTACCTCTGATGAAGAGGGGAGTGCTCCACAGACCCAGCAGTTAGACTGATTGTGGAATTCAGCGTAGGAATGAACCCAGGACAGGAAGGCATTATCTTGAGGATCAAACAGCAGACTCAGGATTTTTTGGAGTCAGCAGAAGTAGGCTTACATAGATTATCAGGCTCATCTTTTGGCTCGTCCAGACAGGCCCATTACAGAAGCGGATAGGAAAGAAAGTGGGCCAGGGGCTTCAGTAAGCATGGAATAAGTTGCCCCAGTATCTAAAAGGAAATCGACATATTGCCCCCCCCCCCCGTTATTAATACCTGGGGTTCCTCAGGTGTAATTAGGACAGGAGCTTGTGTGGGGACCCCCAGTCACCTCCAGTCCTCATTGTCTTGAGAGTCCGACCCCTGAAACCTACGCCTCTGGGGGCAGTCTCTCTTTCAGTGTGGTCCTTTGCAAACCAGACAGGGAGCTATGGGTGGCTTAGATGCCTGAGGGCAATTCTGCTTGAGATGCCCCTCCTTTCCACAGTAATACCAAGCCCATCCCTTTTCACCTGGGTCCCTCTGGGCATTTTTCTCAGACTGTTTTAGAATGGTTCTCATAGCCATTGCGAGGGCTTCCCCTGTTCCTTTGTTTTTTTCTGCCTTTCTTTCTTTTCCTCATATTTCCTACCATAATAGACTGTCTGAGCCAGTTGTAACAGATTATCTAAAGATTGATTTGGTCCATACGTGGTTTTAATAGCTTACAGCAGATATCTGGAGCTGACCGAGTGAGAAATCTATCTTTTAAGATCACTTTTTCCTCTTCACTTTCGGGATCAATCTCAGTGAATCTGCAAAGGGCTTCTCTCAGTCTATCTAAGAATTTACCAGGAGCTTCTTTCTCCTCCTGTTCTATGTCTGCCAATTTGCCATAGTTTAAAGGCTTAGTTCGCATCTGCCTGAGTCCTTCAAGAATACATCTGACAAAATGACTCTGATCCCATCTTCCTTTAGCTGTGTTGTAATCCCAGTCTGGTTCTGTAATTGGGACCGCCTGATTCCTAGTGGGGAGGGCGGTTATCTCATCCTCCCTCTTCCCTACTGATTCATTACCAAACCATTCATCTCCATAAGCAACCGCTTTTCCCAAAACTCGAGCTTTTGAGTTGGGAGTCAGTGTTTGTCCCAAGATATACATCACATCCTTCCAAGTAAGGTCATAAAGCAGAGTAACACCTTTAAAAGCTCTAATATATTTTTCTGGGTCCTCTAAATAGTCTCCCAGATCCTCCTTGATTCTTTGTATTTCTTGATAAGAAAAAGGCTTATTAACTCTCATAGACTGATTATTTCTCCTGGTGGGTGCCTCATGAAGAGGCAACAGCTTGTGTGGCTGTTCTTCAGTCTCTGGCTGCTCTGCGCATATGATCCCAGGGATAGATTGGAGAAACCTGCTTTTCTTTACCTCTTTGTCTCCTGTCCTCCATCTCATCTAGCAAAGTAGGAGGACAAGAGGGAGCTGAAGGTGTCACACCCAAATCTATACCCTTAGGACATAAGTCTGGCATATTTCACAGAGAGAAAAAGGGCAACACATATGCTACTTCTACCCATTTCCCTTGTTTTCTACAGAAGCGGTCTAATTGTAAAACAGTATTATACTTAAGAGACCTTCCAACTGGCCACCATTCTCCATCCTCCAGTGGGTACCGCAGCCATGCAGTATCACATAGGAAGACCAGATGTGTCTTCTTTAAGGGGAGAATGTATACTGGGTAGATCACTAACAACATCTGGTACAGCAAATTTGTAATATTTTTATATCTGTGAAACAGTCTCATCTCCTTTTTTAACATGTCTAGGATATTTATCCACATTTATGGCTCCATATGAATCTTAAAATCAGATAGTTAATTTCTATGAAATGTATTAGTTGAGAACTGGATTGTTATTCATTGAGTTTAAAAATGAAGTTTGGGAATATTTCCCTATTTATTAAACTTTTTCAAACTCATCCAGTAATATTTTACAGATTTCCTTATATAGATCTTCCACTTATTATATTAGATTTATTCTTACAGATATTAAAATTCTGCTGTTGCATATAGTTTTTTCTATGACAGCTCTGTAATTGGTTATGGTCATCTAAAAATGCTACTGTTTTTTTATTTTCATCTTGTGTCTGGTGATCTGATTGAATTATCTTATTGGAACTGACAGTTTGTCAGGTGACACCCCTAGATTTTTTTATAGATAGAAATCGCGTCATTTGAAAATCACACTGTTATTTCTTCCTTCCTGATGTTTATGCCTCTTTCCGTTTGTTATTACTTGAGCTAAAATCTTCAGGCTTCCTAGGTGATGCTAGGGGTAAAGCACCTGCCTGCCAATGCAGAAGACAGAAGAGACATAGGTTCAATCCCTCTCACTCCGGTATTCTTGCCTGGAGAATCCCCATGGATAGAGGAGCCTGGCGAGCTATAGTCCACAGGGTCACATAGAGTCAGACATAACTGAAGCTACTCAGCATGCATGCACACACACACACACACACACATACATAAACACAAGATAGAACTTTCAGTATAATGCTACATAAGCATAGTAACAGGCCACTCTTCGGTTTCTGATCTTAATCAGTATATTCTGATATCTGATGTAAATTTTTATGAGGTACCAGGTTTAGCCATTTTCTACTATGATTAATTTTTCCAAACTATGCTTTTTTTCATATCATAGTGTCAAGTTGAAAATAATATGGAATTTGGCTTTTAATATTATGCTGAGAAATCCGTATGCAGGTCAGGAAGCAACAGTTAGAACTGGGCATGGAACAACAGACTGGTTCCAAATAGGAAAAGGAGTACGTCAAGGCTGCATATTGTGACCCTGCTTATTTAACTTATATGCAGAGCACATCATGAGAAATGCTGGGCTGGAGGAAGCTGGAATCAAGATTGCTGGGAGAAATATCAATAACCTCAGATATGCAGATGACACCACCCTTATGACAGAGAGTGTAGAGGAACTAAACAGCCTCTTGATGAAAGTGAAAGAGGAGAGTAAAAAAGTTGGCTTAAAGCTCAATATTCAGAAAACTAAGATCATGGCACCTGGTCCCATCACTTCATGGCAAATAGATGGGGAAACAGTGGAAGCAGTGGCTGACTTTATTTTTCTGGGCTCCAAAATCACTGCAGATGATGATTGCAGCCATGAAATTAAAAGACCCTTACTCCTTGGAAGGAAAGTTATGACTAACCTAGACAGCATAAGAGACATTACTTTGCCAGCAAAGATCTGTCTAGTCAAGGCTATGGTTTTTCCAGTGGTCATGTATGGATGTGAGAGTTGGACTATAAAGAAAGCTGAGCGCTAAAGAATTGATGTTTTTGAACTGTGGTGTTGGAGAAGACTCTTGAGAGTCCCTTGGACTGCAAGATCCAACTGGTTCATCCTAAGGGAGATCAGTCCTGGGTGCTCATTGGAAGGACTGATGTTGAAGTTGAAACTCCAATACTTTGGCCACCTGATATGAAGAGCTGATCATTGGAAAAGACCCCGATGCTGGGAAAGATTGAGGGCAGGAGGAGAAGGTGACGACAGAGGATGAGATGGTTGGATAGCATCACAGACTCAATGGACATGTGTTTGGGTGGACTCTGGGAGTTGGTGATGGACAGGGAGGCCTGGCGTGCTGCGGTTCATGGGGTCACAAAAAGTTGGACACAACTGAGTGACTGAACTGAACTAAACTGAACTGACTGATGATCCTGTATTGAAAAAATTAACAGGTATTTTTTTGTTGTTGTTTTGAAGCATTCTCCATTCCTTGCATATTTATTTTGTCTTAAAACTTTAAGAATTTCCCATCTATACACATAGGTAAGCAGCATCGACCTACAGATTAGTATCTGATGTTCTTTTCCTGTTCCGATAACAGATTTATGCTCTAGGCATAAAATCAGGCATTTACTTTTTTATCTTCGTTCTGGACTGAATTGTATTCTCTCCGCAAATTCATATGTTGAATCTCTAACCCCCATATGATGGTATTGTAGAAAAAGACGTTAAAGATGTAATTATGGTTACAGTGAATTCATAAGAATGGAGCCCTAATGTTATGGAACTGGTGTCCCTATAGGAAAAGAAAGATATCTCTGTTTCTGCATACAGAGAAAAAGTCCACAAGAAGACACAGCAAGAACGTGGCCAACTGCAGGCCAGGAAGAAAGGTCTCACAGGAAACTGAATTTTTTTTTAACTTTGAACTTGAACTTCTCGCCTTCAAAATTGTGCGACTATAAATGGCTGTTTTTAAAGCTACCCGACCTGTGGTATTTTGTTATGGCAGCTCAAGCCAAATAATGTAATGTTTTCTCTCCCTCCCCCTCCCAATTGTAATCCCAGCCTCTGACTCCCCCTCCTTCTTTTTCTCCTCCATTCCCTTCTTCCCCTCCCTTCCCCCTACTGCTTCTTCTCCTCCTTGTTCTTCTTCTCCTCCTCCTTCTTCTACTTCTCTTTCAGAATATAGGATAATATTTTCTATTCCTTGAAGGTTTGTTAGAACTCATCCATAAAACCAGTTGAGAACTTCCCTAGTGGTCCAGTGGTAGGGAATCTGTCTGCCAATTCAGGGGACATAGGTTTGATCCCTGGTCCAGGAAGATTCAACATGTTGCAAGGCAACTAAGCCTGTGAGCTGCAACTACTGATGCTCACAAGCCCTAGAGTCTGTGCTCAACACAAGAGAAACCACCTCAACAAGAAGCCTAAGCTCCACAACTAGAGAGTAGCCCTCGCTCACTGCAACTAGACAAAGCCTACATAGAGCAAAGAAGACCCAGCACAGTCAAAAACAAAAAATACACAAATAAAATTTTTTTCACTTTGAATAATATCTATTTTTGAAGATTTTTGACTTATTTCCAATTCTCTTCTGATTCACAATCTATTTAGTTCTCCCTTTTTGGAGTCAAGTGAAAAGCAAATTAGAGCATTTTAGAAAATTGTCAAATTTACCTAAGTTTTTAAATGTATTGTTATAAAGCTGTCTGTTTCATTATCCTGTAATTTTAAATCTCCTCTGTTTCCTTTATTATGCCCCCTTTCCCATCCTACCATTCTTTTGTTGTGCCGTCTCTATTTTTCTTGATCCAACTTACATGATATGTACCTGTTTTATTACTTTTTTCAAAGAATTACTGTACTGGGTTAAATGGTGACCCCCCCCCCCAAAAAAAAAAAATGTCCATTTCTTAATCTTCAGAACCTGAATGAATGAATGAACCCTAAACCCAGTGAAAGTATCTTTGTAAGAGAAACACAGAGGAAGAGTTGAGGCAAAAAAGAAGACTCCAACACAGAGGAGAAAGTAATCTGAAAATGGAGGCAGACATTGGAGGGATGTGACCACAAGCTAAGGAAGCCAAGAATTGCCCATAGCCACCAGAAGCTGGAGGAGTTATGGAAGTATCCTTCCCTAGATCCTGAAGAGGGAGTGTAGCCCTGTCTACACCTTGATTTCAGATTTCTGGCCTCCAAAACTGTGAGCAAATACATTTCTCTTGTTCTAAGCCACCACCTTAATGGTAATTTATTATAGGAGCCCTAGTAAACGAACACAATTATCTTTTGATATTTAATATCAATTCAGTTTTTCTTCTAGTTTTATTACTTTCTGCTTTATGTTCTACTGTTTTAAATTTTTTTAATCAGTATTTCACGCTGAGTTTAAAAAGCTTTGAAAGGTCTAACTTAACCTCATTTCCTAAGGTTATGTATTCTTATTCTGTGTATCAATTGGAACATGTAAACTGTGGAACTGACAAAATAATTGAATTCCTTTATTGCTCTAAACACAATGTAGCTTAAGTTCTCCATAATCATTGCTGATTGAGTAAATCTTCCACAAATCAATGAACAGGAATAAGTTTTCACCCAAGAAACATGAGAAACTACAAACATAGTATAGATTACATACTTGGAGGGCATGGAACGTAGAAATTCCCAGGCATGAAAATAATGAAAGCAGTTTATTCATTGCCCTTAAAGTTACACAGAAGGAATTGGATTGCAATGTAATGTTTAATTTCTATTCTAAATCTTTCTATATTGCCCATATGTTGAAGATGGATGAGGTATTTTTGCAGCTTTCATGATATAAGAAAAATAGTACTATTGGATTTATGATGCTTTTCAGAGGGTACCCGATGCACTCACACCATATGCCGTGCATAATGAGCCAGATGCTCATTTTTTACTTTCCTGTTTAATAACTACAAAGTCAAGCTCTGTTTGCTGGGCTTTGGCACATGCATAGTTCAGAAGTATTAAGTAATTGCTCCACAGAAAACCCTTGAACAAGAGGAAATAAGATCTGGTGGGTAGGCATTCCCACCTTCTATCCTTCAGATGGATGATTCTGGCTTCATAAATTGTCCATTAATAATCATGCTCTCATTTGCCCAAGATGGCAACCTCAAAAAAGCACCTTATATTAATTTTACCCCCTCCCTTGTCTCACTCACTTCTGTGTCTCATTTTTGCTCCTGGGATTACTTATCAAACTACCTACATATAAGTCCATGCCTCAGACTGTCTGAGTCCTCCTGGATCAGACATTGTTTTTCAACAATGTTTCCTGAAAGGAGCATATAAAATCCCAGTCTCTATACCTCCTCTCCAACCCTTCCCAAGATCTTCCAGTTCACACAAAAACTTTTATAATAAGACTGTTCATATCCACTTATCTGTAATAAGAAAAACAGGAAACAACCAACATATCCATCAACAGATAAACAGAGTATGGAATAATAGTGATATATCTATGCTGTAGAATATTACTCAGCAATAAAAAGAAATGAAATATTGATATACACAGTAATATGGAATATCTTAAAATAATTATGCTGATAAAAGAAGCCAGAAAGAAATTTGTGTGACTTCCATTACATAAATTTTAGAAAATATGAAGAATCTACAGATTTTTAACATTAAAAAAATCCTTTTTTTAAAAAAATCAAAGAATCAGTTTTTTAAAGACAAAAAAAAATGCTGTGTAAAATAAAGCAATAAAGGAGCTCCTGATAGAAGATAGGTTCAGAACAAATCCTGAAAGAGATTTATAAGAGCAATTTAAGCCATAAAATAACTAATACTATTGAACAGAATAAAATAAATATCTATATGTTCACGTGCAATGACTCAGTCGTGTCCAACTCTTTGCAGCCCCATGGACTGTAGCCCACCAGCTTTCTTGGTCAATGGAATTTCCCAGGCAAGAGTATGCAAATGGGGAGAAATTCCCTATAGTGGATCTTTCTGATCCAGGGATCAAACCCACGTCTCTCGCATCTCCTGCATTGGCAGGTGGGTTCTTTATCAGCTGCACCACCTGGGAAGCTCCTATGTGCTCATACTGATTTTATGAAATAAATAAATAAGAGAAGAGACAGCATTTCCTTATTTAAAAAAAACATGTGCCATGTTTGCCACTGAATCTGCTAGCAATTAGCATGATGCTTCATACGTTAAAGACATTCAATCAGTATGATTTGAATGACAAAATGGAGAAGTGTTCCACTTACTGAAAAGAATTATGATGCTTTTTTCTTTTTTGTTGAATTATAATTAACATACAATATTGTATTAGTGTACAACCTATAACATTTTTATATATCATGAAATGATCACTGCAATAAAACTATTCCATCTGTCACCATACAAAGTGATGCAGTATTATTGATGTTTTCCTTAGGTGTATATTCACATGACATTTATTTTAGCTGGAAGTTTATACCTCTTCAACCCTATTTCATTTGACCCTCCAGTCCTCTCCTCTGGCAACCAGCATTTTTTTTCTCTGTATTTGAGCCTTTTTCTGTTTTGTTTGGTTTCCTCATTAGTTTTATTTTTTTAGAATATACATATAAGTGAAATCATACAGTATTTGTTTTTCTCTGACTTATTCCACTTAATATTCTCCAGGTCCATCCATGTTGCCACAAGTGGCAAGATTCGATATTTTTATGGCTAATAATACATTTTAAAATTTCTTTATCCATTCATTTTTCACAGACACTCAGGTTGCTTCCCTATCTTGGCTCTTCTAAATAATGCTTCTGTGAACATTGTAGTACCTGTATCTTTTTCAATCAGTGTTTTAATTTCTTCAGATATATATCTAGGAGTGTGAATTGCTGAATCATAAGGTAGTTCTACTTCTAATTTTTGGAGGGATCTCCATAATGTTTTCCATAAAAACTGCACCAGCTTCCTATTCCTTTAGCAGTACACCAGGGTTCCCCTTTTCACATCCTTGTCAGCAATTGTTGTTATCTTTTTGATAATAGCCATTCTGACAGGTGTAAAGTTATAACTCATTGTGATTTCGATTTGCATTGTCCTGCTGGTCAATGATTTCAAGTGTCCATTGTTCATCTGTAGGTCTTCTTTGGAAAAATGTCTATTCAGGTCCTCTGCCCATTTCTAAATCAGGTTGGTTCTCTGATATTGAGTTGTATGAGCTCTTTGTATATTTTGGATATCAACCTTTTATCAGGCATATCATTTGCAAATCTCTTCTCCCATTCAGTAGATTGCTTTTTTATTTTGTTGGTGGTTTCCTTTGCTGTACAAATCTTTTTAGATTGTAGTTTTACTTTGGTTTATTTTGCCTTAGGAGACATATCCAAAAAAGGGTTGCTAAGATTGATGTCAATGTGGTTACTGCCTATGTTTTTCTCTATAAGTTTTATGATTTCAGGTATCATACTTAAGTCTTTAATACATTTTGAGATTATTTTGTGTATGGTATAAGAAAGTAGCACAGTTTGATTCTTTTGCATGTAGCTCTCCAGTTTCCCCAACACCGCTTATTGAAGAGACTATATTTTCTTCATTTTGTACTCTTGCTTCCTTTGTCATGCTGTTGTTCACTCGCTTAGTTATGTCCAACTCTGCAACACCCGTGGACTGCATTTCACTAGGCTTCCCTGTCCTTCCCCATCTCCCAGAGCTTGCTTAAACTCATGTCCATTGAGTCAGTGATGCCATCCAACCATCTCATTCTCTGTCGTCCCCTTCATCTCTTGCCTTCACTCTTTCCCAGCATCAGAGTCTTTTCTACTGAGTTAGCTCTTCGAATTAGGTGGCTAAAGTATTGGAGCTTCAGCTTCAACATCAGTCCTCTTAATGAATATTCAGGATTGATTTCCTTTAGGATTGACTGGTTTGATCTCCTTGCAGTCCAAGAGACACTCAAGAGTCTTCTCCAATACTACAGTTCAAAAGCATCAATTCTTTGGCACTCATCCTCCTTTATGGTGTAACCTTTGCATTCATACACAACTACTGGAAAAACCATAGCTTGGCTAGTTGGACCTTTGTCAGCAAAGTAATGTCTCTGCTTTTTAATACACTGTCTAGGTTTGTCATAGCTTTCCTTCCAAGGAGCAAGTGTCTTTTAATTTTGTGGCTGCAGTCACCATCTGCAGTGATTTTGGAGCTCAAGAAAATAAAATCTGTCACTTTCCATTGTTTCCCCTTCTATTTGTCATGAAGGGATGGGACCAGATGCCATGATCTTTGTTTTTTGAATGTTGAGTTTTAAGTCAGCTTTTTCACTCTCCTCTTTCACCTTCATTAAGAGGCTCTTAAGTTCTTCTTCGTTTGCCGTAAGGGTGGTGTCATCTGCATATCTGAGGTTATTGATATTTCTCCTGGTAATCTTGAATCCAGCTTGTGCTTCTTCTGGCCCGGAATTTCTTTCTTTTTTTTTTTTTCCTGGCATTTCTCATGATGTACTCTGTATATAAGCTAAATAAGCAAGGTGACAATATATAGCCTTGATGTACTTTTTCCCAATTTTGAACCAGTCTGTTGTTCCATGTCCGGTTCTAACTGTTGCTTCTTGACCTGCATACAGGTTTCTCAGGAGGCAGGTAAGGTTGTCTGGTATTCCAATCTCTAAGAATTTTCCACAGTTTGTTATGATTCACATAGTCAAAGGCTTTAATGTAGTCAATGAAGCAGAAGTAGATTATTTTCTGGAATAGATGTTTTCCTTTGTCAGAGGTCTGGAGAAGGAAATGGCAACCCACTCCAGTACTCTTGCCTGGAAAATCCCATGGGTGGAGGAACCTGGTAGGCTACAGTCCATGGGGTCTCGAAGAGTCAGACATGACTGAGCAACTTCACTTTCACTTTCTTTCACTTTGTCATAGGTTAACTGAACATATGATAGTGATTTTACTTCTAAACTCCCTAGTCTTTCCCATTGATCTATGTGTCTGTTTTTGTGCCAGTACCATACAGTTTTAATTACTATAGCTTTCTAGTATAGTTTCAAGGCTGAAAGCATGATACCTTCACCTTCTCCATTATTCATTCTTGGAAGATTGTATATTTCTAGGAGCTTATCCATTTCTGCTAGGTTGTCTAACTTCTTGACATAAAATTATGCCTAGTATATTTTATGGTCCTTTGTGTTTCTGTGGTGTTTGTTATAATTTCTTTTCTTTCATTTCTGATTTTATTTATTTGAGTTCCTTTTTTTTCTTGAGGAGACTCCTTAAAGGTTTGTTGATTTGTTAATGTTTTCAAAGAACCAGCACTTAGAGTCATTGATCTTTCCTATTTTTTTTAGTGTTTATTTCATTTATTTCCTCTCTGATTCTTATCACTTTCTTCCTTCTACTAACTTTGAACTTTGTTTGTTCTTCTTTTTCTAGTTCCTTTAAATATAAATTTAGATTGTTTATTTGAGATTTTTCTTCTTAAGGTAAGACTGTACTTGCCTCTTAAAACTGTGTTTGCTGCATCTCATTGATTTTGGACAGCTGTTTTCCATTTTCATTTGTCTCCAGATATTTTTCACTTTCCACTTTGATTTTTTTTGTTGGTCATTGATTGTTGGGTAGCATGTTTTTAGTCTTTACATGTTTATTGTTTTTCCCATTTTCTTCTTGTAGTTTATTTCTATACCATTGTGGTGGGGAAAGATGCTTGATACAATTTTAACCTTCTTAAATTCATTGAGGAGTTTTTGGTGTCCTAACATGAATTCTATCCTCAAGAATGCTCCATGTACACTTGAAAAGAATGTGCAAAGCTGTATCAAGGTGTGTGCTTTGGCAGCCTATCTTCTGATGAATGGGCTGTTTTCCTATCTTCTTGGTTGTTTGGCCTTAGGTGGTTGTTTGGCCTGAGGCTTTCCAGCGTTGGAGCCTGTAGGTTGTTGGGTAGAGCTGGGTCTTGGTGCTGAAATGTAGAATACCAGGAGTGCTCATTCTGATAACTTTTCCCTGGGGCTTCTGCTACAAGGATCCTGTACCCACAGTGAGGAATACTGTATATTCACCTACCCAGGAGAACTTCCAGGATCCCTAGATAGATGTACCCCAGATTCCCATGGAGGTAGTGCTTTGTGCTAGATCCCAGTGCATATGAGACCTTGTATGCACTCTCCAAGAGTCAAGTCTCTGTTCCCCCCAAGAGCAGAGACCAAAACCATCCCAAAGAAAAAGAAATGCAAAAAGGCAAAATGGTTGTCCGAGGAAGCCTTACAAATAGATGAGAAAAGAAGAGAGAAACAAAAGGCAAAGGAGAAAAGGAAAGATATACTCAAATGAATGCAGATTTCCAGAGAATAGCAAGGAGAGATAAGAAAGCCTTCTTAACTGAACAAAGAAATAGAAATAGAGAAAAACAGTAGAATGGGAAAGACTAGAGATCTCTTCAAGAAAATTAGAAATCCCAAGAGATCATTTCATGCAAAGATGGACACAATAAAGGACAGAAACCACAACTACCTAACAGAAGTAGAATATATTAAGAAGAGGTGGCAAGAATACACAGAAGAACTGTACAGAAAAGATCTTAATGACCTGGATAACCACAGTGGTGTGGTCACTCATTCAGAGCCTGACATCCTGGACTGTGAAGTCAAGTAGGCCTTAGGAAGCATTACTGCAAACAAAGCTAGTGGAGGTAATGCAATTCCAGCCGAGCTATTTCAAATCCTGAAAGATAATGCTGTTAAAGTGCTGCACTCATTATGCCAGTAAGTTTGGAAAACTCAGCACTGGACAGGGGACTGGAAAATGTCCATTTTCATTCCAATCCCAAAGAAAGACAGTGAGAAATAGTGTTCAAACTACCATACAATTGTGCTCATTTCACATGCTAGCAAGGTAATGCTCAAAATCTTTCAAGCCAGGCTTCAGCAGTACATAAACCAAGAACTTCCAGATGTACAAGCTGGATTAGAAAAGGCAAGGAGCCACAGATCAAGTTGCCAACATCTACTGGATCATAGAAAAAGCAAGAGAATCCCAGAAAAATATCTACTTCTGTTTCATTGACTGTCATAAAGCTTTTGATTGTGTGGATCACAACAAATCATGGAAAATTCTTAAAGAGATGGGAATATCAGACCACCTTACCTGCCTCCTGAGAAACCTGTATGTAGGTCAAAAACAACAGTTAGAACTAGAGATGGAAAATTGGGCTGGTTCAAAATTGGGAAAGGAATATGTTAAGGATGTATACAGTCATTTGCTTATTTAACTTCTATGCGGAGTACATAATGAGAAATGCCAGGCTGAATTACTCACAAGGTGGAATCAAGATTGCCAGTGCCAGGAAAAGTATCAACAACCTCAGATATGCAGATGATAACCTCCCTAAAGGCAGAAAGTCAAGAGGAACTAAAGAGCCTCTTGATGAATGAAAAGAAGAGAGTGAAAAATTGGCTTTAAAACTCAACATTCAAAAAAACCGAAGATCATGGCATCTGGTCCCATCACTTCATGGCAAATAGAAGGGGAAAAAATGGAATCAGTGGCAGATTTTATTTTCTTGGACTCCAAAATCACTGTGGACAGTGACTGCAGCCATGAAATTAAACCATGCTTGCCCATTGGAAGAAAAGCTATGACAAACCTAGACAGCATATTAAAAAGCAGAGACATTACTTTGCCAACAAAGGTCCAACTAGTCAAAGCTATGATATTTCCAGTAGTCATGTATGGATGTGAGAGTTGGTCCATAAAGAAGGTTGAGCACTGAAGAATTAATGCTTTTGAACTGTGGTGTTGGAGAAGACTCTTGAGTGTCCCTTGGACTGCAAGGATATCAAACCAGCCAATCTTACAGAAAATCAACTCTGAATATTCACTAGAAGGACTGATAACAAAGCTGAAGCTCCAATACCTTGGCCACCTGATGCAAAAAGCTGACTCATTAGAAAATACCCTGATGCTGGGAAAGATTAAGGGCAGGAAAAGAAGGGAGCAACAGAGGATGAGATGGTTGAATGGCATCACTGACTCAATGGACATGAGTTTGAGCAAATTTTGAGAGATGGTGAAGGACAGGGAAGCCTGGTGTGCTGCAGTTCATGGGGTCCCAAAGAGTCGGATATGACTTAGTGATTGAACAACAGTATCATACTTTAGGTACTCCTCTGCTGAGTACATAAATTGTTGAAAATCTTTTGTTGGATTGACCCCTTTAACATTATTGCAATACCCTTTTTCTTTTGTTACAGTCTCTGTTTTAAAGTCTATCAAGGTTGATACGAGCATTGCTACCCAATTTTATTTTCTTTTCTATTTGCATGGAATATCTTTTTCCATCCCTTCACATTTAGTCTATGTGTGTCTTTAGATCTGAGCTGAGTCTCTCATAAAAAGCATGTATATGGGTCTTGGCTTTTTATCCATTCATCTATGCTACGTCTTTTGATTAGAGCATTTAGTCCACTTACGTTTGAAGTAGTATTAACAGCTATACACTTACTGCCATTTTGTTTATTGTGTTTTGGTTGTTTTGGTAGTTCTTCTCTGTTCTTGTCTTTTTTTCTTGAATCCATCCTTTGTTGTTTCATGGATTCCTTTAATGTTATGTTAGGATTGCTCTTTATTTTTTGTATGTCCATTGTAGGTTTCTGATTTGTGGTTACCATGAGGTATATATATATATATATATATATATATATATATATATATATATATATATATATGCTTCCCAGGTGGCTCTAGAGGTTAAAAACCCATCTGCCAAAGCAGGAGACATGAGACATGGGTTCAATCCCTTGGTCAGGGAAGATCCCCTAAAGGAGGGCACAGCAACCCACTCCAGTATTCTTGCTTAAAGAATCCTACAGACCGAGGAGCCTGGTGGGCTACAGTCCTTAGGGTCACAAAGATTCAGACACAACTGAAGCAACTTGGCATGCACGCATGCATTTATATATATCCTTATATATAGTTATCTATTTTAAACTGACAGTCACTTAAGTTCAAAGGCATTCTGCAAGTACTATATTTTTATCTTTTAACCTTCATGTTAACTTTTTAAATTACTTATCCACTGTCTTTACCATATATTTGCCTATACCAATGAGATTTTTTCTTTCATATATTTTCTTATTCTCAGTGTGGTATTTCTACCTAAAGAAAATCTTTTAACATTTCTTTGGATACCAATTTAGTGGTGATGATCTCCTTTGATTTCTGCTTGTCTGGAAAGCTCTTTATCTCTCCCTCAATTCTTAATGATAATCTTTCCAGATAGAATATTCCAGGTTGTAAGTTTTTTCCTTTCAGCACTTTAAATATATTCTGCCACTTCCTTCTGGCTTGTAAAGTTCCTGCTGAAAAGTCAGTTCACAGTCTTATAGTTTCCCTTGTATGAGATTAGTTGTTTTTCTCTTGCTGCCTTTAAGATTTTCTCTTTATCTTTAACTTTCCCCATTTTAACTACAGTGTAGCTTGGTATGGCTCTTTTGGGGGTCATCTTATTTGGAATTCTCTGTGCTTCCTGTTCCTGATGTCTGTTCTCTTTCACAGGTTAGGGAAGCTTTCAGTCATTAATTCTTCAAATAAGTTTTCTGTCTCTCTCTCTCTGTTCTCTTTTTGGGATTCCCGTAATGTGAATGCTAGCATGCTTGATGTTGTCCCAGAGGTTCCTTAAATACTCCTCAATTTAAAAATGTCTTTCTCCCTTTTCCTGTTCTAATAGAGCAATTTCCATTATTCTACCTTCTATATCACTTATCTCTCCTTCTCTATATCTTATCTGCTGCTTATTCCCTCTAGTGTATTTTTTTAAATTTTAGTGATTATATTCTTCAGTTATAGTTGATTCTTTTTAACTTTTAAAATCTTTGTAAAAGTTCTCACTGAGTTCCTCTATTCTCTCGAGTTTAGTGAGCATCTTATGACCACCTAAAAAAAAAGTTCTTTATCAGGTAAATTAATTATCTCCATTTCATTAGGGTTTTTCTGGGGTTTTATTTTGTTCTTTCAAAATAATAAAAAATGAAACAACTGACAAAGTATTAATTTGAAAAATATACAAACTGATCATGTAACTCAAGACCAGAAAAATAAAAAATCCAATCAAAAAGTGAGCAAAAGACCTAACCAGACATTTCTCCAAAGAAGACATACAGATGGCTAGTAAACACATGAAAAGATGCTCACCATCACTCATTATTAGAGAAATGCAAATCAATACTACAACAAGATATCACCTTACTCTTATCAGAGTGGCCATCAACAAAAAATCTATAAACAATAAATGCTGGAGAGAGTGTGGAGAAAAGGGAACCCTCTTGCACTGTTGGTGGGAATGTAAATTGATATAACCACTATGGAAGACAGTGTGGAGATTCCTCATTTTGTTCTTTCATTTGGAATGTATTTCCTTATCTCCTCATTTTGTTTGACTTTCCATCTTTGTTTCTGTGAATTAAGTGAAACAGCTACATCTCCTGATCTTGAAGGAGTGGTCTTGTGAGGAGCATCCCCTGTGTAGACGACCTGCACCTGGCAGTTCTAGCAAGCTGGCTGAGCCCGCATGGCCATAGGCCACGGGCAACCCCTTAGAAGCGCAGAACCCAAGGCCATCTTCGCACGGTAGCTGGAGCCGGAGTGGATCCTGCCCCGGGCCAGTCCCTGAAGAGTGCCACACTGAGGCTGCCTTGGAGGGGCAGCTGGAGTCAGAATGGACTTAGTCTGGGGAGAGTCCTGGAGGAACTCAAAAGCACTCACCAGCGCCTCCAACCCCAAAAAGAGGCCCCGGCAACTTCCTGCCTAGTTGGCAGGAAGTCTAAGGTTAGTAAATGGATTTCCTTCCTGTATAGTCAAAATGCCCTATAAACTCTGGGAATCTATTGCTGTGTCCCCTGGCAGACCAGTGTGTGCTAGGACCACTCAGTTATATCCCTCTGTCCTGCAGTTTCTAGCATCAGGAGTTGCGTTCCTGTAGATACTGTGTCTCTCTTTTTCCTACCCATTTCCATTGTGTGCAGTAGCTGTTCGGTTAACCCTCAGGTCTTCTTCAGGAAAAATCGCTGTATATGTCGGTTTAGATGTGTTGTGTTTGTGGGAGGAGGCAAGCTCAGGTTCTTCCTACTTGTCCATCATCTTGGGTCCCTCTTGAATTGTGATGTTTCTTATGGAAACTTTTACAAAGTAAAATTTGATTATTATTATTATTATGGCCCTCTATAGAAAATGTATGGATCTTCTACAAAATCAAGGCATTATGGTTCTATGATAGTATTTTTCAGAGACAAGGACCTTGTTTTTCGTAAACAAACAAACAAAGCAGCAAATGCTATTGGGATAAAAAGCCTTCCTAAAAGATATTTTCCATGGAATAGGAATAATTTTTCATTTACAACCGCCTTGTTTGCTTATACTTAGGAAACATAAGTTATGAGTTATTTTATTTATTCTGTTCTTTAATTGTATTCCTCAAGGCTCATTCACTTGAAATCTCTTTTCCACATCAAAAGCTAATATTTAATTCTATCAAATAAACAAAGCAAGAGATGAGATACTGTAAACTATAAAGATAAATCTCAAGTCAATATAGACTGTTCTCATTTTATGACTACTTATAATGGTTTAATTCTATCAGTTCTCTTAATTAGATATCTACCAATACAAAGTTCACTCTATTCATATGTTTTAATTTCAGAGAAAAATTCAGACTAATATGTGTAATAAATGACTGTTTCGGTGAATTGTCAGAAATGTCCCTGCTTTAAAATGCAGTTTCAAATTATCAAAAATATCTATCAGTATAACCACTTGAGGAAAATGCCAAATTGCAAGGATTTAAGAACAATTTTTGAAATATCTATGCAAAAATTAAGTTTGTATCACTCCAAAATAATCTTGAAACCATCAAGATTATTTTTAAATTAATTTTGTTAATAGGTTATTATGTATAAAAAAGGCTGTTAGGCCATAAAACCTGATGAATGTTTGTATGCTGATTTTGTTTATCATGCTGTTATGGGCAGAATTGTATTATTCTCTAAATTCATATGTTTGAGTCAAGAATCAGAATGTGACCATATTTGGAGATTGGATCTTTACAGAGATAATTAAGTTGTATGAGATCATTCCTAGGTGGCTCAGTGGGTAAAGAATCCTCCTGCCAAGTAGGAGATGAGGGTTCGATCCCTGGGTTGGGAAGATCCTCTGGAGAAGGAAATGGCAACCCACTGCAGTATTCTTGCCTGGGAAATCCCATGGACAGACAAGCCTGGGGGGCTACACAGTCCAAGGGGTCACAAGAGTCAGACATAACTTAGCAAATAAACAACAATCAAATATGGACCTAGAACACACTGTGAAAACACAAGAAGATGGCCATCGACCAGCCAAGGAGGGACATTTGGAGCAGATACTCCTTTACAGCCCTCAGAAGGAAATAAACCTTCCAACTCTTTGATCACAGATGTCTCACCTCATAGAACTATGAGAAAATAAATTTCTGTGGTATGTACCTAGTCTTGTTCTTTGTTAAGGCAGCCGAAGCAAACTAAAACAGGTGTTAATTCCAGTTCTCATTCTTGCAGCCAATAAATATCTTTTGGTCATATCAAGGACTGTGAATAGTCTAGGATTTTACTCTACTTCCAAGCTAAAAATAAGCCTGTTAATGCTTCTTGACTGCCAGCAGAAGGCATGAGTTTCCTGGGTCAGAGATAAGGACTTCATTACTGATGGCAAAAGCAGCAAGTGTACATGGGTTCCCTATTGCCTCCATATCCCACAGGGCCAAAACAAAGATTCCATGATGAATGCCTGTAAGTGCAAAGAGTTGCGTTACAGGACAGGAGCACTCAAAGCTTAGGAGAATCATCACTACTGTAGTTAATGGAATGAGGCCTCCTCTTTATCTGGGAAGAGACATGAGCTCATTTCTCAGGATTACTCACTGCAAACAACTCTGAGAAGTGGCCCAAAGAGAGTGGTCAAGGCCTTATATTCTTGGTATACTCAGCAAGAACATACAAAAATATTCAGGATCAACTGTGGCTTGCCTCTCCAACAGAGTTATTATGTGCCAGGCACAATGCTAGAAGCTCTAGTGATGGAGAGCAACAAGCCAAAAGATAATTCCAATATGGAATATTAGGTGGTATGACAAGTGTCAAAATACATAAAAGCTTGGAATTTTTTAAAAGGATGGAGAGACTACGTGATTTTGTATAAAGAAGTCAATATGTGTTTCCTGTAAGATTTGATAGCTTAATTGACACTTAAAGGATCAATAAGAATTCTATATGTGAAGTGCTAGAGAAGGAAAATGAGAGGCAGTTCTAAGTAACATAAAAAATTAAAGCAAAGTCCAGGAGGCAAGAAAGGGATTGGTGAAATTGGAAATATGAAACATTTAATATATCTCTATATATTTTTATGCTTCCATGAAATCTCTAATATGGGCAAATTCATGGAGACAGAAAGTAGATTGGAGATTACCAGGGGCCTAGGAGAGGGGGAGTAGAGAGTTATTCTTTTGGTTACACAGATTCTGTTTGGGATGATGAAAAAAAATTGGAAATAGTGGTTATGGTTATATATCATGAATGTAATCAATGCCATGAAATTGTATGCTTAAATGGTTAAAATGAGAAATTTATATATGCTATATCAGTTCAGTTCAATTCAGTTCAGTCGCTCAGTCATATCCGACTCCTTGCAACCCCTTGAACTGCAGCACACCAGGCCTCCCTGTGCATCACCAACTCCCGGAGTCCACCCAAGACCATGTCCATTGAGTCGGTGTTGCTATCCAACCATCTCATCCTCTGTCGTCCCCTTCTCCTCCTGCCCTCAATCTTTCCCAGCATCGGGGTCTTTTCAAATGAGTCAGCTCTTCGCATCAGGTGACCAAAGTATTGGAGTTTCAGCTTCAACATCAGTCCTTCCAATGAACACCCAGGACGAATCTCCTTTAGGATGGACTGGTTGGATCTCCTTGCAGTCCAAGGAACTCTCAAGAGTCTTATCCAACACCACAGTTCAAAAAGCACCAACTCTCACATCCATACATGACCACTGGAAAAACCATAGCCTTGACTAGACAGACCTGTTTTGACAAAGTAATGTCTCTGCTTTTTAATATCCTGTCTAGGTTGGTCATAACTTTCCTTCCAAGGAGTAAGTGTCTTTTAATTTCATGGCTGCAATCACCATCTGCAGTGATTTTGGAGCCCAGAAAAATAAAGTCTGACACTGTTTCCACTGTTTCCCCATCTATTTGCCATGAAGTGAAGGAACTGGATGCCATGATCTTAGTTTTCTGAATGTTGAGCGATATTTTACCACAATTTACAAACATGAACAACCTGATGTTACATATCAAATCCCACTGAATTGTACACTTTAAACGGATAGATTTCATGGCATGTGACTTGTATCTCAATAAAGCTGTTTAGAAAAGGAGAGATTTACGAGGTAGAATCAGTAGGAAACTGTAATTTACTATACATGAGGATGTAAAAAATATTTCTCATTCTTTATGGCCACTCAGCAGCTGAACCTCTTCCTATGTTTAAGAACAGAGCCTGCCTCCTATCACAGAAGTTGGAAAAGCATCTATTCATTTTCCCAGCCTCCTGGTAGCCACAGCTCTGGCACATGATCTCTACAATCAGAAATACCTACTCTCTTTATAGCTCCTCATCCCCACCTCCTAATCAGAAGATGATTTGACCCAGTAGAGTCATGCAGGTTCCTTCCCCATGGGGGTAGCGCCTGTGAAACTGGCTGCATCCCATTTGCAGGAGCATTGATTCTGGTGGCAGCACCAACAGGGAGATGGCAATGCCTTCAGGGGACCATCTCTGCAGTCTGCTTCTGGCTCCATGGCCTTCAAACCTGGTTTGCCAACCAGTGCAGAGATTCTATGAGTTGTCTGTCTGGTGTTTCTAAAATAAATGACTGTTCTGCTTGCTTTAATCAGAAATGGTCTCTGTTGCATGCAACCAAGTACCCTGAATGATGTAAGAATTTGTCCCAGGTCTCCAGGAAGTTGAGTGAAATATGGGATGAATTTTTCTGAACAAAATGTAACTGAAAGGAGTAAAAATCCAGCTAGTGTTAGAGATAGGAGTACTAATAGCATCTGGTGTGTATAGGTGAATGGTGAACTAGATTATCAACTGTGGACCCTGGCATACAGTACTCACTGAAACCTGACCAAGTGGCCTGAATAACCACTGTCAAGGGATAGAATAATCAGCTTGGAGACGTGGTAAAGTCCTAGTCCTCACTCCATAAGACAAACTAGTCTCCAGTTTGCCGGTGTGTGTACACTCTAACTTGCTTCAGTCATGTCCAACTCTTTGTGACCCTGTGGACCATAGCCTGCAGCAGTGACTATAACTGAGGCACTGCCAGAGTGGCCATGCAGATCCCTTGTAGCAGATCAATTAGATTGGGCCTCAGAGGGAGGGCCATGGTGAATTGGCACTCAGGCCCCACTCCAGTCTCCTCAAAGAGTCGTTTCATGTACCCACAGAAGCTGAATTTTGCCTCCCCTCCCTTTATTAGCTTCTCTTGCAGCTGGGGTTTTGGATGCAAATTGAGAGAAAATTTGATAGTACAGGAGGGGTGAGGCTCATTATCCTGTAGATTTAACAATCGCCGCAGGAAAAAGGTCATAGAGACATTGGGTTTTTCTGCGGCAGCATCTCCAAGGGCCTGACACTTGTATTAGTCTATCATTCAGCTGCATCATAATATTTTATTCCAATCCTCATAACTCTATATTCTGATCATTTAAAGGACTAAATATCCAAGAGGGAAATGCTTCCACCAGTTGGCAGTGCAATTATGTGTTTACACCGGAAGTGAAATTGCCATCTGGCCATTTTATGGCTTCATATGACGTTCAGTCAAAAGGTAATAAGTGAGAAACTGTGCCGTTAGATGCAAGGACTGGTTTCAATTATCAAGGGGAAAGAAAAATGGTTTCACACTTGGGAGGAGGGTGCAGAGTATGGAGGGACTGAAGGGATTTTCTGGGGATCCCTAATAACTCCTGACTTTTCTTTTCCAAGAGTATAGAAAAGAATGTCTGAAAGTCTGTGATGACAGGATCACCAAATCCTGTCTCAGATCTTTCAGAGATGACTGTTTACCTTAACCCACAAGATTAACTGAGGAATGACAAGAGAAAGGGAATAAGAATTCAAAGAGTCACTTAATAGATATGATTATTAGAACTTTAAAATGATTGCAAAAACAATGACCATAAAAGTTTCCTGCATTTTCTTCCATACATTTCAAGGGTAAACAAAATTGTTTTAGATAATTTTTCTTTTAAAGCCTTTAAGAAGTGGGCTTTTTCTGTTTTATTGAGATATAATTGACAAGTTATACAGAATAATGACTCGATGTACAAATATTGTGAAAGTTTTCTCTTTTTCTATCTTCTTCTTTCAAGCTACAAAGGACATGTTGGTGCTCTGTTTAGTCCTTAGATTACACAAAAGAGAAATGTAGCCATTTTAGAAATAGATCAGAAATGGTCATTATCTAGGTATCCTGTACTTGACACTGCATGCAGTAAAAGATTAGACACTGGAGAGACAATAAACGCGTGTGTTTTTAATGAGGGAGTGTTGCACTATGCTAGGAAGAAGCATTTTTTAAGAAACATTTTGTAAAAATGTAAAGAGGGTACATTGAACGGTCAAGGGATGGACTGTGAATATGAATATATTTATTCTTTCTGGTCACCTGGCACCCGAGCATCATTCCTATGTTTGGGGAATCTATCATCTTTTGATGCAGGCCACTACTCTCACCCCTAAAGTCAGAAGCCCCAGATACCTACCTCCCAACTCTCTTTGTAGTATAGGTCACTTACACATGTTAGTCAAATGCATTGGTTTCCCCCCATCCCACCCCACCCTCATTTCCTGGTACAGTTCAGTTCAGTCGCTCAGTCGTGTCCAACTCTTTGTGACCCCATGAAGCACAGCACACCAGGCCTCCCTGTCCATCACCAACTCCCGGAGTCCACCCAAACCCATGTCCATTGAGTCGATGATGCCATCCAACCATTTTATCCTCTGTTGTCCCCTTCTCTTCCATTTCCTGGTTATAAATTAGCAAATCAAAATAATCAGGTACTACATAGACTCCTCTTCATGCCCACCCAAGAAAGACATGTCATAGTGGAGAATTCTGACAAAATGTGATCCACTGGAGGAGGGGATGGCAAACCACTCTAGTATACTTGCTGTGAGAATCTCATGAGCTATAAAAAGGTAAAAAGGTATGACACCAAAAAATGAGGTCCCCATGTTGGAAAGTGTCCAATATGCTACTGGGGAAGAGTAGACGACAACTAATAATAGCCCCGGAAAGAACGAAGCAACTGGGCCAAAGCAGAAATGACCCTCAGTTGTGGATATGTCGGCTGATGAAAGTAAAATCTGATGCTGCAAAGAGCAGTATTGCATAGGAGCCTGGAATGTTGGGTCCATGAACCAAGGTAAATTGGACATGGTCAAGCAGGAGATGGTAAGAATAAACATTGACATCTTAGGAATTAGTGAGCTAAAATGGATAGGAATGGGTGAATTTCGTTCAGATGACCGTTATATCTATTACTGTGGGTTGGAACCCCATAGAAGATGGTGTAGCCCTCATACTCAACGAAAGAGCCCAAAATGCAGTACTTGGGTGCAACCTCAAAAATGACAGAATGAGTTCGGTTCGTTTCCAAGGCAAACCATTCAACATCACAGTAATTCAAGTCTATGCCCCTACCACTGATGCCAAAGAGGTCAAGTTGATCAGTTCTAAGAAGACCTAGAAGACCTCCTAAAATTAACATTAAAAAAAAAAAAAAGATGTTCTATTCATCATTGGGGATTGGAATGCAAAAGTAAGAAGTCATGAGATACCTGGAGTAACAGGCAAGTTTGGCCTTGGAAAACAAAATGAAGCAGGGCAAAAGCTAACTGAATTCTGCCAAGAGAGCCCACTGGTCATAGCAAACACCCTTTTTCAACAACACAAGAGATGACTTTACACATGGATGTCACCAAATGATAAATACTGAAATCAAATTGATTACCTTCTTCATAGCCAAAGATGGAGAAGCTGTATACCGTCAGCAGAAACAAGACAAGAAGCTGACTGTGCCTCAAATCATCAGCTTCTCATAGCAAAATTTCAGGCTTAAATAAAGCAGAGAAAATCACTAGGCCAGCCAGGTACAACTTAAATCAAATCCCCTATGAGTTTGCAGTGGAGGTGATGAATAGATTCAAGGGACTAGATCTAGTAAACAGATTGGAGAACTATGGATGGAGGCCCATAATATTGTTCAGGAAGCAGCAAAAGAAATCATGCCAAAGGAAAAGAAAAGCAAGAAGGCAAAGTGGTTATTTGAGGAGGCTTTACAAATAGCTGAAGAAAGAAGAGAAGCAAAAAACAAAAGAGAAATGAAAGGTACACCCAACTAAATGCAGAGTTCCAAAGAATAGCAAGGAGAGACAAGAAGGCTGTCTTCAATGAACAATGCATTTAAAAAAAAAAAAAAAGAGGAAAACAACAGAAGGGGAAAGACTACAGATATCTTCAGGAAAATTGGAAATATCAAGGGAACATTTCATCCAAAGATGGGCACAATAATGGACAGAAATGGTAGAGACCTAGTAGACGCAGAAGAGATCAAGAAGAGATGGAAAGAATACACGGAAGAACTGTACAAAAAAAGATCTTAATGAATCAGATTAAGTCAGTCACCCAAAGCCAGACATTCTGGAATGTGAACTCAAGTGGGCCTTAGGAAGTACTGCTGTCATTAAAGCTAGTGGGTGCAATGGGATTCCAGTAGAGCTATTCAAAACCCTAAAAGACGATACTAACAAAGTGTTGCACTCAATATGTCAGCAAGTCTGGAAGACCCAGCAATGGCCACAGGACTGGATAATGTCAGTCCTCATCCCAATTTCCAAGAAGTGTAGTACTAAAGAATGTTTAAACCATTGGACAATTGCACTCATCTCCCATGCTAGTAAGGTCATGCTTAAAATCTTGCATGCTAGTCTTCAACATTATGTGAACCAAGAACTACCAGGTATCCTAGCTGGGTTTAGAAAAGGCAAAGGAACCAGAGATCAAATTGCCAACATTCACCAGATCATAGAGAAAGCAAGGGAATTAAAAAAAAAAAAAAACATGTACCTGTTTTATTGACTACACTCAAGCCTTTGACTGTGAGGACCATACCAGACTGTGGAAAGCTCTTAAATGGGAATACCAGATCGTCTATCTGTATCCTGAGAAACCTGTATGTGGGTCAAGAAACAACAGTTAGAACCCTGTATGGGACAACTGATTGGTTCAGTACTGAGAAAGGAGTACGACAGGGCTGTCTGCTGTCACTCTGCTTATTTAACCTATACACTGAGCACATCATGGGAAATGCCAGGCCGGATGAGTTACGAGCTGGAATCAAGACAGGCTGGAGAAACATCAACAACCTCAGATACGCGGATGATACCACTCTAATGGCAGAAAATGAAGAGGAACTAAAGACCCTCTTGATGAGGGTGAAGAAAGAGAGCAAAAAAGCAGGCTCAAAACTAAATATTAAAAAAAGACTAAGATCATGGTATCTGACCCCATTACTTCATGGCAAATAGAAGGGGAAAAAGTGGAAGCAGTGACAGATTTCCTCTTCTTGGGCTCTAAAATCACTGTGGATGGTGACTGCAGCCTTGAAATCAGAAGACAATTGCTTCTTGGCAGGAAAGTTATGATAAACTTAGACAGTGTGCTGAAAAACCAAATCATTACTCTGCTGACAAAGGTCCATATAGTCAAGTTAATGGTCTTCCCAGTGATTATGTACGGTTGTGAGAGCTGGACCATGAAGAAGGCAGAGTACCAAAGAATTGAGGCCTTTGAACTGTGGTGCTGGAGAAGACTCCTGAGAGTCCCTTGGATAGCAAGGAGACCCTACCAGTCATTTTAAAGAAAATCAACCCTGAATATTCATTGGAAGGACTAATGCTGAAGCTGAAGCTCCAGTACTTTGGTCACCTGATGAGAACAGCCAACTCATTGGGAAAGTCCCTGACTCGGGCAAAGATTGAGGGCAGAATGAAAAGACGGCATCAGAGGATAAGATGGCTGGATGGCATCACCGATACAATGGACTTGAACTTGAGCAAACTTTGGGACATGGTGAGGAACAGGGAGGCCTGGCCTGCTGCAGTCCATGGGGTCACAAAGAGTCAGGCACAACTGGGCAACTGAAAAACAGCAACAACACACAGACTCTATTCTAGTGAAGGTGTTAACACTGGAATCAGTTGTAACTTTAGCAGTAGCATCCCTGTTCTAGGGTCAGAAATGCTAGTGATGCAAAAAGAAGTATCTGTGACCAGATTCTGTGGCAGTTCTACTGGTTGATTTGGGATTCATTTTGACTCTGTGGCTGCTAAGATGCACTGTTGTTTTCTAATCTTGCTGTGGAATCTGTGAGATACTGAAAGTCCTTTCACCAAAATCTTTCCTACTTAGATTAACCAATGTTGGATTCCCCGGCCAGCAACTCAGAACACTTCCTGATATAGTATGTGAGGGAAGGGTCAGGGATGAAAGTTAGATATCCAGTGGATCATGCAACCTGGTAGATAGTGGTCCCATTGTCTGAGATGAGTACACAGGAATTGCTTCAGGTTTAAGTAGTGGGTGATGGTGAGATTAATTTTGAACAAATTGAGCATGAGTTTACTTGGAGCAATCCAAATGGACAGTTCCAGTAAGCATTGGATATACCAATCTCATTCACAGAAAAGAGATTTGAACTGGACATAGATTTGGGTTCACCAGCATGTAAAGGGCAAAGTAGAGCCTGGCAAGTGTATGACTTCTCCAGGGTAAGTGTATATAATGAGAAGAAGGCCTACGAATTCTATGATTAGATGATGGACCTTGCAAGAAAGATGCAAAAGTCAATGGACACTAAGATTGTGTAACAGCACAGAAGTCAAGGCTCACAAGTGTTGAGCATCACTGACTGAACATCCAGTGGGATGATGATGGGATGTATGCCTGTATGTGCGCAGCTAACCCTGCCAGGAACACTCCCAGAGAAATGGTGAGGCTGAAGGTAGTGTGCAGTGGAATAGGATGAAAGAAATCCCATCAAAAGCTCTGCAGGACACCAGGGCAACCTACAGCAAGCATGGCTGGCAGATTCCTGAAGCTTCTCTTTCAGTCATGTCATGATTATGTTCCTCTTTTGTTGAAGTGAGGAGGAGGTGAGCAAAACATCCAGACTACCTGTTTTGAGATGCTTGGTTGTGAGAGTAGGAGAGATTAAGGAAACCGGATGAAGAGTGTATGGTTGAGGGAGGATTAATTAAAACTATGGGAGAAAATGGGTCACAGATTCATTCTAGTTTTCACACAAAAGGTCTCATGAGCCCAGGAAACTCTCTCATTCCTCAGTAAACATGATGGTTGGTCATTCTAAATTCAGATGTTAGTTACACCATCTATTAATACTGAATGCAGAGAGAGGGACACCCGGTTATTAAGCAAGGTTCTGGGAAGATGGGGGTACTGAGACAGGGCTTGAGAAAAGAACAGTTATCAGCCTTAGGGGAAGCATCTCTTCCTTGGTGATGGAGAAACAGAAAGGAGTGTGTGTACTTGGGTAACCTTGCGGTGTTGGAAAGTGGTAAGAAATGGAGGGAGTTTATTCATTTTTTCGTTGCAAGATTGCAAGACATGAGGTCATTTCCTGGGCCTGAGGAGGGAGGTGATGAAGTCTGAGGAAAGCAGAAAAGGTTTGCAGTCATCTCCTGACAGGAGAAAACAAGAAGTTTTTAGGGACCCATCTGAAGTTAGATCTGATTATATACAGTCATTCTCCTTAAGTATTCTTCTCCCCTTCCCCAGACTCCAGGAAAATAGTGAGAGGGATAAGTTTCTAAAGGTATTAAGCTCCAAGACAAAGAATAAGGGAAAGGAACCATCCAAGGATAAAATAATTCAGCAAACTTGGTAGCAAGAGGAATTGGTCTTGCAGAGTGGAGGTGGCTGCCCCACAGGAGCCCTGAGAAGGGAGTTCAGTGAAACGGGACTCAGTTTCCCTTCTCAGGTGTCAGGAGACTTGGCACAAGTAGGCATGTGGGGGTGAAGTAGGGAGCTATTGGCTGACAGTATTGGTTGAAAGTCTGGATATAAAGTAATTTTTATCCTTCAGGCTCCTTCCTGCCCCATCACCAGGATGCCTGAAGGATTCTTCTCTGGAAAAACTGAAAGGAAGACTTTCACATCTTCATATTTGCTGCACCTTGTGTGACTTACCATGTATAAGTCCCATGGAGAGTCTGGGAAGGACATTTCTATAAAGGAAATTTGGGGGGCTTACTATACAAAAAATAGAAATAAGAGTGGGTACTGAGCAGATATCACCTATCTATCACAGGGAGTGATATTTAAACCTAAAGAAAGAGAAGGAGAAAGCCATACAAAACATTGAGAAGAATGTTTCAGGCAGAGGGAACAGCATATACAAAGGCCCTGGTGTGGGAAAGGGATTAAAATATTTTAAAAACTGAAGGAGGGAACGTGTTGCTGATGACTAAGGACCAAGAAGAAAAGAGTGAGATGAATTTGAAAGGCAGAAGGGACCAGAATCACAGAGTGTGGTTTCTTTCCTGAGTATGAGAATCCTCTGAATCAGGGCTGACCAGAGCCCACTTTTTTATGTTGTATGAAGTTAGGTTGTTGTGAAGATGAAAGTGGCTTGGACCAAGGTGATGGCAATGAAGATGGCAGGACATGGCTAGATAAGAGATGTGTTTTGGAGGTCTTCCTGCTATACCTTGACTTCTCTAAAAACTTTCATTACCCAACAATCAAGGTATGTGTGCACAGTCAACTCAGTCATGCCCAACTCTTTGAGACCCTGTGGACTGTAGCCTGCCAGGGTCCTCCATCCATGGGATTCTCCAGGCAAGGATACTGGTGTGAATTGCCATGCCCTCCTCCAGGGGACCTTCTTGATCCAGGGGTTGAACCCACGTCTCCTCATTTCAGACAGATTCTTTACCATTTAAGCCACCAGGGAAGCCCCTAACAGTCAGGAGGCTCTCCTTAAATTGTTAATCAAGTAATGTTCGTTGAATGAATGAAGTTCTGATATACAGGTGCTTTATTGATCAGAAAATTAAGCAAAAACTACCATAACAATAACAACCATAATATTGTTTTATTTAACGTAATAAGCCCTCAATATAGGATTTATATATGAGGCAACTGAAGCCTAGGGAGGTCAAACGATGTGCCTGAGGCCACATGGCTGGTCACTGGCACAGCCACAGCAGCTCAGATGCACGCTCTCAATCAATACACTGTTACCTCTCTTCACATACCAAATTCAGCCATTTTGACTATTCTAAAATAAATGATTTTTTTGTACAAACAGCCTATGCAGTTCAGTAACAACAGCAAACTCAATTGAAAAATGTACAGAAGACCTAAATAGACATTTCTCGAAAGAAAACATACAGAAGGCAAACAGGTGTATGAAAAGATGTTCAACATTACTAATCATTAGAGAAATGCAAATCAAAATCTACAATGAGGCCCCACCTCACACTGGTCAGAATGGCCATCATTAAAAGGTCTACCAGTAATAAATTCCAGAGAGGGTGTGGAGAGAAGGGAAACCTCAAACAGCTGTTGGTGGAAATGGAAGTTGGTGCAGCCACTACGGAGAACAATATGGAGGTTCCTCAAAAAACTAAAATTAGAGTTGTTGTATGATCCAACAATCCCACTCCTGAGCATATATCTGGACAAAACCATAATTCAAGAAGACACATGCACTCCAAAGTTCATAGCAGCACTATTTACAATAATACAAGATGTGGAAGCAACCTAAATGTCCATCAACAGATGGACAAACAAAGACGATGTGGTAATATACAAATGGAAGACTTCTAGTTTACCTAGAAAAGAATGAAATAATGCCATTTGCAGCAACATGGGTGAAACTAGAGATTATCATACTAAGTGAAGTAAGTCAGAAAGAAAAAGACAAAGATCATCCGGTATCAGTTACATGTGGAATCTAAAATATGACACAAGTTAACTTATCTATGAAACATAAACAGACTCACAGACATAGAGAATAGACTTGTGGCTGCCAAGGGGGAATGGAAGAGGGGCAGTGGATTGGGAGTTTGGGATTATCAGATACAAACTATTTGCATGTAGAATGGATAAACAAGATACTCCTATATAGCACAGGGAACTTTATCTAATATCCCATGATAGACCATATGCAAAAAAAAAAAAAATGAAAAAGAATGTAGATATATGTATAACTGAATCATTTTGTTGTACAGCAGAAATTAACACAGTACTGTAAATCAGCTATACCTCAATAAAATAAATTTAAAATTTTTAAATGATTTAAAAAAACTGAAACACATTGGATACTGAGCCATTTGTAAGAAAGAACCAAAAATTAGGTTTATAGAAGAGACTGGGTTGAGAATAAGGGTTCAAGTACAAAATTTCAAAGGAAATTTTTAAGCAATGTCTATGATTGTATTCAGGAAATTACAGCAATCAGCCAATTACAACAGCTTGCAGGGGCAAGCAGCAAGCCAAGATAAGGTGACTAAGTTTAAGCAAAAACATAATATGCAGATTGGACAAGCAAGAGTCAGACAATAAGTGTCAGAGACAGTCACTGCAGGTGTTAAGCAGGGGAGAAATTCTGCATACAGCTCAAGGTTGCCTGACAGATATTGGTCTTACAGACAGGACAACCTTGGCAAGAAAAGTTAATCACCCTAAGCCAGGAGCAGCAGCTTCTCTAGGGAAAGGTGCAATGCAACTTTAAAATGCTAAAGCATTCTTTGATTCTGGTTTTAAAATTCAGAAATATGGCCTCAGGAAATAATGCAAGTCCTTCCATTTAGGCTTGGGACCAATGAGGTTTGAGCCACAGTTTTCGCATGTGTCAACAAGTGAGCTCTAAACTCCTTTTGCCTTTAATGGGGGTCAGAGGCTGTGCTGCCCTGCTTATATGTCAAATGACTGAATTAGGAAGTTTACTTGTTTACAGAGCTTCATTTTTTTAAAAATACAAGTCTTTTTGAAACTTGTCAAATGATGTTAAATTTTGAAGTACATATAGAAAATTGAATGTTTTACCCACATGCACCCCTACCTTTGTAGCCCAGAAATGACCACCTAGAACAATTGGGTGTGCCTCCCTCCAGTTTCTGCATACATAATACACATGTTTTATCATGTGGGAACAAGTGGGATTATGTTACCTATACTGATCTACTTGACTTACTATAATATTGCCATCTTTCTACATCAATAAAGATAGAGCTACTTCTTTTTAATAGCTGCTAAGTAGCTCATTGTACAAGTGTATCATTATTTATTTAACTAATGACCCTATGACTAGCACTAAAATTTGTTTTCAATTTTTCCTCGTACAGATATCACTGCAGTCAATATCCTTGCGCCACTTGTCTTTGCTCATTTATGTGATTATTTCTGTGGGACAGATTCTGAGAAGTGTGTTGCTAGTTCTGTAACTAGGAACTTCTAGGAAGTGTCTAGGTTAAAAGGTGGGGACATTTTAAAACCTGATACACACTTGCCAAAATTCACTTTTAAAATTTATATTCATTTGCACTAGATTTTGGAGAAGGCAATAGCAACCCACTCCAGTACTCTTGCCTGGAAAATCCCATGGACCGAGGAGCCTGGTGGGCTGCAGTCCATGGGGTCGCTAGGAGTTGGACAGGACTGAGAGACTTCACTTTCCCTTTTCACTTTCATGCATTGGAGAAGGAAATGGCAACCCACTCCTGTGTTCTTGCCTGGAGAATCCCAGGGACGGGGGAGCCTGGTGGGCTGCCGTCTGTGGGGTCGCAGAGTCCGACACGACTGAAGCGACTCAGCAGCAGCAGCAGCAGTACTAAATTTCCCTAACACTCCTCCCAACAATGGATTGTATCCCACTCCATCATTTCCAGATGGATAAGTAACAAAATTTTCATTTTAATGCTATTTTCTTCATTATTACTAATAACTGACTCATTATGGTTCAAAGTCATTTGCATTTGATTTTTTTCAGAAGCAAGTTATTTGTATTCATATCTTTTACCTATTGTACTATGAGACACTGATTTTTTTTTCCTTTGGATGTATAAGAACTCAACATATTAAAAATATTAATCCTTTATCTAGAATAAAAATTATATTTTCCCCAACTTTTTGCTTTTAATTTTATTTGTCCTTCATCAAACAAAACCTGCTTGACTTTCACTTAATTGAATATGTTTATCTTTTGGGTTTCACTTTGGACCCTATCCCAAGATTATAAACCTTTTCTCCCATAGTTTGTTTTCATAATTTTATCTGTAATTTTAACAGTTAAGTCTTTAATCACATGAGAATATTTTTAAGTTCAGAACTAACTTAAGGGAGGAAATAACTAGTGATCCCTGTAAAAGGCACTTTCCCATTACTAGTAGATACTTTGGACCAGTTCTCTCAATGGCCACTTTATCTGGCTTCTATTTGGAGAGATTGGAACACTAAAGGAAACATTTTCTAGACTCCCTCAGAATTGAGGTTCTGGAAGGAAACTGTGTCCCATCACTAAAATGAACTCATGAGAGATTTTGAAAGGCAAAAGACAATCATCTTCCTATGACTCTTATATCTTGCCATATTCGCCCTCCAGGGTCCATCTGTCAGCTCCCTGTGAATCCAAAAGCAATATGATAAGGACAGCTTCTTAATGTCACTTTTAATTCCCAGACTAAGTTTTGGACACCACAGTCCAGTTTCCTGAACGTGACAGGCAGTTGCAAAGGCAAGGCTTCTTGTTTCTGACACAGCTTTAGTGACAATGTCTCATTTAGCTACTGTGGCTCCCACTGAATAAGCCCTCCTTATCCTTATTCCAGGAGACCCAGCCTTGAAAATGTTCCCATAGCTCTCCCAACAGTGTTGTAAACATCTAATTTCCTATATTAAATCACCTTCTGTCCCAAATGCCAAGAACAACTTCTATTTCCAGCACTGATATGGTCTTTGATTTCAATGATCTTCTTTATCATACATGATTTTACATTTACATTTAGATGTGAAATGAATCTATTTCTTGAATTTCAGTTCCATTTCATTTTTGATTTGTATTTCAGTGATGCCACATTGTTTTAATTAGTACAGTTTTAATATCTGGTTTCATAAATCAAATAAGTTTGCTATATTTCTTCTTTTTCAAAGTCAGTTCCATTATTTTAGAATATTTAACCATCCATTGGAAAATGAGAATCAACTTTTCAAGTTTCTCAAAATATCCATTGGAATTTTGATTATGTTGGATTGGACTTATTGGTTAATTTGGGGATAATGTCATCTTTATAATATTGACTCTTTTAATCCAGAAATGTGTTCAGTCTTTTCACACATATATCTCCTTTCATGTCTTTATTCAGTGTTTAATAGTTTCCTTTACATAGATCAGCTTGTACTTTTCTGTTAGATGTAGTATTTTTGATTATTTAACCACCTTTTACTATAAATTATATTCTTATTATAAATAAGACTTTTCCTCAATTATATTTTGAATGTATTTAAATATAATATTTTAAATATAATGAAAAGAGTAACATTTATTAAGCCCTTTCTAGGCACGAACTCTCCTTTTATTTCTACAAGCTTTAGTTTTCCTACATACTTTAGGTTAACAGACATGTTAAATCATGGCTTCCTTGTAATAGTGAGAATATGTTTTATTGCTCACTGCTGTTTTCAAGTAATAATGGTTATTCTTTTTTATTTTTCTATTTAAACTGAAAGTCATTATTGTTCCACTGTGAGGTAATGATTAAAATTATCCTGAAAAGGAATACTCTCCAAATAGTCTATAGTAAACACAGATATTTTTTAGTTACAGGAAATCTTTTCTTGCTGATAACTTTAAAATGTTTTCCTTTTATAACAACAAATATCCATATATCTGACTAGTCTCCAGTAAACTTAACAAATGCATTTGTTTTTGGTCAGTTGCCAAGTCATGTTCAGCTCTGCAACCCCATGGACTGTAGCATGCCAGGCCTCCCTGTCCCTCACCGTGTCCTGGAGTTTGTGCAAGTTCTTGTCCACTGACACAGTGCTGCCATCCAACCATCTCATCCTCTGTCACCCTATTCTCCTCCCGCCTTCAATCTTTCCCAGCATCAGGGTCTTTTCCAATGAGTCAGTTATTTGCATCAGGTGGCCAAAGTATTGGGGCTTCAGTTTCAGCATCAGTCCTTTCAATGAATATTCAGAGTTCATTTCCTTTAGTATTGATTGGTTTGATGTCCTTGCTTTCCAAGGGACTCTCAAGAGTCTTCTCCAGCACCACAGTTCAAAAGCACCAATTCTTCAGTGCTCTGCCTTCTTTATGGTCCAGCTCTCACATTGGTACATTTCTACTGGAAAGACCATAGCTTTGACTATACAGGGGTTTGTCAGCAAAGTGATGTCTTTGCTTTTTAATACACAAACCTCTTTGCTTTGCAGCTCTAAGTTTGTCATAGCTTTCCTTGAAAGAAGCAATTGTCTTCTAACAAATGCATATCATACCCAAAAAGAGTGCTGGAGAGGACTTGCCTGACACTTTTCTGACAAACCTCATGCTTTTTTGTTTAAGCCCTATTACTTGTAGCAGCATTACCTCTTGGCAAGAAACAAAACAACATTTCTGGGGTGTAAAGGAGAGGACTCTTCCAGTCCTGTGAGATATAAGAAAACTGGACACCAATTTCTCTGCAAGACTTAAAAACGCTGTTCTTCTCTGCTTGCTCCTTTCAATGAGGTATATATTATCAGGAAACCTATCTTTGAGAATATTTCTGCCTTTTGTATCTCCTGCAGTTTCTGGAAGAGAGAAAAAACAAGGTGTCTGGGCCTGGATTTCTAAGAAAATGCAGCACGAAGTCTTTCTTGGGAGGGACAACCCTTGAACTGCAAGGGGGTGGAGGAAAGGGACGCAGAGAAGCAGAGAAAATAACAGGCAGTGATGTGTTACTCAGCTGAATAGAGCCTCCTAAGCAAACCCTGCCCTTGCTCAGTGATGTAGATCACCATGCTGGTAAACATTGTGGGTACCATCTCCTGCCTCTCTCTGCTCAGAATTCACCAGATGATGCACCAAATACTCTGCAGTTTAGGGTGGTGTTACCTGCCCCATAAGCAGCTTTTGGGAAAGGCGGGTCCCCAGCTTCTGTGTTTATCTGAGTTCCTAAGTGATGGAACCCAAACATCTATAGGCTCTGCCAGACCTGGGGCATGAAAGAAGCCAGGAGGTAGCCAGCCACACTCCCACAGGGATCAGAGATAGCTGGAGGGGTGAAGGTCTCCCAGACTAGGTCTCTCCACTTGGCAAGCAGTCGAGGCCTAGGCTAGCTGAGGCCGAGGGAATCCAGAAGGAGCCCACACCAGGACTTGTACAGCTCCTGCTTTTCTAAGGGGAGTGGATATCTTGTTGTACTTTAGGGAGAAAGTCCTGTGGGGCACAAGTCATGGGGTAGAATGAGTCCTGCTTCAGTAACCACTCACAGATCGCTGGGAGTAAACAAGTCGAGGTGCAACACATCCCCTGTAAGAACACCACCTGGAGGCAGCAATCAGGTGGGCCTCAGCTTCCTGCCCAGTTAACCCTTTCATGCCCAGTTCCACACCATAGACTCTCAAGCTGAGCTGTGTCCCCAGGGTGGGTGAAGAAGTCACCTAGCATGTAACTGCACAGGATGGCGGGTTTCCCACGTGGCACTGAGCCCTCGGGCAGTCTGAGTCTGAGAGAGTCATTTCCTAGGCAGGTTGATAAGAAGTCCAGGGGTCCCCAAGGAGAGAGGGGTCTGGAATTCTCAGGGAGGAAGAAAGGACAAGCTTTTTTTTCCCTCTACATTCCTTAGGATTACATAACAATAATGCATCCTGCTTGAGGACAGTCTCTGGAAAAAACCTTCTGGCTAATCCTGTTATCTTAAAATGTATATTATGGGAGTACGTCTAGTGAGGTCTTTACAACCTCCAGACATTCTTTTGATTCATTGTAATAACTAATTGGCGAGTATATAACTCCACTGCTAACACTAGCAAGGGGGTACTCTTTCTGCTCCCTTCTGATGCCTATGTCAGAAGCTTTCTCTATCCCTTTTATACTTTAATAAAACTCTATTGCACAAAAGCCCTGAGCGATCAAGCCTCGTCTCTGGCCCCAGATTGAATTCTTCTCTGCAGGCCAAGAATCCCGGCGTCTTTTTGTGGTTCAGCAACAACCTCTCAAGTCTGACTCCTGGCCCCAACATCTCTCACCTCTGCGTGGGTGAAATGCCTTAAAACAGATGACACCTGTCAAACAATGTGGTGCCTTAGCCTTTGTGCTCAGCTGTTCAGTGGTATCTGACTCTTTGTGACACGCTGGACTGTAGCCGCCAGGCTCCTCTGACCATGGGGTTTTCCAAGCAAGAACACTGGAGTGAGTAGCCATTCCCCTTCTCCAGGGGATCTTCCTGACTCAGAGACCTAATCTGCATCTCCTGTGTGTCCTGCTTTGCATTCTTTACCCGCTGAGCCATTGGGGAAGCGCTTGTGGTGCCTTAGAGGAATCCATCATTATGGTGCACTTGAGAGGGATGGAAACACTTGAATGGCATTCACAAAACATCTCACTGGATGGTTGGCACTCACATAAATCCTTAAGGGGACCACTTCCCTGCCCTGATGCTGACACCTGCACTCACCCTCCAGAAACCACACAGCTTCCTTCCTTGGAGCAAAAGGGGAGCATCTCAGGGGAGACCCCATGTGGGACGGAGGCCCGCAGTTCAAAGCCTTAGGACACCTGACATCTGGCACCCCCTGGTCATTGAGGGTTATCATGCTCACCTCGCCCCACTCCATGGGTCTCTGCCTCCTTGCCTGTCTCCTCTAGGGCCTCTATGTCATCTTCCTTGTCCCCATCTTTCCATGCCTTGCCACCTCAGCTCTTTACACCTGAATGAAGAACTTGTTTCTAGTTCTCTCCTGTCGGCGTTCACCCTGTTTGCCACTCCCAGCTGGCCCTGCCTAGCACACAGCCCTGAGAAAACACCCAGCCCTGGGTTTCCTTCAGAACTACAGCCGGCTCTGGATGTCGGCAAGGCTACCCAGGGAGCAGCGAGGCCTGAGGACCCTCTGTCACACTTGGGTAAGAAAACCAGTCTGTAAAGCGCAGCCCCGTGGCTGGGCAGACTGTCTCTATGTGTCTGAAGTTACTTCCATCCTGACCAATGCTAGTGGCCCATCTGCCATGCACTTCACTCAGGGCTTTCCAGACATCCCCTCACATCCTCCTCTCAACAATGTTAGGATCAAAGATAATGTCATTATCATACTATTTTTCTAGATGAGGAAACTGAAGCACCAGGGTTTCACGTGACTTACCCATGACTGTTCAGCATGAGGTAGAGACCTATGGAATCCAGGGCTGTTGAGCTCTGGAAACCAGGCTTTCAACCCCTTCCTCACACTGATTCTTCTGTATGACATTTTACATAAAAATATGTTTAAAACACTTGTGTCACTTTAAAAATTTTTTTAATTGATTTTTATTTGGAGGATAATTGCTTTGCGATGCTGTGTCGGTTTCGTCTGTACAACATTGTCACTTGGGAAGACCTTGTTTCTCAAAGCCATTTGTGCTCCACCTGCCTGAACAACACACAAGCCTCATTGGTATGACCACTCGGGGTTCCCCAGGCCTGGACCTGGTCTGCCTTCCTCACCTGCTCTCCCACTGCCAGATTTCCTCTTTCACCTTTTCCAGGAATGCCTCAACAAAAGATGGTCAGTTAATGGAAGAATGAATGAATTTCTGTCCCTATCCGCCTCTGGTATACTCTCTTCAAGATGGAGCCAATCACGCACATATATGGAATCCAGAAAGATGGTACCGATGAACCTATTCACAGGACAGCAATGGAGATGCAGATATAGGTAGCCGACTTATGGATCAGGGTTGGGGAGAAGGAAGAGAGGGTGAGATGAATGGAGAGAGTAACATGGAAGCATATACACTATCATATGTAAAAGAGATAGCCAAAGGAAATTTTCCGTATGACTCAAGAATCTCAAACCAGGGTTCTGTAACAACCAGAGGGGTGAGAAATGTGGGAGGTGGGAGGAAGGTCCAAGAGGGAGGGGATATAAGTACCCCCATGGCTAATTCACACTGATGTATGGCAGAAATCAAACCAATACTGTAAAGCAACCATCAATTAATTAAAAATAAATATATATACATATATTTTTGAAAGATGTAACCAAAAAAAAAATAATAATAAAATAAAAGATGTAACCAAGCACTTGTTAAAGTGAATTGAATAAGGGACTGATTATCCCTCAGAATTCATTCTCCATATTCAATCAATAGGGATCCACACTCTGCACACACACTCACATATATGTGTGGAGTCCCACATATATACACACATCTTCAGTTGATGATACCATTTCCCTAACGCAGGCAGATTTTGATTGGGGCAATAATAATCATACCTAACATGAATCACTACCTCATATTGGATACTTTCCTAAGCAGTTAGCATATATTAGCTCAGCTTATCCTCAGAAAAACTTGTTGAGATTGATTATATTATCAATGGCTGCCAAAAGGAGAAACTAAGGCCCAATGCAGTTAAGGAAAGTATCTTGCCCTAACCATATAGCCTGCGAGCGGTGGGGCTGAGACCCTGACACATCACTGTCTGCTTCTCACTATTGGGCTCTACCGCCTGTTGGTCTGGATGACTGGTTCAGTGTCTGCTTTCCTGTCACCCCAATAGGCCACCAACCCAGCAAAACCCTCCTCAAATGTGTATGTACTGCTTAAGGAGATCATCACACAGCAGGAGCTGAACTAACGTCTCACGCACTTCTGCTGAGCTGCTCAGAGTCTATTAAACTGGAAGTTTCTCAGAAGACCAGAAATGTGGTCAAGCACCCAATTTCCGGGCTTCTAGTGCATTTACCAAACTGATAACATTCATTTTAATCTCTTGTTGAAACAAACCACACCTGCAGAGGACAATTTTTGTCTCTAAATCCGTCACTGTATACATTTCACAGTGCAATTTCCTCTGGTGCATGCTACAACTAGGAAAAGTGAAGGTTGTGGGTGAGCCAGCATTAACCTGGGGCAGCTTCTCTGAAAATGCCAAATTTGCAAGGCTTCCTTTCTGCACTGCATGCCTGTGGCTTCTGTTGAAGAATCACCCCCATTGCAATGCCAGAAGGCGTGCTACAGAGAATCTGCTTCAACTCCCTGGGGTCTCATATGAAAAAGCAGGTTCAGAAAGATAGAATGATTCCCTTAGTGAGTCTGGGATAAGGAATGCACTAGAACCCCAGCCCCTTGAGTTGCAGCCTTGGCTTTTTCCAGCGAACTACTCTGTGCGTGACTTTGCAGAAATGTTTAGATAAGGTTTGCCTCAGTGGCTGGAGCTGCATTGCAAAGTGGACGTGTCATCTCTTATTCTTAGTAAAATGACTTTTGTTAGAACACATTTCACAATTTTATATTTCACACTCTTGTAACCCAGCTAACTGTGTCCCAGTCACCAGCTAACTGCTGCCACATGCTTGCTCCATCACTGGAGGTTTTGCAATGAACACAATTAGCTGCTTCCCAAGTCTTCACCATTTTTAGTACATTCGCTTGTCTCTCTTCTACTTTTTTGTTAGTTTCCTTTATTTTGACACCTTTACTCACATAGACCATTGAATCTGAGTGAACAAAAATGCTAATTGAAATGCGTGCCATCTGTGGCGGCCGAATTTGAGGACGTGTTTCAATTTCTGAAATGGAATACTTGCAACATTCTCTCTTCGTTTGCAATATCACCTCTTTCTGGTCTTTTCCTGGGTCTTTTTGGAAATAAATACTTTGAAATGTATTCAGACCATCAGCTGCTTTTGTCTGGGGAAATCATATAGTCAGTGTAGAGATCTAATTTTCTTAGCTCGAGCAAGTGCCATTTAATAGGACACATTTCAACTTACCATACTTTAAAGACTGTACTTTCATGGTGAGTGTTATTTGACAATCTTCTATTACTCAATTTCCCACAAAAACTAGTTTTTGAAGAATAAGGCCAAGTATACTAATGGAACCATGTGGCAGAAGCAGGGGGACTGAGCAGCTGAGGCTGGAAGACAGAGTGGAAATTTTGAACACTCACAATATCTGGGTTGTGGCTGGGCCAGGTAGGGGGCAAGAGAAAAGAGGGGGTGGAAAGTTGGTAAAGGAAAGAATCCAAAGGAGTAATGAGGATTTGACGATTGAGTAAAGGTCAAGGGAAAAAATAAGGATGAATCAAATAAATCAAGAGAAAAAATGCAAAAAGAAAAAAAAGCAGAAAGAATAAAGGTCAACAGCAGTGGATGAATGGAAAGGGAAGGAGCAGAGCAAGGCTAAGGACTGGAAATAACATGAGGTGTAGAAATAAAACAAAGTACATGAGGGAAATAAAGAAATGCCATTCCAGGAAGTTTCTGCCTGAATACTCAATGACTCATTAGGTCAAAACACCAGCATAAATTGCATACTGATGGGTGTGGGCAGCCCTCCTGTGGGTGACCAGCCTTGACCATTGCTTCCACACTAACTCACATTTTAAAGCCTCCATGCAAAAACTAAACAACCATAACCTATGGATTCCTAGAAATTGTTTCATCTTCTGTCCATAAAGTTTAATGAAAGGACACAAGAGCCTCAAAAAAATACAATGCAGTGGAAGGACAATGGTCCTGAACACAAAATGCTGGCTGTGGGAACCTGAGGTCCCCAAAGGATTTTTAGTTATGGAAAGTTTTCTGCTTAGAAAGCCAGAAGCCAATATCTAGAACCCATAAGGTGGAGCTGTCCTATCTGGATCGCTGGGTAGGGTGCCTGTCTTTCATCTTCCAACACCTATTTTCCCTGGGGCAGAGTCTGCAGAACTTCTCCATCAGAGGGTAGATCATCCAGCCCCCATCTCCCTTAGTTGGGGCATTTTCTTTTTCTCTACCATGGTCCACACGCAGGAAACCTGAATTCTCACTAGATAGCCCAGTTTGCAGCTACCCCTGTGTGAAGGGGCCCAAGGTAAAAATTTCTCAATACATATATTGTTAGGTATGTTCTCCCTCAAAACATATGCTGTCGTAGGGTGCTTCCCATCACAGGAAGAAAAGGCCACATTCTTAGTCATTTCCCTCTCAAGTTACTGCTGTTATATTTGCTCAGTCAGAAAGCGTGTTGGTAGTATAATCAGATGAGGCTGAATATGGTTCATTGTCTTCTGCCAGAAGTTCTCATCACAGTCCTGACCTTCTCTTCCCTCATTCCTCCCCAGCACTGAGAGGAACTGAGGGTAAGGAAGTTTTGACTTCATGACTTCAACCAGACCCCTCTTCCTCCTCTTCTCAAGGACCTGGTAGCAAGCCTGTTCCACACTCTGGCTCATGCTGACTTCCTGGAAGCTTCCCCAACCTGAGTAATTTGTTTCCAATGTTTTAGTTTGTATGCTCCATTTACTCCTGTTAATCTGCAAGTGCTTGCCTAGTCTGTGAATGTTCTAGGATATAACATTGGACACATCTCCTCTTGAGTCATGGGGACAGATCCTTCATTGTATTCTTTAGTGGTTTCTTAATCACCAGGAGGAGCTAAAGAGTTATTTTCTAAGCTAGTAGCACAGATATCTTTTGCACTTCATATGATTTCCAGGTAAGATGGCAATTAAAAATGATGCAGGCACAATGTCAAATATACTCAAGTAATTAGAGGAGCAAAAGTTTTCAAAATTCAGCATAAAGAACCAGTTTCCAGGTTCAGAGAATTCCTCCTCTATCATCAATTGGGATGACTCTAAGCATTTCCCCTACCTTTCTTGAATTTCTAAGTTGTTTTTCTATAAGGCTACTTACTACCCATCCTGGGCATCCTTGGTGGCTCAGATGGTAAAGAATCCACCTGCAAGGCAGGAGACCTGAGTTCAATTCCTGGGTGGGGAATATCCCAAGGAGAAGGGAAAGGCTCCCCACTCCAGTATTCTTGTCTGGAGAATTCCATGGACAGAGGAGCCTGGTGGGTTAAGAGCCCATGCAGTTGCAGAGTCAGACAGGACTGAGTGACTAACACTATGCTACCCATTATAGGACAGCTTTGGAATTCTGCGAAACTATTTAAAAAGCAGAACAATGTGGACATGTTTGTAGGTTGGGGTTGGGGTGATAGACTCTTAGTGTCTCTGGACTTCTAGGGACTAGATGCATTTATAACCCTGAAAAGGTAACTGACAGGCATATGGGTTTTATTTCATCTAAGAGAGATTTTCAAAGCTACAAGGGGCATTGTGAGGATTTGGAAAAAAGGAAATGTATTAGTAAAAGTGAGAGAAGTGGAAAATATAAACCAAAATCAGGATTCATTTTCATCATGGGAGTCAACTCTGAAATAGACGTCTAATAGAGGTAGCTGACTCAAAAGCCACACACAGCTGTGCTTCTCAGATTGGTGAGCATCTGGAAAGGTGAATTTGAGGAAGATGCTAAAACCCCTACTGTATGTCTTCGTTGACAAGGCCCTGTTGGTAAGTCTACACTTTACCAGATGAATTGTGAACATGCGTGTGTTCTGAACCACAATACTGCCCTTGGAGAATAGTTTGAAATGTGAAGCCTTCCGAAAACCTAACTGCTATGTAATAAGCATGTTTAAGCATCAGTCTTCGGGTACTTATAATTCTGTAATATGAGAATGGGGAAGACAGAAAACGAACAAGCAGCAAGCAGAATTTCTATTGAGAACGGAGGTCGGTGATGGTAACTGGAGGAAGGGGGGTGTTCACTCTAGTCTTCGGTGTTTAGTTCAGATTTTCCTCTTTTTTTAAAAAAGTGAGTTTTTATCATAGGAAAAAGAAGTGGGCACTCGTGAAAGGCATTTAGCCCAGCTCCCACACAGTCCAAGCAGACCAGGAGACCCTTCTGCACCTGCCGCATTCTCTGGGCAAGTCTGTGCATCACTATCAGGAATATGGCTCCCTTCGCAAAGGCTGGCACTGCTGGTCTATGTGTAAACGAGCCTTGTGTATGTCACGTGCCTTTTCAGTCTTTAGCTCCATGACTTAACTCGTCGCGAGGTGCCCTTTCTCCTATCACTTTATGTCTCTTACGTAGCCAGAGAATTGGGGGGAAAAGCCAAACATATCCACTTAGTGGCAGAAAGACAGACTTGCTCCTAGCTTCAAGATCAAGGAGACGGTGAGCGGCCGTCTCAAGCCCCAGCAGCAAACGCCAGCGGGAGTATCAGCTGGGCGCACGGGGCCCGGGAAACCGCATCCCGGGCAGCCACTCTCGGCGTGGCCAGGGGGATTGGGGGAGTGGCAGATGGACCTCCGCCAGCTTGGTTTCCCAGTCATATTATGCAACAACTTCGCAGCCGTCATCTTCGTCCTAATTGTGTAGTGAACGACGTTACTCGTGCGTTGCGCTTCCCCACCTAGCCAACCCCTCGCTCCCGGCCGTCGCGCTCTCAGTGGAGACGCGCGCGTAGCATTGTAACCGCTGCCTACGCAGCACCCCTGGGCTCTGATCCGCTGCCTGGCCCTCTCCCCTCCGCGGCCCGCCCGGAGCCCTGGCCGCTCGCCAGCGCCCCCCGCCTTCCCTCTCGCCCACCTCCAGGAGGAGGGGTCCTCCCGGAGTGTGCGCGGAGGAGGCGGCGGAGGTCCCTGCCACGCCCCGGCCAAAGAGGCCTGCGGCCCTCAGCCCCGGTACTCGGTCGGCAACAGGTAGGTCGGCCGGCTGCGCGTACGGTGAAACAAAATGCGCCTCCGCGAGCGAGCGAGGGTCGCTGGGCTCATGGAGGCACCTCGGTGACCAAGAGGGTGAAGACAGCGGTGAGGGCAGCCGGACGGCGAGGCGGAGGTCTCCGGCCCCTCCCCAGGCTCGCCCCAACCGAGGCGGCCTCGCCGGCCGTTGCGCAACCCTGGAGCGGGGCGCGGGGCACGGAGCGCTGGTCCTCCCGGCACTCAGGAGACGGTGGTGACCGCGGCCGGGAAGGGACGCGGGCCGGGTGCTGGCGGCGCTGCCGGGAGGAGGAGTGGGCGGGGGCGGAGCGGGGCGGGGCCTCGGAGAGCCCGCCCCGGCCGTCTGCGGCCATTGGCGGCGGGCTGGGGGCGGGTGCGGGCGCGGCGATTGGGGCTGGGGCCGCCCGTCACGGCGGGGCTGGCGGGCGGCGACGTAGCGCCGCGCTCGGAACTGACCTACTAACACACATCTCCCGGCGCGGCCACGGCGCCCGCGGACCAGGCGCGCCGCCTGCCTCCCGCGCCGCGCCCTCACCGCCGCCTGCCGCCCCAGAGGCCCGGCCGAACCCCGGTCCGCGAACGCCGTCGGCTCGGCTCCCGGCCCCCGTTCTTTCTTCCCGCCGCCCCGGCTCGCCAGCCGGAGAGCAGGAACACGGTAAGCGCTCCTCCCACCGCTGGCCGGGGCCCGGCGCCCGGCTCCCCGCGGGCTCCTGAGGCGCGCGGCCGGCGGGCGCTGGGCGCGGGGCGGGCTGTGCGTGGGGCCCGGCTGTGCGCGGGGCTGGCCCGCGGCTGCGAGTGTGCGCGGGGCATTCATTACATAAACTTTTGCTGCCTTGTCAGGAGGGGACTCGCCACCTTAAGGTGGCTGCTTTGATTGCAGCGCCCTCGCTCCGGCACGTAGTCCGGGCTGGTTTGCGCTCCCCCCGCTGCTGTTGCATAATGTCTCCTGATTTCAGGAAAATTGATGTTTTGGTAGAGAAGAGCGCCGGGGAGGCTGAGCCATCTCGTGGGGAAGGGCTGCGCTCTCTCCTTTCTGGTCCCTTCAGTGGGACTGGCGGCGGAGGAGAGGAGGGGGACTGAGTAGTGAGGAATAGTCTTGATTTTCTCGTTGAAAAAGAGCGTCGGTAGCGTGAACGGTGACGGCATTCAGAGAATGCCTGCGCTGCGTTTGTTTGTGTCCGGGGCTGAGTCTGCACAGACGTTTTCCACCCTGTTTGTCGTCAGCGTGTTTTTACCAGCGCTCGGGGAGGTTGTGGGATTTGTCCTTGCATACATTGCATAATCTGCCCACGGTGAAATACTGGCAAGGATTAAGGGTTAATGTGGGAATATGCGCGTACGTGGGCAATGATTTGGTAATTGTAGTGCAGCGTTGGATATTAGATCATTATTTGCCTGTATACTACGTCCCAAACGAAAAGGATTTTTTTTTTTAACACCCCTACAAAACATAAAAGGAAGAATTCCTCGGGTTGTATTCTGATCTTGGATACTACCCGAGCTCGTCTCTTTGGTGTTCTGAACTATTCTTTTTAAATCTGGGACAAACCATTGTGACGTTCACCTCCCCACCTTCCTAATTTTAATGCATTCCGTTCGATCAGCCCTTTTTTTCACCTTATTGTCATTGCTTTTTCAGACCCGACAAGACAGCACATAATAGTTTCCTGGAAATGTTGCATTATGTAACTGACGAATTTGCTGGCAGTGAGCATAGGAAGAGGGAGCTAATTACGTGATTTTATAATCTTGCTACAAAGAAAGTAGGACAATCTCAGCCTTTAAAATGTCACTGTAACAGTTTTTTAAAAGGATATTTTAAACAAGCAAGTCGACAACTGGATAAGCATTGAGTTTGCTCGTGTTGCCGAATGTGCGTCTCTTGCCCTAAATGAAATGTGCGTTCTTCTAAATTTAGCCCTAACTATCGCATTTTAACAATTGTGGCCTCACAGCGCTATTTCTGGTGTTTTCTCCAGGGCTGTGTGCAAATACAAGTTCAAGGCCATTTGCTGTAGTTTTAACTCCACGCCTTCCGAGAGACCTTTGATAAGATTGTATTTTTAGGAAGGCATTTCGCAGAGCCCGGTGATTTGCTGGATGCTGACTCCCATTTATCTTTTTAAAGGACACTTTAGGAAAGTGCTGTTCCCTGAGAACAGCAGGGGATGACCGAGTGTCATCTTTTGGTCTTGGCTTTTGTAAATAACAGCGAATGAGGCCACAGTATTATTTCACATCTTTTTCTTTTTTTTCGTCCAGACCAGATATGATTTATGGGAAACAGATATAGGTTAGTAGATTGTATTTTTTTAAATGGATGTCCCAGTTTTATTCATGTGAGAATTATGGGACTATGTAATATACTCAAGATTTTAAATTTATTCCTGGACTCTTATGTAGTGGGTGTGTGAATATATGTGTATGATGGTGTGTGTATGTCAGATTGTTTTCCCCTAATGTAATAGTGAAATAATTAAAAGAGCAGGGTTGTGGAGGGTTTTTCAGGGGCGGGGAGCGGGCAGAGAAGGGGACAAAGATTACAGAGATTCACCTCTGGAACAAATTTATTGCCCCAAGTAATTGCAGTCGCTTTCCTAGAAGCTAATACTGCTCCAGGGCCCCAGTGTCAGACCCCCAACCTACTCTGGAGCTCGGGTTGGGAGCCCCGGGTCTGCAGGGGCGGCTTAGCGCCACCTTCCGATCGCGACCTTAGGGGTGCTCCCTTCCTCCCAGCGCGCTCCTCCCAACTGCGGCCCCTTCGGGTCTGGGGGTGGGGGGGATGTGGGGTGGCGGGCGCGGACCTCGGTCAACGGCAGGGAGCGCCCTTGGGCGGCGCTTGGACCTGGGCTGCTAGGCGGCCTGCGCTCCTCCTTCTCGCCCCCTCCCCACATTCCTTTGTTCTGGCGCGGGGGTCTAGGCTGCACCGAGGCCCCGCTGCGCCGCCCACCCGCCGGGGGCGGGTCCGGGGGGGCGTGGCGCGGGGGGCGGGCTGGGGGCGCCGAGGGACCGTCCGCGGCCGGGGAGTGCGGTGCTCCCTGGCTTCTCTTGGGCGGAAGGAGGGAAAGGGGAAGGGAGGAGGGAGAGAGAGAGGGCAGCTGGAGCTGGGGGAGCGGAGCCGGGCGAGCTGGAGGGACCCAGGGCGAGGCCGCTCCGCGCGGAGAGGGCTGCCCGGCCGCCTGAGCGTTTCATCGCTGCGGCCCGGGCTGCTCCAGGGGCCTGTGTTCTTGCTTTTTTTGCTCGCTGAGCTCCTGAGCACCGCGGACACCTTTGTTCGAGAAGGCGTCATTGTGTGTCCTAGAGGAGCGCTTCCGATTCTTGTAAAAGGAAAAAAGACCTAAGAAAACCACCAGTGTCAACAGACGGCAAAAATTGGGGGTGGGGTCGCTTCAGTATTGATGATAATGACGAGGACCCCAATTTGACTGTCAAGTATATATATATATTTTGTGTCGGTATATATATATTTTGAACATTAGTTATGTGGCTAGAGTAGAGAGAACTCGAATTCCCCCGAGTTAAATATTTTAAAAAATTACAACACTTGTGTGGATGGGATACCGCTGTCCTGCTGAGTAAGACTACAGACTACGGTACTTTCATCCTGGCAATAAGTCTTCCGAGACCGTGCTTATGCAATAAATCACAGTAAATTCAGGGCAGCGTCACAGTTCTCTAAAAGCCATCAGCGAAAAGTGCATTGTTTAAAAAGTTGGGGCTTCTATGGGATCAAATCCTACACCCCCCGTCCCTAATGGTTTCTATCTTGAGTTTCAGGCCGGTCAGTAGCTAGGAAACGGTGAAGTGCTACCTAGGAATACAGGCTCTGGGCTCAGAAGAGCTGGGTCCCAGGCCCTAGTCTTGGGCACTGCCCTGATGGGCCTCCGAGGTAAACTGAGGGAATAAAACCTGTTTATTTAGCTGGTGAGTTGTGGGGAGCTCAGTAAACTCTTCCTGTCTAAGTGACTAAGTGACCAGGAAGCAGCTATGTGTGTGTGTGTGTATTTTAATATTCATCTTTATTTTTCACTGCCTAAGTCTCTGTGCAATAAGGGTTGAAGTTTGAACTAAGCCTAAAGATTCTTCTTGAAATACTGTGCTTTTGTTGTTCTAGTAGTGATTACTTTTTTTCTCAAAACTATTTGCTGTTTCATTCAGTGGTAATTTTAGATTGAAGGAGATCCTGGACAGGATTGCAGAACCTCATACTTCCCAAGTCACTAGGTTAATGTTTGGGGGAACTGTTTAAAGGAACAGAGAGAGAGGTGAGTTGATGGTAGCATTAATGGTGTAAAAAGGGCCAAACAGCTGTCTTTTTCCAGCTCCCTTGACTTCTTTTGATGGTTTTCCTGGGCCTGGATAATCTCTGCATCTAAAATTCCAGTCTGAGATCGCAGACTGGTTAGACCTCACAGATGAGCTATCCTGGGAGGAAGTGTGTGCCTCCTGTATGGTTAAAACCCTTGGATATGCCCCATGAAACTGTCAGTGGTTGACCTATTAATGTAGAATTAAATTTCATTTGGTTTATCCTTGTAACATAGAACAATGCTTCACTAAGAATTACGAGAGGCAAAAAATTAGGCCTAGAACTAATCATAATCGTTGCCTTGCTGCTGCTTATTCTTCAGAAATGAGATGATGAGCGAGTATTTACTAAAGAGGTACCCTGCCTGTGCCAGGCACTCTGTTGTCTGTTCTATTATCATCCCCATTTTAGACTTCAGAAAGTGGACCTTAAGAGAAATTGATTAGCAGTCCAGGCCAGGAACCTGAAAAATGGGTTTGCGGGGGAGGGAGGCTCTGTCTCTGTCCCTTCCCTGAGTATGAGTGCAAGCTCACTGGAGTTTTTGAAACAATTTCCTTTTCTGTGTGAAAGACTTATCTTTGCTAAGTGCAATTATAACATCACTATGATGCAACAACCTGAAAATTAAAACCCTTTGTTTGGGCCCTTTCCCATGTTGAGCAACGTGCTTGACTCACCAGCTGAGTGGATATTTCTAGTTGACCTTGCTTTGGTCCATAGAGTCAGTTCCGAGACGTGAATGTGATTGCAGCATAGAATGGAAAAGGTGCAGTCATATTGCTGAGGCTTTATTTTTACCCAAGTAAAATCACACATACTTCATTATTTCCATTGTAATCCAGATGGCATTGATGCTGTTCAGAGTTGTTTATTTTTAATTTGTATTAAGGAATGAGAGCACACTTGGGATTCAATTCAAAATATGACAGAAACAATGTAATTGAAGTTTCCTTTAATATTCATTTCTTGTTTTTGTAAGGTATGCCTGTATTTCACAGGGTTAACACATTGTTTGATATCCTGTTATTTTTCTAAATTACATTTGAGTTGATTTTTATCCAGATTGGATTTGTGTGAGAATGTCGAAAGACATTGACCTTTGATCACAGACATTACATAAGAGCTTTTCAGTTTCAAAATGAAGTTATATTACCACCACCCCCAATTATCTCTCAAATGTCATTACAAATAACTTTCTTGTAGTTAAAAAAATACTGTTTCTCATATGGTTTTAATTAGAGTATGCTAGCTTGTTTTTATGATAAGAAAGTTTAGTAGAGATTTACTAGATGCCTTTCGTAATAATCTGTGCTTTGAGCATTCATTTTTATTGGAAGCAGAATGATGTTTATAAGCCTTTTAGTTCTCAGAACATGGTGTCTTTTATTAATTAACTTTCTAGGGATCTAAAACTGGAATTAAGTAGCCTTCACATAAACACCAAAAATAAACATTTAAAATAATCTGTTCTACTCATGAGGCACACAGTAAATGACATTTGTAATCGTCTGCTCACTGGGAAAGAAAGTGAACAAGAAATTAAAAAGTCAAGCTGAGGAAAATTGGAATGATTCCTCAGTTTAATTAGGAACATTCAAAACCTTGCCCTTTCATACCCTTTTCTCACCCAGCCCTGCACGCACCCTGTTTTCCCCATCATTGCCACATGTTGCATGTATTCTGGCATTACTTACCTGTTGCAGAAATTTCCTATAACTGGGTCACTTCATGATTATTGGTGTCCCTTAGGATTTCAGATTAGTTGCTAGTTAATGAGAAGTTATCTTTTTGAAAGTTTCAAGAAAGCAAATGGTCCCCATTTTGAAGTGACTGCAGATGTTTTGTTGTTGTTAATGCGTTAACATAGTATTTCATCACTCCCACCCTTCCAGTTCCCCTCCTTCGAGCCTTGAAGTTGGTTGTGTTAGCATCTATGCATTTACCCCCAGCAGTCTTCAGAATATTTTCACTTAAGAGTTAGGTTAAAACTGTGGACTCTTTTTATTTAAAAAAAAAAAAAAAAAAGGTTATACTATACTATTTCATATTTCAATCCCATAAATTATATCAGTGCTATAGTAAAAGGCAATGTTGTCATTGTATTTATTAAGTTTAAATCTAATTTTCAAGTAGCCCTATGTTGAGGATGAGAGAGCAAGGAATTTGAAGTATTTTCATTTATCATAAACTTCTCTGGTTTTGACACATTCATTTACAGAAGTACCCGAATAGAAAATGTTGGTCAGTTTGTTGCTATGATTGGATAGATTTTGGCAGAGTGTGAGAATCTGTTTATGTGTGTATTCATATCTTGATCAAGTATACATTTCTCTCTAACTTCAGGGTTGAAGTCTATGTTACTAGAGACAGAATTATATTATTAATGGGAGGCATTTATGAGGTTTAACATAGTTTTCTTAATTGAAAAAAACATTTTTTCGCCTTATTAGAAGATCCTTGTGCAACTTCAGTGTTTCCTTAGTTTTTTCATCTCCCACCCCCAGATTTTATTTTCATCCATGAAAAGAAAGTAAAGCATTTTATTGAAACAATCACGTCATGGATTTTACCCACAGGAAGAAAATGTAGGTTAATATTTGCTAGTATTACTAGTTTAAAGAACTGTGAATTGATTCATTAACTGTATCTTTTTTCACTAAAATGGCACTTATGTCAAAAATAAGCAGTTGTCTTCCTAGTGGAGAGATGTAGTTTAACATAAAGGATTTTTTTTCTTTAATGGTATCTATACTATATCTCTGAGAGTGTAAACAGTACATTCAGAGAGTACAGGAAAAATGAGGTGATTCTGTCAAAATATTTCCAAATCATTGGGCATATCAAATAGTATTTCATCTTGTATTGACAGAATGTTAAAATCAGAGTATAGAATAGAAGCAATTTGCCGTCTCTTTAAAGAGATAATAAAATTTTCTCATAGTAGATTTTAATATCTAAGCTATTAGTCAGATTTTAGATGCTTGAAACAAAATGTTTCTTTTCTTGTTTTGTAACAAGTTTAAATTGTCCACTAGTATTTCCCTGAGAGATGTGTTAGAGGCCAGGGAAGATACAGGTCATAAGGTCCCTCCTCAAAAAGAAATTAGGGCTAGAATTTGTGTTGTACAGCTTTATTTGTTTAGAGAATTTTCTAAACCAAATTTAATCTTAATTAAAAACAATATTTAGGTCATCTGACTTAAGTAGAATTTTAAATCTGGGCTTACGAAACAACTCCTGCCTGTAGAAATCTTGTGATGTACTATGAAAAAGCATTAATTAGCAGTGGCATGTCCGTGTTAGGTGTGGGAAAATATGTCATTGGAATGTGATGACTCCTGCTCTTAAATTTCTCTTTTTATTTGTGTTTTTAAGAAGCAGCCATATTATCTGATGGGTGTAATGAAACTGATCGTTTTGAACACGCCAGCATCATAGAGTTGGCATTCAGTGTCAATTACTCCCCAGAAAGGAAACTAGCGGTGACTGATACAACACAGCATTAGTGGTGATCTGAAAACTTGAGGCAGAGGTGAAATGACTGTTAAATTAATCATAAGGGAAAACACTAGAATCTGAAATAAAGGTATTAGTTGAGAATAAATACTGATGTTTTTAGAAAGCACTGAAATCTACCTTTGCATGCTCTTTAAATTTATTGTTGAAAGGCACAGATAGATTCTCTCCCCTCAATATCTCTGCCCTCTAGTGCTGCATGATCTTGGGAAAGTCGCACAGTCTTTCTGTGTTTTAACTGTACCCTATCCCCATGTTGAAAATGGGTATATTTTGGGTTTGTGGAAAAAAAAAATTGCAGATGACAATGCCAACAGCTGTAACTTTCCTTTTCTTCTATTTATTTTTAGCATATAGGGTTGCCAGGAGATGAAAATTTTAGAGAGAGATGAAAATTTAGAATGCTTTCTCAATTCATTAAATAATCACAGGATATAAAACAACTCTGAGGAAAATGGGGAAAAGTTCCACATGGAACTTTATCTGCAACAAAGTTCCTTTGTTGTCTTAAAGAAGTTCTGGCAACATCTAATAGTGCTTTGCTGCCCCCAAATCACTTAGTAAATGGGTATATATTGCACTGAAATGAGAAGAACAGAACTGAGAATCTTAGCTCTTCCACTTAACTAGCTGTGTGACACGGGGCCAGTTGCTTAACTTCTCCCAGCCTTAGTTTTCTCATCTGAAAGTGGTTATTATTATGAGGGCAGTGAAATAATCACAGGCCAGGCTCAGGGTGCCTGTTGCATAGTCAGTATTGAGTAAATGGCACCTGTAATGATTGTTTTTATTGTCACCATACCAAGAAAAAAGCAGCGTGGCTAGAAACAACATGATACGTACACTGACTCCCCATGTTGGCAGTGTTCCTCCCACACCCGTGGATGAGTACAGTGCTCATCTGTATTCATGAGCCTGTCTCTCACCAAAGACCAAGGGGTGCCTTGATTCTTGGGAGTTTGATTCTTCCTTCCTTCTTTATCTTCCCCAAACCTGGCTCAGTGCCAGAGTAGGTGCTCCATATCTGTTGCATAAAACAAGTAATGAATAAGAGAAGTTCTCCTAGTAAGTAAAACAATCTTTTCTAGAATTTATGTAATAATATCAAATTTAAAAGAATGTATCAGCAAGTTTTTGGTCACAAATCTCTCTTATGTAAGGCAAATAAGTGTCAGTCAAATGGTGAGCACCTAAGAGGTTCAGTTTGTTGCTAGGATACAAATATATTAATTTGCTCCCTGAACTAATCAGCATTCTAGTTGGGCATACAAAACAAACATGTAGGAAGATACACATTGTACAAAATCACCACCTCTCTCTACAGTATCTCGAACTGCTAATAAATTCTTTTCAACACAGCAAAGTTACTTGATAAATAATATTACAGAAAATACCCTTATGTAGTATGCGGTGATTTGCTGGTGGACTCATAGAAGCAGTTATTATGTGCAGATGAGGGAAGAATCCAGATTCTAGTATACCTAGTGAAATTGAAATTGGAAGAAGATTAACTGAAAAGAAATGAGATTTTTCTGCAGGTTTTGAACATACCAAACAAAGTTACAGAGATGAAAAAGTGGACATACAGTACTTAGACACATAGAAGTGGGTTAAGAGATTTTAGGACAAGTGAGATATTTTTGTTAAACAGAAGTAGGATTATTTTCTCTATGCAGTGTGGCAAGGGCTGCCTGCCTGCCCTTACTCACACTAGACTCAGCGTGATTCTTTGGAACAGGAGATTGAGATCAGAGTCTCAACTCACTCAACATAGGTTTGAAATGATGAAATGGATATGAAATGATGAAAGAATGAAAAGTTTAGAAAGAGTAATACAGACGGAATGGTGGGGCATTTCAAAAGCACAACTGCAACAATTCATAGTTTAGATGAAATGCAGAAGAAATTTAATTTTTTTCCAAGGAAGGGATAAATTAAAAATGCATGGAAGAGAAAGAGTCTCAAGTGAAAAAAATACTCAGAATGATAGTGTACAAGGAAATACATAGTAGTACCTGGGGATACAGTGGAGATTTGAAATGCATCTTGGAAAAGTTCAATATAGTTATCCTCCTGGAGTTGGAATTTTTACTCTTGCTTCAGCATTCATTTGATTTTAGTGGCGAGGACTTAACAGATTTAAGAAATACAAATTACTGACAGAAGGAAATAATCCATTCATTATGTAGAGGGAAAAGGAGTTTTCATGTCAGACCGAGAAATGTTGAATGCAAATATAGGAAGTAGTGTTGTTTACTAAGTGATAACTAGGAAGCTCCCTTTCTACACCATCACTGCCTGCTATGGCAGACTCCTTGCCTTCATTTCCCACTAAAATATATTATCAAAGACAAACAGAAGCTCAGTATTCATAATCATTAAATTTTGCTGAGTTGCAACTCACTGTTTGCATTGGCTCAGTTTGATGGACGAAATTGTGGCATTAAACCTTATCCTTGATGATCCTGAAATGATTACATCATTCCTTCTATTCCTTCTGGAAAAGACACAAGAAGCTGGCAGGCTTTTCCAACTGATAAAATTAAACTTCGTTAGTCAATATAAAACTATGCACAAGAAAGAAAGAGGGACATGAAAACATTAAATCTTTCTAATGGGGCAGGAGAGGTGCCATATACAGATAGTGCTGAATGAACAGTTGTTTTACCATATCTCCTTCATGAAAATATTACCTACTGGAACACTAGGCAGAGAAACCCTATCCAGAAACACAGATCCGAAACCACCATGAAAAGATTGTTATTGGAACCTAATATGGATTTATTATCTCCTGTCAGGCCAAATTCAGATTATAAAGTTGTCATCAATGGAAAAGGAAGCTAGTTGATAGTCCTGTTTTCAAGTTCTTATATTTTGTTTGAAACTAATTAGTAAAATGGAAAGAAATTCTTTCCATAATTACATGCTCTCAGTTTAAAATAATTTTAAGTTTCAAGAAGGCACTGTACTTAAAAAAAAAAAAAAATCCCTTAACCATTTATTTTAGGCTGAAGCTACTCTATCAGTGAAATCTATATGACAGAATTATCAGGACCAAAAAAGGCATTGTAGATGCTACAACCTTAAGTGAATGTTTGATAAATCAATTTGAGGGAACCAGGGGGGAAAAAAACGATTTTCTCATAGCACAAATGCGTCAAAGAGACAGCTTTATTGAGAAGAGTCCTTTTCAGGTGTGCTGAGTCACTTGGCAGAATGTCCGTGACATAAACCACATAAGAATTAAACAACCACAACTCAGTTGTTTGTGTGACTTTTATGTTCATTTTTGTGGAAATAAAAATCTAGCTCCATTTCTGTTTGATTCCATATAATTACAGAGTCTGTCTACTGACATTAAAAGTGTTTACTTGGAAAAGTTCCTTTTATGAGGTGAACTGGTTTGCTTGGCAGTCATATAAATGCTATCTAAAGGTATTCAGAAGCCCCACAAGATGCAAGTACTATTTAAAAATGTACTAACCAGAGGCGATCTGTCATTTCCTTCCTGTAATGTCCTATCCCCACATGCCCCACCCCACTATTTTTTCTCCTGAAACACAGCCGCCTTCTATTGCTCCCCAGGGTAGATCTGTTCTTTTCTCTCACTCCCCTGGACCACATATTCCCCTGCTGACAGTTCTCAGTGGGGACTGTCCTTTACAACTTTACAGTATAGGTATTTAGGTACTTACTTTCTTTTCAAGGTTGTAAACTCTTTGAAGGACAGAACTATTGCCCCTCAATGCTTCGTGTAGTTTCTTGTACATAGCTGGTAATAAATATTTACCAAATGGATAACTATTTCTCTTTGTGTATTGCAGGTCATCTAGAAGACCCCTACTTCATTCAGTGAGAGGAGCAGGAGAGATTTCTTCTGGATCATAGAACAAAAGGAAGAATATTGATGGATTTTAAACTGCAGTTTTTAAAGCACTTGAGAATACTGAGGAAATAACTTCTTCTCCTGCACTGCGTATATAGGTTAAGGTGGTTTCTGATGCAGCTGAGAAAAATGCAGAGCATCAAGAAGGAGCAGGCATCTCTTGATGCTGGTAGCAGCGTGGACAAGATGATGGTGCTTAACTCTGCCTTGACCGAAGTCTCCGAAGACTTGACGACAGGGGAAGAGCTCCTTCTCAATGAAGGAAGTGTGGGGAAAAACAAGTCCTCAGCATGTCGGAGGAAACGGGAATTCATTCCCGACGAGAAGAAAGATGCCATGTATTGGGAAAAGAGGCGGAAAAATAATGAAGCCGCCAAGAGGTCCCGGGAGAAGCGTCGACTGAATGACCTGGTTTTGGAGAACAAACTCATTGCACTGGGGGAAGAAAATGCCACTTTAAAAGCTGAACTGCTTTCCCTAAAATTAAAGTTTGGTTTAATTAGCTCAACAGCCTACGCCCAGGAGATTCAGAAACTCAGTAATTCTACAGCTGTGTACTTTCAAGACTACCAGACTTCCAAATCCACTGTGAGCGCCTTTGTGGATGAGCATGAGCCCTCGATGGTGGCTAGCAGTTGCATTTCTGTCATCAAGCACTCTCCTCAGAGTTCTCTGTCTGATGTTTCAGAAGTATCCTCGCTAGAACATTCACAGGAGGGCCCTGCGCAGAGTGGCTGCAGAAGCCCAGAAAGCAAATTCCAGGTCATCAAGCAAGAGCCGATGGAACTGGAGAGCTATGCCAGGGAGCCCAGAGATGACCGGGGTGCCTACCGAGGGGCTGTGTATCAGAACTACATGGGGAATTCCTTTCCCGGATACTCGCACTCTCCCCCTCTGCTGCAGGTCAACCGGTCCTCCAGTAACTCTCCGAGGACATCGGAAACTGATGAAGGTGCGGTAGGAAAGTCATCCGACGGAGAAGATGAGCAGCAGGTTCCCAAGGGCCCGATCCACTCTCCCGTTGAACTTCAACGTGTCCACGCCACAGTGGTTAAAGTTCCAGAAGTGAATTCCTCTGCTTTGCCACACAAGCTTCGGATTAAAGCCAAAGCCATGCAGATAAAAGTGGAAACCTTCGATCATGAGTTTGATGGCACGCAAAAACTTTCCTCGCCTGTTGACATGACGTCTAAGAGACATTTCGAACTCGAGAAGCATACCACCCCCAACCTGGTACATTCTTCTCTCACTCCCTTTTCCGTCCAAGTGACTAACATTCAAGATTGGTCTCTCAAATCTGAACACTGGCATCAAAAAGAACTTAATGGCAAAACTCAGAGTAGTTTCAAAACTGGAGTGGTGGAAGTGAAAGACAGTGGTTACAAAGTCTCTGACCCAGAGAATTTGTTTCTGAAGCAGGGGATAGCAAACTTGTCTGCAGAGGTGGTCTCACTTAAAAGACTTATAGCCACACACCAAATCTCTGCTTCAGACTCTGGGTAAAATTGCTACTGAACAAGCTCTGGGCCTTTAGAGATGCATTTGCAATAGATGAGTACGTTTTGTATTAGGCTGAATTTTCACTGGACCTGTGATGTCATTTCACTGTATAACGTTCACATGTTGTCTGTTGGGTGTCTTTTTGTGCACAAATTATTATGAAGATTAGACTGTGTTATCACTCTGCCTTGTGTATAGTCAAATAGTCCATTGCAAAGGCTGTATATATTGAACATTATTTTTGTTGTTCTATTATAAAGTGTGTAAGTTACCAGTTTCAATAAAGGATTGGTGACAAACACAGAACTTTCGCTCCACTGCCCTTAGTTTTATGGGAAAGAAAGCAATTTAAGTTAACAAAAGTAGATACTGTATTAAGATACTCTGCATTTTACTTATTTGGGGGAGTTTTCTCCCATCTATAGTAAATGAAAATCACTCAGTCATGTCCGACTCTTTGCGACCCCATGGACTGTAGCCTGCCAAGCTCCTCTGACAGTGGAATTCTCCAGGCCAGAATATTGGAGTGGGTAGCCGTTCCCTTCAGGGGATCTTCCCAACCCAGGGATCGAACCCAGGTCTTCCACATTGCAGGTGGATTCTTTATTGTCTGAGGGAAAACTAAAACATAAGTTCAACACATAATTTTCTTTTTCTAGTTTGGTCCTTTTTCTAGTTTGAAAACCTTCCATAGGAGGATAGTAGAGAAAAGGGGGTGGGGAATGCATTTTCTTGCATTTAAGACTAGTAATTTACTAAATTACTCCCTGTTATATATTTTTCTTTAAGGTTTCGTTTTCTGTATCCTTTTTGTTTTTAAGTAGAAAAATCCAAGTTGTTTAGCATCAGCATGTCTTCAGTCATCTCTTTTAAGTATGACACATGGAAGTGAATGGTTGAGTCATCGACCCACTTTGTTATTTAGAGGTTCTATTAAAAGAGTGAATTAAAGACTAAGGATGAAGTCATTTTTATGTTATTGTAAATCTTCCAGAGTATAACAGTCTAGGAAATTAAGCTAGTGAAATACTATTTTTACTTAGTTTCCAAAATTTCAAAGAACATATCAATGATCGCATTTCACCATATTCAACCTGAGTATATGTAATGACTTGGCTTTTTACAGTTTGTTAATGATGACTATAAATAATAGCTCCAGTTTGGAAACTATAATATAGAAGTCCAGAAGAAAGCATCATTCTAAGTAAACCAATGACAAGATCATGACTGATGATTTGTTCAGGATCCTCAGTCATCCCATAGAAGTAAGTGTCCTTAATTACAGACAAGTGTGTCTTCTGTTGCACGGTGGGACTGGCTTCCGGGTAGGGTGGGAGGGGTGAGTGGATGTTGGTTAAGAATAGCTTTCTCCAGAGCTGTTCTCCTCACCAAAGCCCTCTCCAGAACTGTTCCCACACTGCCTTCTTTTTCATCCTAGAAGTATGTGTGTATGGTGGGGGTGGGGACATGGGCTGGGGGTCTTGAGGCTTCATAATACATGTGCAGGATGACTTAACCCTCGCTCTGTTACCATATCTCCTGGTGTCACCTAGGAAGAGCCCAATTACAGTTTAGAGGCCTTTTTGACTGCCTGATTTTTAGTCTTTTAAACTTCCTACACTTTTATATTTTAAAAAGAGATCCTTTGAGTTAAAGGGAATGCTGGGACACACACACAGACCATCCACTTTGTTCTTTTGGACACGGTGACCAGTTTCCTCTGAAATCTGATGCTTAGGGAATGTGTTGCCAGTTTCAACCCTTGGACTTGTCTTTTCAGCAGTTTTTAGTGACTGGATGAGGCCCAGAGGGACACCTATATCATCTGCAAATGTTACAGGGCAGAGGAGGGTTAATATACTGGATGGTAGTCGATATCCAAAAGCATTTCACAGCCTAGAATGGATGGAATGACTATAACAACATGAATCAAAATAGGACAGGGTGTAAAGTCAGGTTCCTGTGTTAAGTGGGAAAACAAAAGGCTGTCCAAGTCCACAACTGGGGAGAAAACAATAACTACATATGGAAGGAAAAAAGCTTTAGTTCCCTTCAGTACGCCCAGTGGAGTGCTGGGTTGTGTCAACACAGTGTCCAAACAAAGAGACAGCAGTCCTGCTGTCCTGGGGACATGCCTGCCAAGAGATTCAGTAGTAGACTCCCAGGGAGATTTTGCAGCCATGAAATAGACAATATTAAAAAAAACTGTTGATAAATTGCTCCCAAAAGGGATGAACCATAGACTGTGTGGTACTTACTGTAAGTGTCCAAGTGGATAATAGCAAAAAAAGGTAAATCTTGAGTTGTTTTCAGGAAGAATTGAAATCTGTCAGATCAGGAGCAAAGCAGCCTGCCTACCTGAGGCTATGTTACCTCCCCTGTGAACTGCTAACATTAGCTACTGTGGTAACTATATTGCATCTGGATGCCCCCTCCCTAGTCATTTTGTCTTATAATTGCAAGCATCAAAAGATTCGATGGACATGAGTTTGGTGATAGACGGGGAAGACTGGCATGCTGCAGTCCATGAGGTCCCAAAGAGTTGGAAACGACTGAGCGACTGAACTGAAGACATGGCTAGGATGATATTTAAAATGGTACTTCTTAAGCATAAAGGAGGACAACAAGGACCTATTGCACATGGAACTCTGCTCAATGTTAACGTAGATGGGAGGGGAGTTTGGAGGAGAATGGATGTATGTATATGTGTGGATGAGTCCCTTCACTTTTCACCTGAAGTTATCACACTGTTAATCAGCTATGTGCTATGCTTAGTTGCTCTGCTGTCCATGGGATTCTCCAGGCAAGATTACGGAAGTGGGTTGTCATGCCATTCTCCAGGGGATTTGCCCAACCCAGAGACTGAACCCAGGTCTCCCGCATTACAGGGGGGGTTCTTTATCATCTGAGCCACCAGGGAAGCCCAAGAATACTGGAGTGGGTAGCCTATCCCTTCTCCAGGGATCTTCCTGACCCAGGAATTGAACCAGAGTCTCCTGCATTGCAAGCAGATTCTTTACCAGCTCAGCTACCAGGGAACTCCTAATTGGCTATACCCCAAAACAAAATTGGAGAAGGAAATGGCAACCCACTCCAGTATTCTTGCCTGGGGAATCCCAGGGATGGAGGGGCCTGGTGGGCTGCCATCTGTGGGGTCGCACAGAGTCAGACACAGCTGAAGCGACTTAGCAGCAGCAAAACAAAATGAAAAGCTTTAAAAAAATAAAGGTTGAATAAGCAATTCCAGGCTCACTAGGAACCAAAGAGAGATCAAGTCAGATAACACTGTAATACTTCTACAGTGTCAGCTGAGGAGATGCTACCCCTTTGTCCCACTCACAAGGTTCAAAACAGTGATATAAAATGTGTTTAAAGCCAAGTGAATCTATGTGTGCTAAGTCGCTTCAGTTGTGTCTGACTCTCTGTGACCCTATAGACTGTAGCCTGCCAGGCTCCTCTGTCCATGGGATTCTCTAGGCAAGAATACTAGAGTCGATTGCTATTTCCTACTCCAGGGGGATCTTCCCGATCCAGGGATCAAACCCAGGGATCTCATGGCTTCTGCATTGCCAGGTGGGTTCTTTACCACTAGTGCCACCTGGGAAGCCCAATAAGTCTCTGACTATACTCAAAAAGTAAGAGAGGGAAGCCCCAGACACCAGCATTCTTAGGAATTCCCAGAAAGATGGCTATCAGGCAGGAAGTGGCAGCCAGGAAAACACAGAGGCCCCATGTCAGTCACTGGCCACAGAGCAGAGAGAGGGAAGCCTGAATGGTCAGCAGTGGAGCTAAGGGGGAGGCTGCAGCAGAAGCGACTGGATTTCCTCTCCACCTGCCCAGGAGGAGGTGAGCAAGGAGTGTGGTGGGTGGGTGGGGCAGAGTCAAGACACACAGGCAGTGTCTCGGGGCCAGTGTGTAGAACAGATTGTGTCCTCGGTAGCCTGCTTACTGCACACCCCTCCTGTGTTCAGCAGTATCTCATTATTATTGGGCCCACTTTATAAAGGAAAATACCTGGACTCTCAGAGCTTGACTTGCCAAAATTTCTCACAGCAGCCAGAACCCAGGCCCCTCAGGACCAGGACAACGCAGGCCAGCCAAGTATCATCTGACACTTTAGTTTCCCCCTAAAATAATCCAGGGAGATGAGACTAGAGAGTCTGTCTAATCTGCAGCAAAGGGGGGAATCTAAGGAGGTGTCCAAGCTGTAAGTGCCCTTTCTTTGCAAATTAGTGGAAGTACTATGTAAGCATCTCCTTTTGTGTGACATCATAGTTGTGTAATAACTCATTTTCATCTTCAAAGAGCAAATATTCCCAAATAAAAACCACTAACATCTGGGTAGGTCTAAAGAACCATGTTAGATTTTTTTAATGGTAGCTATTGAGCTCATTTTTGAAAACTAAAAATTATTTCCCAAAAGTGAGAATCACTAGCAGCACCCACTTTATTTATGTGTGAGTATATGTGTGTGCCTGTGCATTCATGCACTTCGTGGGGCAGGTGCTAGGGCTTGTTTAGGAAGTAGTACAACCACTGGAGTGACATTATAGTGTCCACAAACTACTCACACCAGGAAAATTTAAATAAAGAATACTCAAGTTTCCAGCGAAGATTGAGAAATAAAGAGAATTTAGAATTATGAGTTGCAGTTGAATTAGAAATGTAAACTAGGATGTCTTATGGGAGGGTGAAGTAAAATATGACTAGTTTAAAGACTTTGGCAGCATTTTCTGCAGAGCTAGCTTTTCCTGATTCTAATGAATATACGGGGAAAAAATAATTCAAGAACTAATGGAGGCA